>NC_052617.1:28723433-29063407 GCF_016545825.1 Eucalyptus grandis
AAATCGCTTAATGTGGGGGTATATAAGTGAAATCTCTTCTATTTTCAGCATGGGAGTTCATTTGCACAAAATTTTTCTCTCTCCTCAACCTCTCTTTCCCTCTTTTCTCCCTCCAAAATCCTACCTAAATAGATCATTCTCTCTCTCTCTCTCTCTCTCTCTCTCTCTCTCTCTCTCTCTCTCTAAGTTTTGGTTCACCTCTTGGACCGGTCTCGTTCTAGACTCGAGCCGATAGTCGCCGAAGTTCCCAAGCCTTCGAGTTGCTGATGATCTGCTGTAGTAGGGGTCCTTGACCTTGCTGTGGACAGAGGAGGTTAGATCGGTGGCCAGATCTTCACCGGCGGCCCAATCTTCGCCGACAAGTCAAGGCCGGTCCATTTTGGACCGGTTCTTCCTTTTTCTCCTTAAGCCGATGGTTTGATTGGTCCTGATCCAAGCCATAGTGACCTAATCTAGGTTCTTAGAGTCCCAATCATGATCCGGCGACTTGATCCGATCAATCACGATAGAAATCAACGAAAATCGCGATGAGGGTAAAGTTTCGAAACTCGAATCCGATTAAGCGAGATCAAGTCGGTCGATCAGGGCTAGGATTCAAGATTATGAGCTTTTACATGCTTAAGATTGATGAGTATGAATGCTGCAATGATTTGTTGATGATGTGAACAAATGTTTATGATTTTGAGCCTAATCTGTCATTTTCGTAGGCCTATACATAGGTTACTATTTTGGCCAAAACAAGATCCGAAATGACCTCGTTTCAGCTCAAGTCCTATTAGAATTAGATAATAGACATCCTGAGCTTCGAAATGATAGGTTGTATGCCCAAAACGAATGTTGTTTAGCCCTCCAAAAACACCTCCAAAGATTAACAATTCTGCAGTGGCTTAGGTTTTTTTTTTTGTTTTGATCCTATTCCGCCTTCTAACTTTGTTATTTTTGTGCTGACTCTCATGATCATTTTTTGACAAAAATTTCTATATGATTTTTGTTAAAAATCATCTCGTTCATCTTCTGTAATTTTTTCATGATTTTTGGATGTGTTCAGCTAGGTCAGATTTACTTAGATCTAGGCTTAGGTCAATCTGTTCCATATCAATCTCTGATTTTGCTATTTTTGTGATGATTTTTTTGTTGAGTTATAGAATAAATTTTCTTCATAAAATTTTCTCACACAAGTGTTGTACATGTCCTGTATTTGTTTCAAAAATTTTAGACATGTTTAGCTATGTCAAAATTTCTTAGATCTGGACATAGGTCAATTTGTCCTACATCGATCCGAGATTTGTTTTGATGAAATTAAGTCCATAAATGCACTTATTTGGTTTCAGATCCTTCATGAGAATTGAAATACATGATATATATGTTCAATTGATGCATGCTTTGCAAGGTTTTTTACATTGAAAATGTGAATCAATTGCATGTATTAGAGTAAAAAGTATTGTAGCAACATGTGTTGGACATATAGTTTGTCTGTTTTGTCATTTTTTCCACGATTCATATGATCTTAATGAAGTTTTGATCTCTTAACAAGAAATATTCATCACTGTATGCTCTGTATGTGAGATTTTTGGTAGGATTTATGCATGTCTTAAGGATGGCTAAAGTCATGCTTGTTCTGTAAACTTAATGCTGAAATGAAACATTATCATATGTGCACATTTCCATGCTTGTTTGAGTCATCTAAAGATCAAATCTTACAATCATGCTCTCTTTTTTATAATCGAACCACATGTTACAAGGTTTGCATATGTGTTTAGGTCATGTTCTTTGAGTATCATCTTGCACATTAAATTGTCTCACAAAAAGTGTTCATCACACTTAGAATTCTCAAACATATCATTAGGAATCATGAATCATCTTATAATTTCATTTAAATGGTATGACATTTTGCATGCCGACTTAGGATTAGATGATTATCCAAACATTTTGTCGCGGCCAATCTTAAGTCCTGCGTGATTTTTTCATGCTGTTTGTGCATCTTTGAGTGATTTTAAGGTTTTTTAATAAATGCTTATATTATGTTTTCTTAATTACTGATGCAAACGCTTTTAAAGATCTCGATTTTAGGATATAGAATTAACCTTGTTTGGACTCAAGCTCTTCTAGGAAGATGTAAGAAACGCTTAAAAGTTTCTAATGCCGTTGATTTCATGCCAATCGCTCATCGTTTGGACCAATTTTCCATTTTTTCAAAGTCAAACTATAATTTGAATAAGTGATCAAATTCAAACCCCTATTCTAACCCCTATTTGGACAAATATTTGATATTTTTGTTCCATTTTTTTCTATTTAGAATCTGAACTTGGCCTTTGAATAAAACTTACTTGTCATCATGTTGTCTAGGTTGTGTGCAAATTTGATGATTTTTAGACAAGTTTTGATAGGAAAAATCCTCGTGACGTTAGCTGAATTGTCCTGTTGTTTTGGTAAATTTCTGATGTGTTGTTGCTTGTTGTTTGATTTTTATAAAATCATGTGTATTTGTTTGAGAAAACTTTTTTCATGAAAGTTGTTTGTCATCATGCCATGCATGTTAGGAATTTTTTTCATTGCCAAATTGTCATTAGGTATTACTCAATTTTGATGTCCTTATACGCTTGTTTGAAAATTTCTTGATATAAATATAATTGTGATTGTTTAGTTATACCTTTTAGGTTAGTTTGTGCATGAAATTAGGCCATGCCATCTCCATGAAAATTTTTCTAAATGCTTTGATCTTTATTGTTAAACAATCGGCCTTTTCAAATTGCATCTTTCAAAAAATGCTTTGGTACAAGTGATATTTCCCAAAAAATAACGATTTCTAAAAAAGTTTTTCTTGAAAACTCGATTTGGCTTAAGAAAAATCGTGGTTTAGACTATATTCAAAATGCTTGCGACGCTTGTGAGTGCATTTATGCGAGCTCCGGGCTAGCCTTGGCAATTGAATGTGTTCCACAACCTAGATATTCCTCAATCTTAAATATTTTCAAACATTTTTAAAATCCTGTTTTGACATCGTAAAAGTCACGATTTGTTGTATTCAAAATGCCTGCGATGCTTGTGAGTGCATTTATGCGAGCTCCGTGCTTACCTTGGCAATCGCTATTCTTAGGTAGATTGCAAATATTCAGGAAAAAGAACTGTAAGGGAAATTATATTTTAAGATAGCAACTCAACAGCATCTCCAACGGCTCCTTACTCCTTTGACTCTCTTCCAATGGATTGATTGGAGATGGATATAAAAAAAAAAAAGAAACCTAAGAAGCCGAGCAAGGGAGAAAGAACAACATTATCTAAAGATTTGCATCTAGTCATGTTCCAAGCAATATGCTTTCATCCAAGTGTTTCACTGAATTTTGTATGTGTTGTTTGAGTAATTATGCTCTAGATTAAGTTTACAAGAGTAAGAGTAGGTGGGTACTAATAGTGTGATCTATCTTGTAATAAGACCAATGCTTGCCTATTATAATTGTCTGAGTAGATTACTAGTGCAACTTAGTCCAACTTATTGCTGTTAATCTGAAGAGTGGACATATGTTTGGGAATAAAGCCGAACCACTATATATTGTTGTATGCTACTGTTTTACTCTCATAAGCACACAAAATGATTACGACCTTTGAAACATTATCTTGACTCAATCTTTACTTAGTATTAGCTAATTTCCACAAAAAATTGTCAAGTTTTCTAAGACAACCTAATCACCCCTCCTCAAGGTTGTGTTGTGAGCTCCATACACGTGCTTGGCACAAGGGTGAGAAATGTATAATATATAAGCCAAGTTAAGGAGCAGTCATGTGCATAGTGCATGGACATCATCTTATACGTACTAAGTCATTGACAAATACAAAGGCGTCTACGTGACGATCAATGGCAATGCCACATGTTCGTCTGGTTCTTTTATTACACTTCAAATTTCCTTAAATATAGCATCAAATTCCCATCATTAATTGGATTCCAACATATTTCCTTATCATGATACGTCATTGATTAAATTCTGCCGTTGTATCTCAAAATCATCAATCTGTGTTGTCGATTGAATTTCGACATAGTTCAAGACTAAGCTTGTAACTCTTAAGTCTTGTCATTGATTAAATTCCAACCTAATTTAAGATTGTACGGTGTTTATTTGGATTAAAGAAATTTATTTCCTTATTCCAAGAGATATCCTTTGTCCAAAGTTGGCATAAATCCTTAAGCTATGTTTGGTCGTCTGAATTTTTAATTATGATATGACTGGATAGGATAAGATGAAATCAAAAGATTTTGTCATGTCCTATTCATTTTTTTTGTGATTGCAGTGTTAAAATCAAATATATTCACATCATATTATTTACATTATTCAATATAAACGACATGTCAGTATACATGAACCAAAAATTTTACAAATGGATATGATAAAAATCTCTTGCGACACTCTTGCGTACTTTTTGTTTATATGCTTTTTTATGTTATTTTCCTTTCTTTTTTAATTAATTAATTTTTTATTTCTTTCTTTCCCTTCCCTTATTCTCTAATAAAATTTTATTAAATAGTAAACTTTACAAATATACCTAAAATACTAAAATATTTATAAAATATGTAATAAATATAAATATATTTATATATTGAATTTTCATTATAAGATAGAATTAAATTCGAATATATATAAATTAAATCAAATTAAATTAAAAACTAAATTGTTATTGTTTGTTATTTTGAATTTCTTATATTAGAATTCAAATATTACTTATATATAAATATAATTTTAATTTTGTTAATTTATGAAATTTGTTATTTTGAGAAAAATAATTTTCCTATTTTAGATATTAAAATTCCTATCCATATTTATCCTATGTCTCTCTAATATCAGATTTTATCCTGTCTTAAGTAAGCACCAAATGCTAAATTTAAAAAAGAAATATATATATATATAATATCCTGAATTTTATCATGACTATTAAATAAAGCCTTATTCCTTTTAATAAAACCACAAAACGACTTTCGATTAAAGATATTTCATTGTAGGAACAATTCCAGCAAAACATCTTTTTGGCACACCCCGTAAGACTCTCTTGTCGCTAATTTGAGAGGATACTATGCAACATACTAGGAATCGGTCTAATCTCGATAGTGCTGGAGATGATTCTCCATTGTCAATGATTAGTGAAGCATTGGGACGGGCCCAATCATCATTGATACCACTAGCTTTGGATCAGGCCCAGATCGGAGACGTGAATATTCCAAGATGACTTATCGGGGGGCGGAGAAGACAAATGGAGTCGCGTCCTGTGATGCTATCTACCATGAGAACTAAAACGCGTTCGTTGATCATACGAGCAAGATGACACGAGTCGGAGGCCCAAGGAGACCCCCTCTTCTTTTCTCTATCTGTGCAGGCCCATCTGGTCTCCTGGCTCTTTCTACAGATCAATATGATAATAACGTAATGTCATGCTTTCTTCATGCGCTTATGCCTGAATGGAGAAGCAAGCTATCAATACTCAAATCTCTAAATCTTCTCCCACTCGTCCAAGAAAAGAACTTCATATAAACTCACCTGCACGTAAAACGACATGCACAAGATATTCTACAGAAAAGGTGTACTTTATTTGCAAATCTTGAAAACGTCAAAGTAGGTTCTGTTTTGACCAATTTAAACCTCACGCGTCCTTCAATTCATGCATCAAATTAGTTGCTTCTTCTTCTTCCCGGGGAAATACTACAGGGCAAGAAATCGAAAATCTTCAGGACTCTGTCTAGATTACAAGGCTTTACAAGGTATGTTTGATGTCTAAAATGTGCTCTCTTTATTATGCACCAACTGATAATAACGGTGTTAGGAATTAGCGTGTTTTAAGAGCATAAATGCAGTTTTAAGTTTAATTTAACCATAATTTTCTCTACCCAACGCAGCATCAGAAGTCTATTACATACTCTTCTACTTCAATAAAAAGAATGTCAAAAATGATTCTGTCAATCAAATTGCTAGACTTCTTGAATATATGGTTCGACTCGTCAATTTTGGTTTCCTAACCAAATCTATCAGATCTTTATGAGCCAATGACAATCTAGACTTTCTATAACATGAAATTTCCTTGTTTGTTCCTATTAATCTAGACAACAATTAGGAATGAGTTCAGATTGCCTATATATTGTCGTTTCGGTGAAAAATATCTTTGGAATTTTATGCTAAACCCAAATCAACAGTATCAAAATGCAAGGACTAGCCCGTGCCATCCGTTCTTGCCAGGAGACTCTCAAGAATGCTATTCCGAAAGATTGGCACGCGAGAGTAACAGCCAGCAAAGATAGCATCTTCTCTCGTTTTGGATCTGTCTCCTCCTCGATAGACATCCGCGAAAAGGGTCTCGAGAATGTGACAGTAGCTGATGTCCTAATGACAAAGGGCGAAGAAAAAACCGGGACTTGGCTGTCATGCCAGTCCAATGACACCGTTTACGATGCGGTCAAGAATGTATGTCTTTCTACATCCCGCTGTAGGAAATTTCTTGTGCATTAGATATACATGTGATTTGCGAATAACATCATGACAATGAGGCAGATGGCTCAGAACAATATCGGGTCACTGGTTGTATTAAAGCCAGGAGAAGAACAAGTGATTGCAGGAATTATCACAGAAAGAGGTGATCCCAGTAATTTTTTTTCATGTACAGTTGCAGATGACATAGTTGAGCACTCATCAAATTGCTTACTAATCTAACTCGTCCACACAATCTTGTCAAGTACAAGAAATTGAAAAAATATATATATATGAGTGCTATATGGAATATTGTGTATATATTCATTGAGGTCAACTCGACACTTTGGGAGCTCCAATACCATCAGCTTCCCTCCCCAGCCACAAACTTAAAGAGGGAATAGAAAAAAGAGGTTCAGGAAATAACAATAATTTCATGAATAAAAAGCTATTTGACAAGAATCTGATGTCATATAAGCAATTCTACAGATTATTTGCAGAAGATAATTGCACAGGGAAGGTCCTCGAAGCAGACAAGAGTTGGGCAGATCATGACTGTCGAGGTGAGTTCGGCCCTCTCACAATTGTCATACTTTTTCAGGTGATACAACAAACACTAGTTATATCTGAACTGCCTTCTATGATTACTCCTTTTCAGAATAACTTGATCACAGTTTCATCTGATACGAACATCCTCAAAGCAATGCAGCTTATGACAGGTACTCAACTTATTGCAATATAAATGCCCAGTCTATTTCTTTTTAACTTGCTACTATGCGAGTCCATGAAAACATATCTTTGTGTTTGTCGCAGAGCACCACATAAGACATGTTCCAGTTATTAACAGCAAGATAGTCGGCATGATCTCAATTGTGGATGTAGTACAAGCAGTGGTACAGCAACAGAGAGGGGAATTGAAGAGACTGAATGACTTTATAAAAGGAGAATACTATTGAATTGAAAAATGATATGCTTACAAAGAATATGCTATACATGCTGATTTCAGCAAAGAATTAAGATTTCATTCTTGTAGAAGAATAAAATTACAAAATCAATCTACAATGCAGTCATAAAGACTGCATCATGCGCAACATCACAGAACTTAGACTAGAGTGAAGTGTGGCTAAACATTTATGCACCTTGTCCATTCAAGATTAGTACTTTGTCTGTGTTGTTCGCTCCCCGGCTCGCTCCTTGGCCCTGCTACGGGTGTGTTCACAACTGAATGGGTCTCGGGGCCTCACAAGGTGTAAATTACTTTGGTGTATCTAGCAAAAATGTAATACCAATTTCTTTTTATCCTTTTGCAAACTAATCTCAAGTCAAAATTCGCAATGACTAACATCTTTACAAAGCAAAGAAAATCTAATCAAAAGAGAAAGCCAAGGTTTCAAGGCAGCCCCCCACCATTCGAGATCCAATGTGCCCAACCAGCTGAATTCACTAACCCATTTCTCATATGTCAAGTCAGGTAATGTGTGAGAGCAATTCTGTCTTTCGTTTTCAATTGCTTATTTATAAAGAGAATATAGAGCCCTTATCGTCCAAATCTGAATCTCTACCGGACAGCATATGCTCCTCTCTGCCTGAATTGCCAAATCCATCCACATGCAACATTACGTGTTGCAGAAGCTCATAATGCCAATCACCTTGGCTTAACTACTCTCTGCTTCTACAACAAAGCACGCTTTCATCCTACAGAAAGCTAAAAAGTTCATCTGCACCCATATCTTGCAAGTTGTTCTGTACCAAAGTGCCTTGGTTGGGTATCTATCATGTAAGATACAATGAAGCAGTGAAAATTCGATTCAGTATAGCGAGCTACATCATGAATTGGTCCTATTGCTGTCACAAAAAACATTCTTTGAATGTAGTAGAAGTCTAAGAAGTACATTATACTTAAAACGTTCCACTGGACTCGCTGCTCACAAGCTGCTCGTGAAAAGAGAAAGTGTAATCAAGATCTATTTATTCATACTCGAAGACGATCACATATTGATGATGCTTTGGCTGAGCAGGAGCGACTCAACTTGTTCGGTCACTTCTTGATAAGAGACAAATAGTCTGATCTATTGCCATAACTAGAGTAAACAGAGCTAACCAGCATGCGTAGATAAAATCACCAGTGACCATACATCCAATAGAATTAGGTCAAACATGTCAAGAACATATACCTCGAGCACAAGATACGGTGCATTCCTCGCTGGCTGGTACGCGAATACTCAACTTTGGGAACATTCCATATCGAAGAACGATCCTTCCAATGCTTTCTCCGAGAAGATTCAACACTAAAAAAATTCATCTTCTTTACGTCAAGATTCGCTTCAAGTGGCGGTACCTCTCTCTTTTTCCTCTGAAGTGGACCACGTTCGTGTAAGCTCCTCCAACCCCTAAGAAGACACCTTGCCCCCAACTGTTCCATGGCTTTTTGGCATACAAAATTAAAAGTAAAGAAGAAGCTTGAATGGCTGAAAATTCTACACAAATTCAGGTTCAGATTCACCATGAAGGCGAAGTGGCAGGAACGAGAAAGACCAACCCCATGTTTTTATAAGGTGGAAACAGAGAATCCCATGATGGAAATCTTTGCGGAAGTGACATCATATGATAGAGATTTTCTCGCCTTTTGGTCATCTTAGATTTGGCGCAATTTCGCAAATTCCGATAAAATTGTCCAAAAGGACCTAGATTTTTTTTTTTATTTTGGACTAAAACCAAAAGGACCTAAAGTTGCAACTTGCATTGGAGAGTCGGTGCACTCAAATCCCATATATCTTTTTTCTCGTGGATTTTTCATTTCTCATGTATTTTTTGCTTCTTTGCCATATTGTAATCCTACGTTATTTGTCCTCGTGACATCTATTTTATTTTCCAATAAATTTATAAATCCTTTATCAGTGAACAAAATGAATTTTCTATGCTACGATTTTTTTTTAAGGAACATTCTGTAACACGAGTTAATTGTTGATGATAGCAAACCTTTACCGAGGCAAAGGCCATGTTACTGAGGTTAACGCTCATTTTTCTTTTTTATCAATAAAGAAGTACAAGAACAAAATAGCCATGGAGATATAAATTAGACATCTTTCCATTCTTTTCTCTTTTCTCTTCTTCAACTATATATGAAATGACCTAATTAGGTTCATTTTTTTCTTTTCTTTCATAAGCATCCAAACTACAATTGAACCAATCATTATTTCTTGCATCCTATCCAGTCACTCCTAATCACTCCATCTAAAGTGATTGTGTGAGAAAAAAGGATCGCACTATCTTTAATAAAATCACAAATTTCAGCCATAGCATGAGCATATTTGTCTTTGGGAACAAATTTCTAACTCCCATCATGCTAGTGAGGTTATGGTGACTTGGGTCCAATGGAGGACACACCTATAGCCCAAACTAAGGGCCACAACCATTTCACTAGGACAGCCATCATCCACGTCATTATTTTTTGGCTGGAAAGACTACATTGATAATCTTCAAAAAGCTTAGGACTCTATTTACAAAATTAGAATGTTTAGAACTGAATTGGCATATGTGCAATAGAATTAGGACTTATTGATAATTTTCCCTAAGATAAGAGATCTATGGAATATTATACATATAATATAGGATGACCTTTCATCCATAAGATGTCAAATTAAAATTTCTGAATTATTTTTCTGAAGAAACTCAAAAGTTTTGTTTTTTGTGTTTTGTGCACTTGCACGATTCAGATATAAATTTCAAATTTAGACATGTGCTCCATAAAATCTCTATTAAGGAGTGTGAGAGCCCTTAAGATTGCAAGGAAGGTGGACCAATTGAGTTACACAAAACCTAATCCAGACACCACTAACCGTCAAACAATAAAAAAAAATTACAGTCCACCATTTCATTTAATATACGTATTTAATAGATCTGCACATTAGCCCCCTAAGATTGCAAGGAAGGTGGACCAATCAAGTTGTACAAAACCTTATCCAGACACTACCTAACCTCAACCCCCCCCAAAAAAAAAAAAAATTACAGTTCACCACTTCATTTAATATACATATTTACTAGATCTGCATATTAACCCTTTGGTCATCTGGAATGAGCTAGTAAGAATGACATGTATAAGAGGAGTCGAAGTAGAGGGTAATTAGGTTGGCACAAAATGTTTGAATTACAATATCCAGTAACAGAGTTGAAACATAATATTTTGAGAAACTAGAAACACGGTAGAAACCCACCATTAGTGTCTTTTTTTTCGGTGAATAATACAAGTCTCTTCCATTTCTAATGTTTCACCACATTTCATTTTTCTTCAAGTCACGAAACACTACAAAAAAAAAAAAAAAAAAAGGAAATAATGGAGGTCTCAACCCCTTTCTTAATTATTCCCGATAAGCAAATGCAACCCTCACCTTAATATTCTAGAAATCTAATTATAATCAAAGAGGGAAGATAGAGAGGAATCTCGTCAATCCAAAAATTTGTCTGTGGGGTGCGTACATATCTTCACCGTGTCCAATTGCATGATCAATCATGTCACCTGAAGTTTATTTGACACAGCACAAGTTAATGGGCGATTAGATAGATGCCTAGGAGATACTCCGGGTCAGGTAAAGAGAGCAGAACTTCCACGGCCTTCCTCTTTCATATGTTGCTCCAGCATCAACACAAGGCAATAATGCGGCAGAATAATAGCCCTGTCCCCTGAATATAGGGGAATATGTAAATCCCAAGTTGCTTAAAGGAGCTTCAGAAAAGACAAAATCTCAGTGTATCTACTGTGGTTGGTGGGTTTAAAAGGCGATGCACTGAAAAGAGGAATGAATGCAATCATGATCAAATCTGACGTCGTAATAAGATCGCATGTGCTGTCCGCACAAAATGTGCAGCAGAAGAATCAGTACGCTATGATATGTGTTTACTTACTCGCGTGCTATATTTTCCTCCAATTCGGGCTCTGATTTGTTGATTTTTAGAACCATCATGCCTAGATAAGTATTTGTCTTACAAAAAAACGAACCCATTGACAAAAAAAAAGGTGTTTTTTTTTCTATTCAACCACATTTTAGATCGTTGAGTTACGAATTGTGAATATCTCTTAAACGTGTAGTTCACAAAATATAAATACAATTGATATTTATCCATCAATCAAAAGATTGGTAGGAGGAAATTTATTATAAACATGGCCATTCTAGAAGGGCCGCCATCAAACCAACTTCCCATGCCTTCATCATGCTCCCTCAAGCTCCAACGTTTCGACCAAAAAAACAAACTCCAGCAAGTGTAGCTTTAGTTCAGATTTAGAGGGAGGAAGGGAAGCGGGAGGTGATTTTGGTGACATGCATGTTTGTCACCGGGATACAAGACCTAATTGGAGAAAATTCCTTCAATTAGCACTTGAGACAAACATAAACCTAGATTAAAAAATGTTGTTTTAGTACGTGGTGTCCAAAAACCTTTCGTTTTGACTAATGCCCTAGAATGTATGGATGGGCACGACCCTGAGATTACTTTGAGTGGGAATAATGTGATTTGAGCACAGATTCACCATATTTAAATTGATCATCATGCCGGTCAACTCCTTGAAGATATATCTTCAAAACTTTGAGATCCACCAGAAGGAAATCGAGTGTACTGAAAAAGAATATTGGAGATACCCAGACTTTCGTCGCTTACTCAACAAGATCAAACCGGGTGTTAAAATACGTTAGCCAAGAAATGGTCAAAACAAAGCTATGTAATTAGCAATTCATTTCCTTGCTTATTAATCTAACTCATCCAAACAATTTAGTTATAAACCTTTTGACGATTTGCTAAATTAGTCCTAAACCTTTTAACAATTTGATAATACAACTCTTTTGAGTAATTTTGGCTAAAAATTGCTAAAGAACGACATTGGCAAATCATTAAAAATTTTAGGACTAAATTAACAAACCGTCAAAAGATTTGGGACTTAATTGGTATAATTAAAAGGTTTAGGATTGAATTAGCCATCGTACGATAGGCTTAGGACTAGACTACATAATTGAAAAGTTTAGAACTAAATTGGCCATAGATTTTGGACTATTTAGATAATTTTTCGCAATTTTGAGTAGTCTTTGGAATTTTGGGAATGCAATTGTGACCAGTTAAATAATGGGAATTGAGTACATGACCGTATGGACGATCGAATGTCAACCACCAATTTTGAAGTTGGGAACAGGGATACAAGCTTTGCTAGTTTCATAATTTTTTGTCAATATATTGGTGGGATTTCCACTATTTTAAAAAGGAAAAAATATGAGATTTTTTTTTTTGAAAAAGAAATCAAAGTGATAATATTCAAACAAGAAGTAATATATGAAGAATCCAATCACAATGTCTAAAATAGTGGATATTATTTTTTGGCCAATGAAAAGATTTGGTGGATATTGTTCCTAAATAAAAGAGATTTAATAACTAAAAAAAAAAATAGAATGCAAATATTTAGTATAATTTAAACTTCTGATTATTTTAGGTTTTTGTAATCGATTAACACATAACCATGGAGAAAGGTTCATTAGTACTTATTTCTTTGATTGCAAGAAAGTAAGAGGTGTCCATTGACGCCTAATTTTAATTGGTATACATAAATATATATTTAGACATACGGTGCATAGTTTTTTTTTTTCTCTTATCTTGTTTAGATGAATGGATTTCGTGTTGAAAGCAGCTTCTCTAATGAAAATAATGTTAGTGATGAGGACGAGATGAACAATTCAATTAAAGATGCTAGTGATGAAATAATCACAACACCATGCGATCCTAAGTTACTAGTGATGAAGGCAACTTCACTAATCTTTTAGGCCATGGGAGAGTCCTTCTAAAGCAATTTAATTTGAGCAAAACAAATGAGAAGTCATAATACACTATGATTTTGCCATTAGTTGCAAAGCCAACATTTTTAATATTTTTTCATCTTTGAAATGTAATAAATATGTCTAATGACATTAATGATTTCTTTTCGCTTAGTGATAATAAATTTTTTACTTGTGATTATCTATTTCGTGATGTATAATTTCTCTTTTCTTTTCATATTTAAGGATTTTAACTTTCTGAGATATGTAGAGTTTCCTTATCAGATTGGTGCTTTTTGGGCGTAGAAATCCTCTAATTTTAAATTAAGTCAAGAGAAAAAGGAAATGTTGGAAAGTTAATGAAACGGGTCAAAGGATTGTCCCGGTTTCCTCTAATATAAGTTGTGGCTGCCGTTAGACGGTCAGAAAATTAAAATCATGGCATCGTTAAACTAGCCGGCCCTTAAATAATTTCAAGCGATAACTGCATAAGTCGAAGTAGATTATGCTATATATGTATATAATATAATATATTTTCCATAACCAAAAACTCTTCTCCACAAGTTGAACCTCTTCTATTATCGTCTAATTTGGTAGATCTTATTTTTGTCATACATTCTAGAGAATCCTCATGGAGATTTTGGATGACTTTTAAGAGTACATTAGTTCACTCAAAAAAATAATGTTTGAAAAAGTTATGGACGGATATTTTAGTATTGGAAATTTAATACGATATTTATTTTCCAAGGTGAATAGTGGAATATAAAGGGGTTCCTCTCATTAAAAGTAGGAACCCTCTTCTTCTTATAGTAACTAGCAAGAATGGCACTCACTTATAATGTGTTAAAAAAGTGGAAAATTTTAATAAAGGAGAGAGACACTCTGATATGATTTTGAGTTATTTTAGGAAACAGATTCAGATTATTTCAGGACAAAGAAGATTGCTTAAATTCAAATTGGACATAGAAAAAGCTTATTAGATAGTAGATATTTATGTTCCTTAATGTTTTCACATTTAGTTTCTATTTTGTCCACTGCATAGTAGTACACAATCGTTATATCTTTAGCTAGCGTGCGAATTGAAGATTGCTTTTGTGTTTGCTTTATTATATAAAGAGATCTGGGGAAAGTTTACTCGAAAGTTTGAGATTATAGTTTCCTTTTGTTTTTGCTTTACTACCTAGAGAGATCATAGAATGCGGCACTCGATTGTCCCCTTCATATTTACGTCTAGGATGAAAATAAAAATTTGGATACGGGTAGGATACATTCATTGACAATAGAGGATACACCTAGTAGCACCTTTTGAATGTATGCATACTAATCAGATAGCGCACCCATTTGAAATGTTTTCTCTACTCACGAAGCTATGGACCTAATAAAAATCCAAAATTATTTGCTTGCAGTGGAAAGTATAGGTTTCCCTCAGCATATCTATATTTGTTATGATGCATCTATGATCTTTGAATTGGGATCTAATACCCCCACCCAAGCTGATAAAATGCTCAAGCAAACCCACTTGCTAATACAAATATCACACCGATATGGGGCTTCATAGATTGAATTATCCCTCAAAAAGTTCTCAAACTTTAGCAACGATGATTCTTGTTTACCTGTCTTGTCCTAGATCAAGGGAATCACATCTTCTTGTTACTATCCTTCAATTTCGATTTTATTTCCAAAAAAAAGCCAACTTGGAGAGAATCCCACATCTTCCCTTGCTTATAAGTAGCCCCATCATTGCAATCTCTCAATACATACCACCAACGCTTAGCCTCTGAGTCTTCAACAAATCATACAGTCGTTCTTTTTTCTTCTGGGACTTTCAATTCTTGCATCTTTCTCATCTCGTTTGGTTATTAAGGAAGTAGTTGAAATGGCAGCATCATGGACAAGAGAGCAAAACAAGAGGTTTGAGGAGGCACTGGCTTTGTACGACGAGAACACTCCGGATAGGTGGCAAAGGGTGGCGAGAGCGGTCGGTGATGGGAAGAGTGTGGAGGAGGTGAGGAGGCATTATGAGGTCCTTGTGAGGGACCTCGTGAGGATTGAATCTGGCCAAATTCCCCTGCCCAACTATAGAGGATCCGACCAAAGTGATGAATCTAGTAGGTAGTATCTAACACTTTCTTACAAAAGTCATTCATGTAATAATTATTCCCTATTTAGGCATGGCGAGTTTTTTTTTTTTTTTTTTTGAAGTAATGCTACATATGCAATGACTTGTTTACAATGTTGGATTTTGAAATTATGTGACGATATGTAGTTGAGGTATTCTATTACATGAGATATGATTCAATCACTATTCTTGTTTTTTTTTCCTTATCTCTTCAACTTTTAACACTCTATTTCATTAGAAAACTGATGTTTATGAGCAATTACAATGCTATCATAGTGCAGAGCCTGAGAGTTTTCATAGAGATAATGAAGTTGAAAACCAATCCCTTAAAAAAGAAGGCCTTAATTATGTAATTTGTTCCTTATATATATATGTGAAAGCGAACCTTTGTCTCTGGGGTCATCTATCAACTCATCTAAAAAAACCCATCTTTCTTTTTCTTTTTATCACAATATCATTCATTGTGATTGCAAATTTTATTGAAGAAGGAAATCGAAACTTTGGAATCGAATCCATGTAATATTTTTGAAAGAAGTCATCTTCCAAATATATTCCTAAAATTGTATCTTGAAAAATGTGAAGATATTTTCAGGATTGCACATATATATCCAAGGAATATCATCATATTAATATAATCAACAATTAAAAGTTACTTGATTAAGTCAAAAGACAATGAGACACTTTCAATTACTTTTTTATTCTGGAAACTTCTGTGTCTACATTTATACAAGTTTTGATTGGGTGAACCAATTTCTCTTTTCCATGTACCTTAAGGTGCAAGACTCGAACCATGTCCTTACCTTCTTAAAGTGAAAGTTCCACTAACCCTAGCTTTCCATCGCAAGTTGATTGAGTCCAAAGAAGCAAAGTGATCATTCAATATAGTCGTCTCTCATGTGCATGGCCATGCATTTTGTGCAGTTTAAAGCGTGTTGCAGGGGAATAAATTATCTCGGGGCCATGTGCTAGCGATCTAAAACAATAAAATGTAGTTAAAATTTTGTGTGGAAGCATAATGCAACCTTATATTTCCTAAATTAGAAAGTTCAAGAATAAATTACATCTTACTGTATAATGATCAGCCATTCATGGATCTAAAAATTCCTCTGTTTAAAGTATAAACGCGTCATAATAAACTTGCAATGAATATAATTCGTGTCAATTTCAACTCTCTATCATGTATTTGGTTAAAAGTTTGTCAAAACATGTTAGAAAAATGCTTTATTAATACAAGTACGAAAACCATGAGCTTTTGGCTCGATGGTCCGTGTAAGTAACATAATAATTTTTTTAAGGATGTTTTAAGACTATGAACACACTAGATTACCTTTCTTTAGGGTCTCCTTAGGGTCAATAGAGTGTAAATTTATAAGAATAATCAAATCAACAAATTACATTGGCAGCTGAGAAAATATTGGCAAAGTAGTAAGGAACTCAATAATAGTGTACATTTGTCAGTGTATGAAGTATGATATTTCTCAAATTGGAAATATAATCTCGACTTTACTTCACATTTCAAAATCAAGATCATTATCTAAGATTTATTTCTTACTTTCCGATTTTTATATGAAATTGCTTAATTAAAAGCTTGTCAAAATCTTGAGATTTTGAAGAAATTTCCAATCTTTAGGGGGGCCACAATTCATGTAAAGTTCTCTTGTTGAGTTGGGTCAATAAGCGACTTTGGAAGGTTTGGAGGCCTCTAAATTCGCCCATGGAAAAGTTCATGAATTGATTTGGACTATAAGAAAATATTGTGTGGCTCGACTAAGATTGCAATAATTGAGAAATTATTTTATGTATCGGTGATATTACATGTCAAAGTAATAAGCATTATTCAATAATCACGATTCTTCTGCTTTTTGACATGGTAAACTCCGTCTGATTATTTTCTTTTCTTTTTTCAAATGATAAAAAAATTTGAGGCAATAATCAATTGGATGATTTTATCATGTCATCAACATGATCCATGATATCACCAATTTTCAAAGATGCAACTTACCAGTATTCAATAACTAGAGTGGACATGAGTAGTCACTACCCTCGAATGATGGACATATCCTAACATGACAATCCACAGTTTCTTGTGAAAAGGCATGATTTGATTTTTGTTCTTCTAATGGTTTTTACCTCTCGTAACAGGCTCCTCAGGAATATGAGGCTCCACTGAAAGTGAAGGGTCACTCTTTTCAGATCAGGAAGCCCTTTATTAGCTATAAAGATGCTAAGTACGCGCCAAATATATATAGCAATAACTGTTAAGTATAGAAGCCTAAGAAAGGGGGGGAAATAGGAAGAAGAGAAAAGGAGCGGTGATATCATGCGCTATAGGCATGAAGACTCGTGGGTCTCGACCGTGTAAAAAACCACCTTCTTCTGCTCCCTTTTTAACTTGTATGCGAGCTGATATGGTTTCCTTAAAGACTGCTGTGTGTACTTGTTCTCACAACATCCTCAATTGCACTAATTAGCTTATATATACTTAACGTCTTCTGCGGGCTAATAGAGAAAGTGGTGAGCGCCGTGCATCCGCTAAAATGCATTTGTAACGTCAAATCCCATGAGCCCACTATATATTTGTAGGCGAGACTCGCTCTATTCAGCGGTCCAGATGCATTTTGGTGCATGGATGAGGATGCACCACACTTGCAAAATAGTCCCCCCCCTACACTAACAAATTCAAGACTTGTTATTGTGACAAGAGGCAACCTCTCTAATGCAAATTTTATCCTCAGCGACTTTTCCTTTCGCATGGAATTTTGGATGGCTAATATTATGACTCAGAGCACTAGAATGTAGTAAATCTATTTATCATTTTATTAATAAATAAAAAAAATGTTTACTGTGGACATGTTGATCGTAGTTTCTTTTGTTTTCTCTTTCTATGGGTATTGAGTAAAATAGATATTCAAATTCAAAATAAGTCTTAATACCAGAAAAAAAAAATCAAAATCAAAATGAGTAGTTGCTTCCGCCGGATTTGTAGAAAGATGACGCCACTCCATAAATAAAAAGCCTAGACGATAGAGGTCTAAGCAATAGCTGCCAGGACAAAGGCGAGTTGATAAGATTGGTCGAGCGAAGGGAGTGAAATCAATCCGAGCCACTAGTGGAATGAGAAAGTAGGTCCGTTGGATGGATATAACTGAATCCGTAACAGGTCATGCATCAAAAAGGAAAAATGAGAGAAAATCGAAACAATAAAAAGAAAGAGAACCAAAAAAAAAACAACTTTAGTGAACAATCTCCTTGAATGGAGATGCAAGGTATCGATCCCGTACCTCTCACATGCTAACCGAGCGCTCTACCATCATGTTGAGGCACAACTTGCAGGAATTTTTAAAGATGTTAAAAATGAGAACCCGCACTGAGTCTAGGAGAAGTGTGATAAAAAAGTTTAACGTAAAAGATTCCGGAAAAAATAAATGTTTGGAGTGCACGGCCAATTCCCCAACTTGTCATATATCCAATTAGACATCTCCGCTTAAAAATTAAGTCAATGAGTTATAATTTAATTATGATATATTAACTGCTCCACACTATACCAATTCTCTAATATGGGATTTTTCTAAAGCAATTTATATGTGCATCCTAACAAAAAAAAAAAGATTTATGTATCGTGACGAATAGTGGCTGACATTCTATTTTGAGATTGCATTGCATGTTCTATTGAAACTAATGTTGCACGATGTGTTTGTCCGATGAAATCCTTGTTGTCATATCTCCAATCTTTCAAAAGGATCTTTCTTTCTTTATTTCTTTCTTTCTTTCCTTTTGTAAAAAGCCTTTTTGGAAAGTAACATTTTTAGTTCAAAGCTATTATTTCGAATAATAATCCAAACGATGAAAAATGGAAATACTAGACTATAAGGCAACGACTAGACTATAAGGCAATGACATATTCTTTCTCTTTTTTCTTTTTTATGGTCAAAAGGCAACGCCATATGTCACTACTCACTGTGGGCTTATTGATTGTAGGAGTGTCAACAATTCAAGTCGGGCATGTTTCCACGGTTCCTCGAAACATTAAGAAAGTGGGTTTATAACCTGAATAGCATATGACCTGAATTGAAAAGACATTCCCTTTTATTTTGCCACACAATGTTTGTACTTCGCTGGAATTAAATAGGAGTATGAAAAGATAAGTTTGGAGTATTTTCTCAAAATAATAGGAATAGTCCCGTGCGTTGCAATACTCTTCTATGAACTCTTATATGTAGTAAAGAGATTAATACTTTTCTTTCTTAATTATGTTCAGCTTATAAATTAGACCGTGCGGTAATTTAGAGCTTGATTATTAACAACACTCTTGAAGAAGTGCCGATTATTCATAGAATCAGTTGCTCCGTACGATTTGAATGGTAAGAGCATTAATCAGACGCAAAATATATCGAATAGTCCCTGAAATGGCAAAATAGCTTTTGTATACCGTTCTTAATATTCTAAAGGAAACCTGTCAATCCCATTCAACATGGAGGGTCTTCGAGGAAAACGTAAGCTCACTTTCATGCACCGCATGAAATAAATTTTAAAAAAAAAAAGGAGAAAACAAAGAAAACAATAACATGTCAATTATGAGAATTTGTAAAGAGTAATTAAAGATATTTTAATCTGCCAATGAGGTTAAGATATTTCTTTACATGTTAAGATATTGTTCCGCGGAGTTAACCACAACAAGTTATATTATTCGAAACCTCTTAGTTCATGGTCTTAAGGTATATAATTAATGATCTTAATTACCAATTGCAGCACCTTTCCTATAAAAAAAAATTACAGAGAAAAATTAATTTAATTATCTCCAAGTTCACAAAATGAAGACAAAATGCATAGTTTAACCTGAACCAATAAACATAAGAAATTAATTTAAGCCTCGACATCTATCTATAGAAGTTGCTAATGCAAATTTAATTTTTATAAAAATGGAGATAATCGTTTTGTTTATTTTCAAATAATTGTTAGTATTAGTATTAATCTCCCGTTTTAAAATTAATTAAGGGACCTATTTATGGAATCACCTTGTCATATAATGACAAAAAAAAATCAATCTATTAATACAAATTTTGTTAGTTCATTAGTTCACGCCAATAAAAGTAGGAACAACATAGTCATGCAAATTATATTTGCAAAATGTATCGGAGGCAATTGGTTAGTTTAATGCCAAATTAGAGGTTTCTAGCGAGGTATCTTGACCAACTCCTAATGATCTGTCATAAATGGTATTACACGCAAGGATGTGCATCGGTTCTAGTCCAACCCCAGAACCAAACTTAGTGTGATCCAACCCCAAAACCGGACCTGCTTTGGGTGGTTCTTGCGAAAATCGGTTAGATTTTTTATTCCAGATTTTTAGAACCGAAAATAACTTGTTTGATTTTAGGAACCAAATTGACTAGACCAAACTGGCAAACAATAACATAATATGTTATTATTTTTATTCAGCAATAGCAAAAGGTACAGGTTACCCCTTTTACTAATAACTTCCCTATGATTAATAAATTTATCTGATAATAAAGTAACTTTCAATAAATGTAGGAACTTTTAAGAAAGAAAATAAAATATTTAAAAAGTAACACCATCAAATCCCGAGACAACCCTAAGGAATCGGACCAAGACCCAATGGTCTCGTCTACTCCGGTTCTAGGGTGGACAGGGTCGATTCTCAATTCCACATATTAGAAAAATCGACCATGTCCAGCAGTCTAGCTTCCACCTCTAGAGCAAGAATCGACCATCCCTAAAATCGATCACTCCTAATTACATGTTTAGTTTATGTGTATATTGCATTTTCTTCCTTGCACTAAATCTTTTACAGCCAAAGCATGATTTAAAATATGGCAAGTATTATTGGGTAAATAAATATATTGGTATGATATAAAAATGCCATGGGTAATAAAATTGTCACGTGGCACAAATCACCTCCATTTGGCGCAACTTTATCAATCATACGAATACATATCATGCCACATGGCACAAGCACACCGATTATACCCAACTTTGTAATGATATATGAGATTTGGATCGACGAGGGTAAAAACGGATTAAGCATTGTGGTCTAAGTTTTCCGCCGAAAACAAAATGGGGGTAAAGACGGCTTTCCTTTAGACAGCAAGAGCCCAGTGATAAGGTCAGTTCGTTGGAGACCCTTGAGTCACGAGGAGAGTCTTTGTGCATTTAGATTTAGGCAATAAATTACCGCACTTATTATGGTCACATGCCAAACCATCACCTACATGTGACTTGGGAAGGATTCGAGTCCCCTCCCCAGCCAGAATCAAACCCAAGGGCATGGTTTTTTGGATTGTCCTCTAGAACACTCCATGTTTGTCGTCTATGATTAACGAGCCCTTTTTCACGTATACCCTCTATCTCCACATATCATGACCTCTATGTCACACAAATATCTTCCTCTCCCAAGTGCGGCATAATGCCTATGGAACAATATTTTTAAATTCAGGAACTAATTTAAGTTATGGCTGACAAATCAACCCCTTCAATCGGTTGAATCGCCGAGTCAATGAACTTAGACAATTTGCTGAATTCGAAATATAACACCCACTCTAGTTGTTAACTTGCTGTTTTACTTTGATTGGGGGTCGATCCAGCCTCATCCGCCTCAACTTTTCATGTTCTTTCACCAAAGTTAAGCACTTGTTCTTGACCAATCCAGGTTGAGTAGAAAAAATCGAATTGGCACATAGTCCTATTCCCGGTCAAACGGGCCAGTCTCGGGCTTGAAAACGCTGCTATCGAGGGCCTTTCGTTGGACCTCTTTTTTTTTTTTCGGGGGGGCATTGTGGACTTGCTGTCATGTACAAGTCTTGAGAACAAAGAGTCCGAACTTGCAGAGTAAAGACTAGTTTATCCATCAACTTTGGGACGTCGACTTTAACGCGTAATGTTTATATCAATTTAGCTGAAATTCAGTATTACAGTAATTCGTCAAAAATGATTGTCTCAGAAAATAAAAATGCATTCTTTCAAGATAAGAGCTCATACAATTGTTTATTTGTTCAATGTACTATTAATGGGCTTTCCTGCTTAAACATTGCGTTTCAAGCCCTTCAATAGTGTTACCTCGCTGTCCACTTATTAATTTGATTTTTTTGGACTGAAGACTCTTTTACAAGGAAATCAACTGTATAAACTATATTATTAAGTTAAAGCGAGGCTTGTCTTTCCTCTTCAGGCCTTACCTTAATAATTACTCCTTCATTAGATAAATGAAGTAAAAAAAATTAAGAAAACTATCTGCTGCCTTCGCTTCGAAAGAGGATTATCTATTCCCTCAACCACTTAGTTTCGGCATGAGCATGGTGTGTGCATATATCTATATCATCTCTATCTATCTTATGAAAGATAAAATATCGCACTATATATTTTCAATTTACGTAATAGAAATATGATAGATCTCTCATACAGGCTTACCTATTCATAGACAACCACACACTTTCTTCTAAGAACAATCATCCCATCATGAGCGCGCACTACTCTTTTCCTACTATTGCTTTTGCTCATCACTTCCTTCAATATTTAGAAATAAAAAGTTACAAATTGTGAAAGGGTTATATTTAGAAATTTGAAAGATTTCAAGTCCTTCGTTTTGACTAAAGGTAAGTCAATTGCTGCAAAATCTGAACAAACAAGCTAAAGTCAAAATTGTTAGTCACACAAAAACTAATTCTTGTTCTTCAAGCTCCTTTATTAAGAATTAACATGCGCATGGATTTTACTTTTTATTGATCTTGTGCTTCCTTTCTTCTACTCCACGTATGCGCATGCGCCTTAACGCAGTCTTCTCTCCACCCTCATTGTCCTTCGCTTTTCCAGCACAACGTAGTGTAGGAGTCTCACTTTGGTTTTACGGGCTTTTTCCAATAGACTTCACGTATAAAAAATAGAAAATCAGACTTTACGTGCATATTTGTGCTCTAAATGAGCATTATTTATCCGCATGTCTTTACTTTACTTTCTTTTTACTTTGAGCATAATGGAAATTTTATAATTCATGTACTTTGAATTTTTTATTTATTTATAAATTCAAGACTTCCGAAATATTCACAATACTCAAAATTTGACTCTTTTTTTTTTTGGTTGACAGATTTTTTAAAATATGAATATCGTTTAAAAAGTTGACAAGAAGGCTTAGAGCCCATTTTGCATACGTTCAGCGTAAAAAAGCAGGCCAAACTCTGTCAATGCCAGAACAAGGAAAGGTACAAAGATTTTCGTACACAGACAATAGAACACAGAGACAACGTTCAGGAGGAGGAAGCACCAGCTTCTTCATGAGTTGACCGGTAGAGGCGCGCCGTCTGGTTGACACGTGACATGGATCGAATTCATGTGCAGGTGACTGTCCACCAAAACCATAACCGTAGTTGCAAAAATTTCCCACGTGCAATAATCTAACACGCCAATTGCAAGCGGAGTTTGGTTAGGCGATGTGAGTGGGATAAGTGATCCTTAACCAGGATTATGTGTAAAAAACGAACTCCACGTATTTCATCATGAGGTCTCATGTTGTCGCGACAATTTATGCATCCAATGATATTCTTGGCATGGACAAAAGAAAGGTATGACCGTGCCACTAATAGAAAGTTAGGTGAAGCTTTGATCTCCTCTTTGTGAAAATTGAACCATTTGCCAATCTCCATAGACCGCATCTAACTCCAAAAAGTGTTAACAAATTGAGTAATTTAGTAGTCAAAGCTACTTAAGATAGGACAAGATATAAAGTTAAAGTTAATCCCATATTCATATCCAATCCCAATATATAATTCGTATTTATGTATTACGTTTGGTACAATATTGGATGTGACCCCAGATGTAATCATATCCATTTCCAAAAAAGTATTTAGTGAACTTGAATTAGAATTGAATATAAATTAAAGAGTTAATTCCATGACAAACCTAAATTGGTACATCTGTAATAAATTTGCCTCAAATTAATTTTTTTATTATTAAAAACCCCAAACTAGCATACCATATAACAAATTTACAGTCTCTTAATTTGTCTTGTCAACTTGCTAAGTTCGATGGCATCAGTTTAGAGTTTTACCCTCCATTTATCATAAGTGCATTGATTTGTAGTTTTTCATGTTAGTAATCCAATTGAACAAAAACTAACAGAGTGTAAATTTGTTACAAATGTGTACCAATTTGGGATTTTTGATAGTCAAATAATTAGTTTTTGATAAATTTATTACAAATATACCAATTTGAGGATTTTTATGATGTTGACCCACTTTAAAGTTTCTAAAAATACTAGTTGAAAAGGATAAAAACATGAATATAATCTAGAAGTGTTTGCAACAACTGCCACTACAATAGTGGCCATTTTTATTGGGCATAAGGCCAGTAAAAGTGCCAAAACTTTTGTATGGCGCTCACTTGAATGTCAAAACTTTTTTTCGATCACTTAAATGCCACATTGGAAAAAAAAAAAATCAATCATTGAGTGCCAATTCCTACCAAATGTCCTATGTGAAATTAAAAAAAATGAAATTTCTTTTTGTATATATATATATATATATATATATATATATATATATATATATTTTTTTTTTTTAGGGCTGGCAAGGATCACCAATGAGTCTTGCCAACAACAGTTGCCTCGCCCTTGGTCCCAAAGGCCTTAGGCGAGGCCGCAAGGGCCTTGCCAATCATGGGCAAGAGTTGTCCCCCAAGGCCTTCACAGCCAAATCTAGGCGAGGGCCACCTCATTGGTGAGGCCTTGATGGCCTTGCCCAAGGCCTTCGCGACCAAGGGCAAGGCGGCCGCAACCAACGAGGGTTGCTAGTGACCCTCGCGGACCCTAAAAAAATATTTTAAAAAAATTATAAAAAATTACAATTTAAAAAAAAAAAAAAAAAAAAAATTGATGGCCACGTTGGACAACCAATAGCCATGTTAGCTTTTCCGATGGGGCAAATTGGAAGTGGCACTTAAGTGACTAATTTTTCAAAACGAAAAAAAGGTTTTGGCACTCAAGTAAATGTTGTAAAAAGTATTGATACTTGTACTGTTTTTACCCCATTTTTATTGTGTTAGGATCCCCATGACAAAAAAAAAATTTACAAAGGAGAGGTTAAGTAACATGCATGATAGTCAAGATTGGGGAAAATTGTTAAAAAAGTAATAAATATTTCAATTTTATCAATTTGAGTCCTAAACATTTTTACGTTTTACCAATTAAATTTATATGGCCAATTTTAGTTGGAAATCACTAATGTAAATGTCAGCCATCTTACATGGCATGACCATCGTAAACGTGGATAATTTTTGTAATATTTAAAAAAAAAAGTATAATTTTTTTATTTTTTATTTTTCTTTTTGGTCCAAAAACAAATGAGGGCCAGCTAACCTTTGCCGAACTTGATGAAGAAAAAATAAAGAAAAAATAAAGAAAGATAAGAAAATAAAGAAAATAAAAAAATTATAAGAATTGTCAATGTTAACAGTGGACGTGCTACATGACATTACTAGCATCGACGTCAGCGATTTTTGGTTAAAATTTGCTTAATGAATTAAATTGGTAAAATATAAAAAGTTAGGAACTCAATTGATATAATTGAAAATTTTATGATTGAATTTATATCCCTTCCCCCTTGGACCCGGACTAGTGATCCTGAATAAGGTATCTACCATTTTGCTCAAACTTAAATAGGTTTTGTCCCAACCAAGGAAACTCACCAAAAGTTGGATCGAATAATTTTATAACATGCCTTCAGTACCGATACTAAAAGGGAGGTTGACAAGAAATGTACATTTTTGTGTGATCCTAACACAAGTTAATATATAATTTCAATGACGAGAGCAATCACTAATTAATCCTCTTCTATTTTTGGAGGAACCTCTTAACTCTAACTGGTATTTTAGTAGGCGGATTAATACATGGGTATCACTCGTGTTTTTATTTTGTTACATTTTCATGAACGTTATGTCCATAACTTGTGAAGCGTCGGTCAGTTGTCAATAGCCCGAGGGAGAACGAAGCTCTTGTGCGAAACGGCATAAGGTAAGTACAATGTACATGCATGCGCGTTGCTGACGAATCCAACTAATTTTTTGCTTTTATTTTTTTATTTTTTGGATGACGTGGCAGTTGAATTTTCAATCAAATGGATGGCTTGTCAAATTTCCCTACTTTCAACCAAAAATAAAAATAAAAATCCCCTATTGATAGGGGTTGAGATCGCTGTCGATAATTGCGTGGACCTGTGAATTCGTTGGGCATAGGAGGTCCTACGTACCTGACCCCCAAAATTGAATAATGTGCTCTGAAACCGACTGAATCTCCACAGTCGTATATAATAAACAAATACCACGAGCCACTCGCATTACTGGAAAAGTTATTGACAAGCGTGAAGGAATCCAAGGTCCACATGGTCAAATAAAGAAGTTAGAAACTGGGGAAACTAAAAATGGATCATGGGCTTTTTGGATGATGAAAGACATCGAGTTGTTATGGCTTTTCTTTTGTAACATGTCTTGTGGCCTGATGCATGTATGCTAGATTGATGCCGTCATTGGCCCGTACGCATGGGCGAGTGAGGCTCATGGTAAAATCTCGGCTACTCACAAATCTAGTATAAATAATCTCATATCTGGGTAATTCACTTGGTTTTTTACTTGTATCTCACTTGATCATGAGCTTAATGGTAACTTTGTTAAGACTACTTCCTTAAGATCGGCTTCTTTTTTGTGAACGGGAAAGAATGGTAACTTTGTAATTTTGGTTGATTTTGGCATATTTTGATAGAAGTTATAACCATATAAATACTCTTTCTCTTTGCAATTGGCACCCCATTTGCAGCTGCATTTGCACTTCTTATTACTATCAAAACAACATTAAAACTTTTAAAAGATGTGCATACGTGCTAAAGATCATGCATGTGCGCAAAATCTGGAAGTATTGGGACGGGTGAGGTCCCCCTCTAAAAGGAACGTGCCGGGCTTGTCGAGAGTGGGACCCATCTGATTCTCGTTGACACCCGGGCAATCAAATCTCCTCCCGCCTGTACCCCACACGCAGCTACAGCCGACGGTCACGCTGGCATGTAACGGTGGGTCCATTTGGGAGAACATTTGAGAAAATCTTTATATAAATACAAGCGACTTTGAGGGGTTTACAAGATGTAAATAATGTTTGTATTACTTCGATATCCATTCGGAAAAGTAATCTTCAAAAAATAAAATTAAAATTCAACCCCAAAATTATTTCAAAAAAATAATAATAATAAGACTTAAGAGATCGTCAAATTAAATGACACAAAATTAGCATTGGCCAACTCCACTCAGGCAAACGTGACGCATACGCCAAGGTTGAGCAACCTTAACCGATGCCATACGAGTTTGTGTGACATTAGGAGAGTCATGCGACCTTAGATGAGGGCTGTCGATGTCCAATATGACTCATCTATCCCAAGCGAGACGACTCCTTACTTGATAGTTGTTATCACATATTTGAGACGATACTAGCTAAGTCTACACTCACCAGCAATGGTGCGGGATGTTGGTCAAGCATAGGAAAATGAAAGTGAAGATAAAATTGGAATTTAGCTAATTTAATGACAGCAAAGTTGGATGAAAACATTTCATTAACCCAAAAGCGGCATTTTGAAAATACCAAATGCCAATATTACGGAGGAGTTAAATTAAGTTAAGAGACCAACCATTAAAATAATAAAATAAAATAAAATAATAATAATAATAATAATAATAATAATAATAATAATAATAATAATAATAATATTTAAAAATAATAATAATAATAAGTTAAGGGTCTTTTTTTTTAAGCCACCGAAAGGGCGAAAAGGTGATAAATTTGGCAAGTTTGGCACAGGTTTGCCGAAAAGGCTGAGCTGTTTTGACAATGAAATTGCAATGGTCATTAAAGGCAAAATTAGCACGAGTACCCTCGGCTCTTTCACCGAATTTCCCATTATGCCCTTATAAGAAACAAATTTTGAAACTCTCGTGACTTTAAGCACTTCTGGTGCATTCTTTTGATGGCCTGGAACCGAAACAAATGTTTCCTTTAGGGTGCTTTTCAAGGAACTAGGAAGTGTCACCTCTCTGAGAACCGCAACCAACCAACACCAAACTACGTAGAGTCCAACCATTCAATCGAAACACCAGGCAATTCTCGTTGCAATTCTTCCTCCCTTTTAGAGCTTCTTCATCTTTGTGGAATAATGTATATTTTTGTGGGAAAAAATTGTCCATTTCTCTGGACTTTAAAAAAAAAAAAAAAAGCCGATTGCAAGAGATTAGACCACCTAAATCTGGAGGCATTGGATCTTTTTCATACAAAAAGTGACAATGCAATCACTAAATTTATCAGAACCTCATTGTCTATAAGCACATTAATTCCCAAAGTAAGTTCGGTAGTTTGATTTAGAATCTATGAGTAGAATGTGGGGACAGAGACGGTGGAGGAATCCATGAGTCATTGTCACACATAAGAAGACAACACAAATATTATATACCAGCAAGGATGGTGCCCAAATCATGGAATAAGTATTTAAAAAGGTCTAAAGCTATTATATTTGAACCAATTCAGTCATAAACATTTCAATTATCAACTATTTCCGATCAAAATTGGCTAGATAAACTCGATTGGTACAAGTACAAAAGGTTAGACTAAATTGCTTCAACTGAAATATTTATAGCTGAATTTGTACTAATATAATAACTTTAGGACTTTTTAGTGCTTTTCCCCTAAAATCATAACTCTCAAAATTGGTTGATTTGTGGTTTGATCTTCGATTTGATTTTAGGTGAACATGTAGTCTATCAAATTGCATATGAATCTCTTGATTTCCTTGCTAATACAATTTGATGCTTGCCTGATTCAATCGATTTCATAATTTCTTGTATGTAAATATCAAATGTTGCATATTTTGTTGTTGTTTTTTTAGTCAATGATGTTGTATTTTGATAACTATAAAAAAAAAAAAAGTGAATTTTACAAATTTCAATTCAATTATAATGATATCACTTTTAGGGCTTATATTTACATGTTTTCCTGGATTCATAAGTCAACGGGAAGCAATACCTTTAGATGTAAAGATATCGCTACGTATACTTGAAATTAAGATTTCTTTTTCACTGTTATGCTATGAATCTTACTTGAATTTTTTATTTTTTTTATAATACGGCTTATTAAATAGATATGCGTATATCTTTCTAAGGCTTACTAACCAATTTGATCTCCAATTCAAAATTCACAGATATAAGATTTTCATTCACGTAGCTATCTCGATTAGCAATTGTGACCTAATTTTTTGCTGATTGACGTCGTTTGTGTACATTTTTTTCTTTGAATTAGACCGGTGAACTTAACTATTATTTTTTTATGGAAAAATTATTCAAAAAGTCTTAAATTTATTATACTTTTACCAATTTAGTCATAAACCTTTCGATTTTACCAATTAAATCTATTTGGCACCAGAATTTGCTGACGTGGACACCGATCATCCTATATGACACCGCTAGCGCTAACATGAACAAAATTTTATTTTTTTATATATATATATATATATATTTTTTTTTTTGTATTCTTAATTTCTTTTTTTCCTTTTTTTTTTTTTTCCTTTTATTCCTCTAGCCGGTCCGAGATTGCGACCGGCCAAAGGCCACGACCGGTGAGGGTCGGCCTCCTCGGCCTCAGGCAAGGTCACCCTTGCCGGGATTTGGCAAGGGGCGACCTCACCATCCTCAGGCGGGGCTCGCCCTCACCAAAGGCTAGCGAGGGTCGGCCTCACGGGCCTCAGGCTAAGATCCGATGAGATCCGGCGAGAGTGAGCCTTGCTCATAGCCCACTAGGTCGCCCCTCGCCAAATCTCGGCGGGGGCCACCTCACCTAAGGCCCGCAAGCCTAACCCTCATGAGCCTTTAGCAAAGCTTGACCTCGCTGGACTTGGCGAGGGTGAGTCTTGCTCGAGGCTAGCAAGGCCAACCCTCACCGATTGTGGCCTTTGGCCAGTCACTGAAGGTTGGGCGACTAGCCAGAGGAAAAAAAAAAGGAAAGAATTTTTTTTTAAATGGAGAAAAAAATAAATTAAAAACAAAAAAATAATTTTAAAATTCAAAAAAATATTAAGAAATTAAAAAAAAATTGTCTACTTCAGCATCGGCGTCCAAATTAGCTGGATGGACTTAATTGGCAAAAGGCGAAAATGTTTAGAACTTAATTGACAAAATTAAAAGGTTTAAGACTAAATTGGTAAAAGTACAATAGATTTAAGATTTTTTGAATAATTTTCCCTTTTTTTATTCATGTTAATATTTCAATGTTCTATATAGAAGAAAACATTCACGTAGCATGCCATATCGTCGCTGAATAGACCAAGTTAATATGAAAACATGGGATCAACACATGCCATCATGATGGAAGAATTTTACCCAATTTTTATGGACGAGACGTTTATTTGCATTCAGGAGGACCAGTCAAATAGAAGATTCGGATACTATTATGTTTAATATCACAAAAATTTAAACTAGTATATCCATACCGTATTTATCTAAAATTAATTTTTATGTCATAAAAACTCTCGAATTGGTATATCCGTGCCACATTTACCCTAAATTAGTACACCCACACCACATTTACTCTGAACTAATTTTATATTATAAAAATTTCAAACCGATATACTCGTGCCACATTTACCCTAAAGTGATGCATTTCATAAGTATCTAAATGTGATATGGATATACCAGTTCAAGATTTTTTGCCTACACAAAATATTTTGGAGGTAAATGTATGAATTTACGGTTCTTGGTGATATTAGCCATATTATTTTATATAAGAAAATTTAAGATGGACTAACATGAAAGAGATAAAAAAAAAAAAAAAAAAAAGGGGGGGGGAAGAAGTAGCAGAAAAACAAAGGCCTAGGGAGGCCAACAAGGCCGGACATTGGCTAGCCAAGGCTCACTGGACTAAAACTCTTCCTCAAAATTGGATGTCTTTTCCTTCCTTACCACTCTTGGAAATTTTATGTTCGGAGACTTATCTATTGTTTTCTTGTAATTCTCGTTGTTTATGAATGAATGAAAGCACCATATTAGACAAAAAAAAAAAAAAAAATGAGGCTTGGGGGGAATGGTTTTGCTGCCTTACCTATCGACGAAGCTTGTTGGAACTTGCGAGGGCCCCTTGTCGCTTCTCTCTAGCTTTTTATCTTTGGATTAGTGCTATAAAAAAATCTTAAATTAATACACTTATAACAAATTTATCTAGAATTATTTTTTTGACCAATAAAAATTTTAAAAGAATATACATTTATGATCAATTTACCCTACATTAATTTTCATCAAATTGGGTCAATATCATGAAAAATCACAAAATGGTATATTTGCAATAAACAAATGATAAATCCTCGAACTAGTATATCTGTTAATTACCATGTATTATTCAACTCAATAATCTAAATGATAAATCCTCGAACTAGTATATCCGTTAATTACCATGTATTATTCAACTCAATAATTTAATGGTAAAATTTAACTTAAACTAATGAAGAGTAAATTGATCACGAATATATTGATTTTGAGTTTTTTTTTTAATGATATTAACTCTTTTTTTCTTTTTAAGTCTCGGTGTGTCAATCTGTCCAATTTGTGTTAACAATCACTTATCTATATTTTAGTTAGGGGATAGAGAAAGGTTTTCATTATCTTATAGAGAAGGTCGCTTATCTCTTTATGTGGGGAACACTTGATAGTAAGATCATAAATGTATAATATCAATAGCTACAGTGTGCAGAAGCTGGTCTAGACACCAGTTGACGTTTGAAAAATGTCTATATTACAGCGCAACAAAATAAAATATCTAAGGAACCAAACGAAGTGACAAGAAAAGAGAACCCCCCGAACGGGGTTCCGAACAGTTGGTGGGGACTTCATAGACTTGAGGATCAACAGAAACAGAAAAAGGGAAGATTTTAATCCCCTTGTTAAGGATTGATATAGAAACGGAAGGACAGATGAGCCTCCTAATCCTCCAAAGGTGGTCCAGCTCATAAGCAATAAACAGTAGAAATACAAAATGTGGAGGTCGCGGGATTGCCAGATGTGCGTATCAGTGGCGAGAGCTCGAGGAGAGATGGATGACAACGACACGACATGCCAGCTGCTACATACAGCACGTCGACCCTTAGGTGTTCGATGACTATTTTTGCCCTATCATTAAAAACAAAAGAAAAACCACTTCCTTGTCTACTCCCGTTCTTTCACTGTTTCCCATTGTCGGCTCTCCCCTACCAATTTTCCGTCCATCCTAGTTTATCTTTTTCGATACATTCTTCTCTGTTCCTCGCACGGGCATTTCTTTTTCGATACATTCTTCTCTGTTCCTCGTACGGGCATTTCGGCGAACAGATACAGTGCAGTCTTGGAGATTGAGTGCTGGGATCTTCGATTCGTCCCTCCAGTGTCGGGAGTTTGCGGGAAAACATGAGCTTCAGAGAGGAGAATGAAGAGGGGAGGGATCTTAGGAAGCCCTTCTTGCACACGGGAAGTTGGTATCGGATGGGCTCCAGGCAATCCAGCATGTTGGGCTCTTCTCAGGCAATTCGCGAGAGCTCCATATCGGTTGTTGCCTGCGTCTTAATCGTTGCTTTGGGTCCTATTCAGTTCGGCTTCACTGTAAGCAGCTTTCTCAATCTGTCTTTGTCGATTTCTTTGCCCGTTCGGTCACTCGAGCACGATTGCAAAAGCACTACTACACACTGTGAAAAGCCCCTTTCTCTTGATTGTCAAACAATGAAATCAGCTCTGGTCAAGAGCAAATGAGGATGGGTAACTTCAAAAATTGGCATTGCTTTTGAACTCATTTCGTTTGACTGAACATTAGTAGCTGTTGATGTTCTTATCTGAGTGTTGATTGCTTATAAACAGTCGGGTTACTCATCGCCTACCCAATCTGCAATCGTAGAGGATCTTGGTCTTACCGTCTCAGAGGTGTGAATCTCTCAACTCTCTATCTCAAATTTGTATTGGGTTTTCTTGAGTACAGCGGCTAATCGGATTCTGGGCAGTTCTCCTGGTTTGGTTCGTTATCAAATGTAGGAGCTATGGTTGGGGCAATAGCCAGCGGTCAGATTGCAGAGTATATTGGACGAAAAGGGGTTGGGTTGAATTTGTTGATTAGCTTTTCTTTGTCAACATTGCACTTTTGCAGTAAGATTTGCTTGTTCTGACTAATGTGATGGAGGTTTACTGTATGTTGTCAACTGCAGTCTCTGATGATTGCTTCCATCCCAAATATCATTGGATGGCTTGCCATTTCCTTTGCCAAAGTGAGTTTTTGTATTTAACTATCTATGCCAGATGTTGTGGCATCTAGAAGGGAAGTGCTTGAGCCTGACATTTACAATGTTCTTTTAGGATTCTTCTTTTCTGTACATGGGAAGATTGCTAGAAGGCTTCGGTGTGGGCATAATTTCTTATACGGTACATTCTATTCTGCTCTAGTGTGTATCTTTTATAGTCAATTAAAGAATGAGAAAAGTGATGATGCCACCTATTTTAATATCCATAGGTGCCTGTATATATAGCTGAAATTGCACCTCAGAACATGAGAGGAAGCTTGGGCTCAGTGAATCAGGTTGGGATTGCTTGATCACTAATTGAGATTTTCTTCCTGAAAAAGGCCGAGTCTACAGGTAGTAACAGCGTGATTTGTGTGTTTTTAGCTATCAGTTACTATCGGGATAATGCTGGCTTATCTGCTGGGACTTTTTGTCGAGTGGAGGATACTTGCTGTTTTAGGTAAAGCTAATTCATAGTTGTTAAGTGCATATTTTCTTTTTATCTATTGTTATTTCATTAGTTGGTTGAGAAAATCCTGTAATTATCTTAGTAAATAAAATAGAGTTTTTAGATGAAATCCTTAATTTGCAATGATCGGCTAAAATTCTTGTTTCTTGCAAAGTCAGAGTCATTGTATTTTGTTAGGTGCACTCTTCATAAAGCAGAGATATTTCCAGATTAAAGAAAACCACTAGGTGTGATCGAATAAAAAACAAATCTACCTCCTCCAATTTCCTTCTTTGCTTGATAGCGTCGTGTTAGAAGTTTCCTCTGTCTCAAAAGTATTATGAAATCGTATTGGTTTCTTCAATTGTTGCTTTTGCATCTCTCAGAGGTTAAATTTGCACTAAATGTCACTTCCAATTGCCATGGCTCATCTTATTTGAAATTCCATTTGTAACTCAAATTAGCATAATGATATCACATGTTTTTGAGTACCCAACTGATCCTAGCTAGGAATGGCAGCCTTCTGTTTCATGCGCATGCTGTGAGTACCAAGGCACACATTTTTTTGCTTTTGGGGCAAGCTTGAGAGAACGTGTGGGCATGTTGATCTTGATCCACATCTTGAACAAATATAACTACAACTTGAGCAATCATTTAGAGTTAAAAAGCAGCATCTTGATACAATTGACACAATTGAACCTGGTTTTGTAGCTATTTTAAGGAGAACTAAACTGAATGTGGATGTGGAGTCAATACTTGAGAATACAAAAGCTTGAGAGAAATAGAGGCCCTATGTTTTGAGTACTTGAGCAATGTTAGAATGATCGAGATGAAAATTTCATGTTCCTTAGTCTTCATTCTTTGTTTCCCGAGAATAGAAGAGATGAGATGAATATTTTAATACAGTCAAACTATTCACAAAGACTTGACCATCTTCTTCTTGTATTTTTTATATATTACTCTATTGGTTACATTCACAGGAATATTGCCATGTACAATATTGATACCTGGTCTGTTCTTCATCCCAGAATCCCCCCGCTGGCTGGTAAACTCTGTTCAGTAAGATCATTCTGCAATTCTAGTTTAAGTTTTGTCTTAGCTCATTCCGGATTCATATATCAAATACAGGCTAAAATGGGCATGACAGAAGAATTTGAAGCTTCTTTGCAAGTTCTTCGAGGCTTTGATACTGATATTTCACTTGAAGTGAATGAGATCAAGGTAGTGTTGAGTTAATTTTTCATTTGTATTTGCAGTTGTGATTGAAAACTTGAGATGTAGTAGCCTCCTTCCAAACGAGTTCATTCTGAGCATGCAAGCTGATGCTACACCTAGTTCATTTACTTTAATGCTTGTTGCATGGGTGCACCTGTTTAATGAATTACATGGGCTTTCCTTGGTCTTTCACAGAGAGCTGTCGCCTCAAGCAGCAGAAGAACTACCATTCGATTTTCAGAGCTCAAACAAAGAAGATATTGGTTCCCATTGATGGTAAACACTTTCCGGAAATTTATCTTTCCTTCGTGTCTTTTGCCATGTTAAGCATCAAAGGCTAATTGTCTTCCACAAATTTGATCTGCAGGTTGGGATTGGTTTGCTTATCCTGCAACAGCTTAGTGGGATAAATGGGGTTTTATTCTATTCTAGTACCATTTTTGAAGATGCTGGTAAGCATGTTGCATTCCCTTTCTTCAGATCGTTGTGAATAAGAATTATTAGTGGAACTAGCTTTTAAATTAGGTCATAGACAATAAGTTTATCCATGCTGACTACCCTGTGGCTGTCTGCTATGTTTATTGTTTGTGTTGAGTTTTTCAAGCAAGCAAGTTAAGTATCTTCCTCTGTAAAAACTTATCCTATCAGTAAGCATCGCACTCTAATTTCCTTGGTGTTTGCTTCTGTCTCAAATAGGGGTTACATCAAGCAATTTAGCAACAGTTGGAGTTGGTGCTGTTCAGGTAGAACATAAGTAGGCTATCAATGGGCCTTTACATTTTGTGATTGGAGATTTCAACCATAATAGATTATCTTCCTAAGGCATGATTAAGGTGATTAAGGGATGATATGGCTTTTAGGTTATTGCAACTGGAGTTACTACTTGGTTGGTGGATAAAGCAGGCCGCCGGCTTCTACTTATTGTAAATGTCACAAACCTTTCAGTTTTTGGTATTTCCTGCTCTAGCAAAGGATTAATGACTGTCTATTTCAGGTTTCCTCAGCTGGGATGACTGCTAGCCTTCTTTTGGTTGCAGTGTCCTTCTATGTGACGGTAATACTGTAGTTTGCTCTTTGTGCTCAACCTAAGAATATAGCCTTTAGAAGCGTTTGGAAAATTTCTCATCAAGGGTTTCTTCTTGATTATTACAGGACTCCGTATCAGAGAGTTCTAGTCTCCATAATATTTTTAGCATCTTGTCAGTGGTTGGGGTTGTGGTAAGTCACTATGGTCGAAGCTGGTAGATACATGTCCCATATGCTCATTGAAAACATGGGGAGGCATAGTAACACTTTCCTATCTCTGTCTTCATGGCAGGCTATGGTAGTTGCATTCTCGCTAGGAATTGGAGCCATACCATGGGTTATAATGTCAGAGGTAATATCACTCGGATCAAATCTGATCTTGTTAGAACTGGCATAATCATTCGCTTGAAACGACAGTTTGGTTTTGCACAGAAGGAAGTTGTTCCACTTTGCTGTTTGTTTGTTGAGCCAGACATGCATGACCTACAACCATAATTTCATGGTCAACAAAAAAAAATACTCTTCAAAAAGAATGGAAGCAAGAGGAACTTGAGTCATCATGTTTGTAAGCATACTCAGAAGGTTTAAAAGTTTGAACTTAAATTATGCAGCCTACAATTTTTATGTCCTTCCTTTTTGGCTGGACTAGGTTAAGTTTCCCAGTATCCCTTTTAGGCAAAGGGAGAGTCCAGGATCTTTCATCTTGACTTTCATGATAGAATAAACACAACCTAGTGAGCCCCGCTTATGAAGTGCTGGCTTAGATGTTACTTTGTGCAGTAATCTGATGTTGTGAATGATAGGATGAAGGAATCTGTTCATCTTGTGTGGGTGTGGGGAGAGAACCTCCACGGGGAAGATAGCTACTTTTCATTTTCGTATTAAAGGAATTGTGATCTTGTTGCCACTAAATTTGAGGTTATTCTTCTGGTGAACGCAGATTCTTCCGGTCAATATTAAAGGCTTAGCTGGGAGTATTGCCACACTTGCCAACTGGTTATGCTCTTGGGTGGTCACCATGACAGCAAATTTGCTTTTGACTTGGAGCACCGGAGGTCTCTCTCTCTCTCTCTCTCTCTCTAGATAGATAGCGCACACATGCATTTTTTCTATTTTCTAAGTTATTTGACTTGGCTATCCTACATCATAAACAGGTACCTTCACAATATATATGGTTGTTAGCGCTTTTACTGTGGCGTTTGTTTCTCTTTATGTGCCTGAGACTAAAGGAAGAACTTTAGAAGAAATTCAAAGGTCCTTCAGATGATGATGGTCTCCTTTCCTCTTGGGTTGCTGTCCTCCCTTTCTCTCTTTTTTGAAGAGACAATCTCCGCATTCCCCAGCATTGGGATTTGGCACATTCTCTGAGGGGAAGCAAGATGTACAATCACTTTCCGTATAAATGCAGGCATTTTCTTTGCCCGGCAGCCACTTTCCGACTGTATTGCTTTCATGGCTTCATTAAGTCAACTCTTCAGAGCCGTATCTTTAAAAGAACTCGTCTGGTGTTTCGGCATCGATTATATTGTATCTGTCACTTGAGGGAAGACTGGATTGTTAGTGAATCTGAAGAAAGGAAGTTTTGATGGAGTTGTCTTGCCGCTTCTGCTCATCATTGAATAGAGTCCCGATACTTTTATTTGTATTTGGCAATACATACATACATACATACATACATACATACATACATACATACAGCAAATGGATTTCAACCAAAGTTAGGACTCCTAACTTAGGATGTGATTCATCTTTATGATTGCTCTGGCGTAATATCACTCACATTTTACATGTTTTTCTCCCCGCTTTTCTACATCCAACTCGCTAGAAGTCAGTGCAGCCATAGCCTGAAAGAGAGACAGCAACCAACGGTTTTTTTTTTCACTTTGGTTTTAGGGGTGGTCCCGCAACCGGTGCGTTGACCGTTAGGTATATGTTTCGAGTGAGAGGTTTCGCTGTCCACAATTAACTGGTCATCTGATGGTTCGCTGGCCTCTGCTTACAAAATATTTTAGGTACCAGCCGAAGAGTGACAGGTCAATTCAGGAGACAATTGAAACTGTACAAATAATAGGTGTACGATGTGAATCAACCCAAAAATAGAACGTGAAAAGACTCCTTTCGCTGAAACCTGGTTTCAACGGCCTTCAAATGTCCGAAAAAAGGCACCATATTTTCTATCTGAGTCGGTCCTGAGATTTTTGTGTAGGCTACTTTAGAGTCATTTATAAATGAAATTTATTGAAATCTTGAGGAGGAAGGCAAGTGGTCTAATTTGACACCTCCACATTACTGGAGTCTCTTCATATTTTAACTATGTCCACCCAACATACCAATTCGACCAAAAAAAAAAAAAAAAAAACATACTGAATATTCTCGGATTGAGGAATTTATTCAACCGTGAACCAGATAGAACTTGTGAGCCTAGAGCTAGAAAATGATTAGGATGTGTCTCAATATCATATTCTACATATAACTGAAGAATGTGGCGAGGTAACAGTGTCTTCCAACATAAGAGAAACCAAAAAGCAAGGAAAGCAAACCACCAAGTTTAAAGTTGGAGTTGGTGCAATGTAGTTTTAGCCTTTTAGGTAATTGAGCTGACAACCATTCTCATAAGAGACCAACAGTAGCATCTTTAAGGAAACATCAATATAAGGAAGGTCAATAGAAAGTGTTGTGATCGGATTCACAACACTTCCTTAATGAGTTTCTCGGTGAGAGCTTTGGGGAGTCCCATGACGCTATCAGTTGTTCCTACCTGCAAACGAACATCACCAGCTAGTAGTGTTAGCCTGCTGTAGAGATGAAGATGAACTTCATAAGCAGACTAGACTAAATGCATGCAAAACCATCACTTAGTCTTTGGAAGCCAGCAACTCAGGGTTGTGTACTTCAATCAAGACCAGCCTCCCTTCATCCTTTTTCTTTTGAACAGTGTAACAGTTAGCCAACAGTTTCATAATGATCTCTGAACGATGAAGCACTACCTAAGAAAGAAGCAAACTATTGCATTCTCCAAATCTAGAAGTCTACAACCATACAGTGCTTGATTTCTACAGAGCTGATGGACTATAGTTAAGGAAAACCACTAGATAAGGGCTATTCAATAAGAAAACAAAACTAACCAAAATAAGTTGTGAAGGATCCATTGAAATTGCACTTATCATCTCTTAATTAATCTCTTGCCTCTTGTATTGTGTATTATGAATGGTGATGCCACAACATTATTGTTGACATTGCTGTGCAATTGTTAAATTACAGAGATAAGTAAACCAACCACTTGCTTCACGTAAGGCAATATCAATGGATGTTCAATAATTAGTCCCCCAGCAACATTAAGCACAATTCCTTCCTCTACCTGTACCACAAGAGAATATGAATCTTATTAGTTCGCCATGTAATCACAAACCAAGATTTGGTCAGATGAAAGGATAACGTTACAAAAAGAAGGGAACATTCTTCACCATTTTCTCAATGATCTCATCTGGTATTTCATGAAAGAAGATCTGCAGTGCAGTATCACAAAATTGTTAAATAGTTTATCATTGTGGGACTACAAATTTAACTTTTGTGTATAACTCTATCAACATCATAAAGATCACCATTGAAGAAACACAAGCTAAATGAAATCCCTATCATTTCACAGAACAACACAGGCCCTTCTCACTTCACAATGCAGGAAACAAGTTTCAGTAGCACATACTGGAGCAACAATTTCATTTTAAAGAAAAAATGATGAAATAGCAGGAGCTTCTAAAGAAGCTTGAGTACTGTTGACTCAAAAGAGCTCTATAATTTATACTCTTGTAAAATTGCAAAAAAAATCAGATTGAAAGCTTGCTCTATTTTTATACAACAAACACAATTTGATATAAAATAACCCAGAGATCTCTCCAGTCACCAGCAGAAGATCAAAAGCTAGACCTCCAAAGCAATCTTGATCAACATCAGGCAGTAAATAAAGCACAGTGAAGCAACACATTACACAATAAGTCTACACATGCTTACGAGAAGTTTTTAGCAGGAAATCAGCAGACAACTGCTTCTATAATAATATTAGCTCAATCAAAAAGTTGCATCAACAGGTAATACAAATTGTAGACTTAGTTAGCCAGCCATTTGGATAACAGAAACTTGTCACTTGTTCAGCTTCAAAAAAACTTCATACCCTGTTGGCCCAAAATCATAAGGTCAAAATTAATGTTTCCATACTGTACTGGAGATCTAACCAAAATGGTGTTCAGCATCTGTTGAAGCGATCAGAAGCAGCCAAAAAAACCATATCAAAAGCTGCATCTATAGCTAGTTGAATCGGGGTCTGGGTTACTAAATACTGGTTGAAACACTCAAATCAGAATTGCCTACATTTCTTTTCTCCATGAGAAGGAGAGAGAAAGTACCTCCACACGATCCCATTCTCCTTTTCTACTTCCAGTTTTGAGATTCAAAACAAGAACAGATCCAACAGTTGCAGCATGTCCACCAGAATATCCTGCAACCTATTTGGTTTAGATTATATGGTCATGGAAAAGGGCATCAATGATGAAGTGGATTGAAACATTGTAAGCAAACCTTTCAAAAATTCTCGTGCTTCTTCCTTACTGGATGGTTTTTCCCTAACAGCATCTCCATAGACAACCACCTCCAGATCAAATTCACAGTAAGAAAAAACACAAAGCAAGCTGTTTCTAGAGAAGAATTTCCACTTAAGGAAAAGAATATGTTTTATCACCACCCAGGACAGCCATCTATGTTTGAGGATACAAGGTGCTTTAGGAAATTAATAGATAGTTACTCAACAAAATTTTCCAAATAATATGTGAATGTATAAGTTCTTCTAATATTGTAGACAGACCAAATATCGACATTAAATGAGTTGGTCAAATATACAACACAATAACAAAAAAAGGACTTTTACTTGATCTGAAGTTATAAGTAATGTGGGATCAGCATCCTTAATGTAGTCACCAAGAGGTATCTTCTGAGAGATGGCCTCTGCCTGACAAGAGGTTCCACGAAAGGAAGTAAGCACCTGAGTTACATCACACTGCGATCGCCAATATAATCGAAGCACAATGACAAACAAATCATTCAACTTAGTGAGATCACCGAACTGCCATCTAAACAATGCAACATATTTACGCAATCAACTATACCCAATGTCGATATCATTCAGCACTGGTTGCAGCTTGTGACCATAAGAGAGTAACCAGGACATTCACGGCCAAAGAATTCCTATAACCAGGTGTCCAGTCCACAGACCAGAGTACAATCTGTAGTTAATTTGTTCAAGGAAAGGATTTGCTTATTATTTCTGTATGAGGTCAAAAGGTTCAGAATGCAACTCAGGCCATGGCATTTAGAAGAGACCTCAAATAGATAAAAAGACTGTATGATGGTTTCACCTTGCCAAGGTACATCTCAGCTTTCAGGAAAAACAATTGGCCCGTTTCTGGTCCTCCCTTATTGACATCCAAGGTCAAGGGGGTTAATTCCTACTTCCAGTCTCCTAAACCCAACTTGTTTATTAGAAGAAAAATTAATCTCAAAAGCTGTGAACCATCAAAGCGTGAAAAGAAAAGAGAGTGAAAACTAATATTAAGTTATATAGTAATAAATCAATGTATCCTCAAAATCCATAGATGGCGCTAGGTAGTTGACCAATTGAAAGGATTCATATAAGGAAATTTGACAACAAAGTGTAGGAAAGATGTACTGTGTCTGCTGCAATCAAAATTATTGGTTCAGAATCCTTCTCTTGGCTATTTATCTGTTGTACTTTGGATGTGATAGCATTGGCCTGTGATGAAACTCCAACGCAATCAATGGAAGAGATCACAAACCCAAACTACACTAATTCATTCCTATGCAAAAGAACCAGAAACTGGAATTTAGGCAAGGCTGAGGACTAAGAACCTCCTCCTAACATATTATGCTATGTTAAACTGAAGAGTCACTTCATCACTGGTAGCTTGACTATTAAATCTTAGGGAGTATAATGATGACACATCCATAACATTCTCAGTAATCAAACAGCACATAATTGGCCCAATTCAACATTTTGAAGAATCACGTCACCTTAGCCTCGGCCAGAGCCATCACCAACTCCTCCGGCTTATCCTTCCGGATTGATTTCTCATCAATATCTGCAGTCTAACTAACAAATGAAAGCTAAAACAAATTTCCAAACAATACCAACGAATCACAATAACAACAACAAAGTCAATGAGAGACAATCTTACCATGATGGTGAATTCATACCCCATTTCAGCCAATATTTTCCTCCGGGCTATCGAAGAAGAGCCCAAGATTATCTGCACAATACAAAGCTTAGCAATCCATTTTTACTTCCAACTATAACCCAAGAGAGATTACGGGTTTCTTTGTGAAACGAAATTACTGTAACTCGATGCACCAATTTGACGGCTCTTTCTAGTTCCTCCTCCTCATCTTCTCTCTCTCTCTCTTTCTCTCTCTCAAAGATGAGAACAGCATCCATTAATGGAATGAGAGGTGCAACAGGACAGAGCCTACCTTGAAGGGAGAGCAAGCCGCTTCCATCTCTCACGGCGGCGAGAAATTGGTACCTCCGATTTTGTTGGGTTTGCTGGTGATCTGATGTTTTATTTGCTTCGGGCCAAACGACATCGTAGGGACTGATGTAGCTTCGGTTCAAGCCATTGCTGAACCGAGGCTTGTGATCTGATGTTTTATTTGGTATTTTGCGAATGTTCTTATTTAATTTTAAACGGCCGTCGGTTTTGTGATCTGATGTTTTATTTGGTATTTTGTGAATGTTCTTTTTTGGTTTTAAACAACGTTTATGACTGGAAATCAAGATTGTTTTGTCAATTAATTGATCAACCATCTATTAAAATTAGATTAGATATCCTTATGGTCTAGAGTGTTTGAATCTCTTGACTATTTTTACATTTAGCTGAGTCAAACACAATTTGTGAGTATTTATCTTTTTCAAAGCCGGTGAGTGGAGGACGAGTGGTGCATGTGGCTTTCAAACTTACTCTATTGATTCGAACACAATTTTGCTGCATTTAATGATTAAAGCACCAATCCAATCCAACACACTAATTAGTTTGATTTAGTTTGATTTCATACTAGCACTTAGTTCAATTTTGTACACAATCAATCATTGACTTGAAGGCAAAACTAGATTAGACATTAAACCACCAATCCAATCCAATCCATCACACTAATTAGTTTGATTTGGTTCGGTTTCATACTAGCACTTAGTTCAATTTTGTCTCCATTGTATAAACCAATTAAGTTTAATTCTAGGATCAAACTTGTATTGGAACAAATTTTGATCGATCATATGTGCATTTATTGCTTAATTGAAATTCTATCCTGGTTAGGATGCTCATTCTAGGGCAAATGTGTTAAATCTATTTTTATTCTTTATGATTCATTTTTTCTATGATTTGATCTCAAAGTTTGATTTTTGTAAGTTATTAAAGTATTTTAATTTGAACAATGAAGTCCTACCGCTAGTTGTCGTAGAAAAGCTCCATTTTATATATTGATGTAGTGATGGTGGCATGGAATTTTTACTGATATGGCATCTTTTCAGCCCAAAATTTCTTAGGTGGATTTCATAGTTAAAGAAAAAAATGTCAACTTAAAAATATGAACGTAAGAGACTATTCCCTAAACTTTTTGCTCGTCTTACACTTCTCTGTACCGCTTGACAGTCTGGGCCGAAAAGATGCCACGTCATTTAAGATATTCCACTTTTGACCAAAAAAATTAAGATATTCCACGTCGGCACCACCACATCATCATTTTAAGGGAGTTCCCGACAGCAATTACAAGTAAGACCTAGACCGCACGATGAGAGAAAATATTGCCGTATCAATGGCTGATGTAGCGTGTGCTTATTTATACTATTAACCAATTATAATTTGACACATAATCGATGACAAGGAAATAAAGAAATTAATAAAAAATCCCCAAATCCAACTGGACTTCTCTCTTCCTCCTCTTCCATATGCAGCCACCACGAGCTCAACCTCCGCGCCTCCTTCCGCCATTGCCACCGCCGGAGTCGCCGGCGTCTCGCATCTCTTCAACTTGGTCGTCTCCTCCGCTCGGTTCCTCACTTCCAAGTCTGGCAGCAGGGGACTGGATTTGGTCGGAAGAGAACCCATGGCTAAAGCTGGTCAATCCTTCCACCACTCAACACAAAATCCATGGACTGAAAGCGTGCAGGTTTTTTCGTCGCGAGACGACCGAAATAGAAAATGATTGTGTAGAAACAGCTCCATTTGCGCCAGATCTGGAGCCTTGGCCACGAGCGACAATAGCTCGCTCACACACGACGACGACGAGGAGACGCGAAGGTCGATGAAGTCTAGATCTGGAACTGTCGTCGCTCCTGGCCGAGGCTCCAGATCTGGAAGTTCGATTGGATGTGGAGCCTTGGCTGCGAGACTGAGAGGTGGACGCGGAGGTCGGCGCTCAGATCTGTGGACGAGAGGCCGTCCATGGCCGACCGCTGCTCTGCATCTCCATCTCTGTGGACGAGCGCTTGCGGCCAAGGCTCAGCCGTTGGGACAACGGAGAGGCGGTGGACGGGAAGGTCGGCCTGGACGCGACGACCGACCGTCACTCAATAGCCAGATCTGGTCTGCTGCTCAATGGCTTTGAGCTCGAAACTTGGCTCGTCCATGGCTGCCGGCGATGAGTTCAACGGCTTTGCCGCGTTCCATGGTGGCCACGGTGGGGCGGTGGCTCAAGGATCGCGGCGGCGGTGGCGGAGGAGATAGCTAAGCCCAGGTGGAGCGGAGGTTGAAGATGAAGAGTCAAAGAGAGAAAAGTTAATTTTTTAATTTCCACGTCAGTGTCCATGTGTCACGATTTAGTTGGATATTAGTAAATAAGCACACGCCACGTCAGCTGATGATGTGGCACTTGCGAACCACTCAATATTCTCTTGCACAATCGAGATACTTCAAGGATTGATTGCACAAAATCAAACTTTAATGTCTGCTTGATAATCCAAATAAGTGCTGATAATTAAAATTCAGCACTTAATGTAATTAAGCTTGGTTAATAATCTCAAACACAGTTGACTTAAACATTCAATTAACTCAAAAATCCACTTAATTTGATAAGTAAAAAAGGGGTTATATAATTTGTTATAAAATGAGTGTTTATTTAAAAAGTACAATAAATTCCTAAAACATGTTAAATTGATTCAATTAAAGCACTTTTTGAAAATTTTAGAATTTATAACATTTTTGAAAATTTTACAATTTGGTTGGACTTTTATGACAAGTTTTAAGATTTCATTGTATTTTTTGAAAATTTTATGACTCGATTGTATTTTCGTGATAAATTTTAAGACTTTCAGTACACTTATTTTATTTATTCACATTTATTGTCATAATGTATGAATTATATCAAATAGTATGTTTGAAAAGTGTATATGAATTCTCATTCTTTGAATTTGTTGATGTCCTTATTATTGTGGAGGGCAAGTTTGAAAGGAAATTTGACATGGTTGGTTAGAACATGTAATGACTTTTATGAGCATGTGGATTCTTGATATACTTATAAATCTACGCTATGATATGTGCTCATTGCTCACAAAAGAAAAATTGGTAAACACGTTGGGTCGGGATTAGATTACAAACTCTTGAATAATGCTAAATACATGTAGTATTTCTTGAGTGATGGAATCATTCTAATATGAACATGTAAATAATAAAGGAATAAGTCAGAATATATTGCATTCTTGCAAAATGAGTGATTAGTATTTAATGAATTACAGTGATTCTTCCGAGTGATATGTGATAACTAATTGATTGTTACTATGTCATTGCGGTTTGGGGTCGAATGGTGAGTAGATCTCCTACTTTAGATTTAGAATTTTCATTTATTGAGTTTAGGCTTACATCAAAAATACCTTACAGATTAGTTGAATTCAAAGTTCAAGGGCATTTAGGTTAGCACTTTTGAAGATCTTTGAGGATTGGATTAGAGATGTAGCAAAAGTAGGGGTGTATCTTCTATACTGGGAGTTTTGATTAAGTATAATGGTACAAATTATTTGAGGTTAAATTAATTATTTATTGGAGATTCAAATTGTATGGAAAATTCAAGTCATCACATAGTCGCTCCCAAGCAACGGCTTCATCGACACCCATAGTTTTGAGTCATTTCTGAGGTCGTCTTAAAGTTTACTGCCTCTTTCTTCATCAATGAGAAGTCAATTCAGAGTAATTCTAGCAACAGGAGAGAAAACAAACCCTAGGAACAGCGATTGTCTTCGAGTCATTTCCAACGTCGTCAGAGTTAAGTTACTGCCTCTGTCTTCATCAACGAGAACTCGATTCAGCGCAGAGAAGTTAGATTCGAGTTTAGTGCTGTGAAGGTAACTTGATTTCGAGTGAGCATGCGAGATGGAGAGGTTTCTGAAGGGGGAAGAGGCAATTATACTTGTTTAAATGCGAAATGCATCGTCGCTTCGTCAAGGAATGGACTGGTCTTGGGCTCATCCTTGGTATCGTCAATGGTGGCCCAAAAAGACTTGGCCACTAAACAATCCACGAAGCGCACGGAGTATTCATGGATCCTGCTAGAGGTGTGCAATCGGACCGAAAATATCCAGGAACCGGACCAGCCCATTCGGAAAGTAAGGTTGGGAACCGGTTTTGTAAACCCAACCCTAGAAGTCCAAAACCCAAAATGAACATGCTTATTGAAGGTACGAGGTGTTCTCATGCATTTTCTTAGGTCCAGCTCTATAGGATAAAAAGATCTCAAAATCAGATCAATTAAGTTTGCACTTAATGATTCGTATGTTTTATTATTTTCTTTGTTTTTCACCCTTTTCCTCATGTTACCTCCTTATGTGTATTGCCAAAACGAGGAAGTTGCAGACATCATTAAAAGCCATCAATAGGAGATTGTAACTCTTGCTACTTTATCATCATTAGCCTTGTGAATCCTTAGTTTTTCATTTAGTCAAAAAGTCTATGTACTTATTGATTACAATTGCTTAATGTTTCAATACAAATTAGGAAAATTACATTATTTTCTTGTATATTAATGTAAAATTCAAAGCCGTATAAGATGTCAAATGGTTGCAAAATAAGTTCTAGTGGAAATAGAGTTGACCCTAGAACCAAACTGGAAAAACAGTATGGTTTGGATATAGGGTCTAATGCAAACATGATCGGGTATAAGATTCAAAAAAGAGGAACTGATTATGATAAAGTCGAGTTCAAGGTCTAAATTTAGAACCTACCCACCCTAAACCCAATCATCTCTAGAACCTACTACGAGTAGATGACTTGAAAAGAATTTGGAAGCCTAGTAATGCACACTCTTAGTCTACAATTACGGCCTCCAATTAAAGTTAATTTATGGCTTGATCAATTGCATGCAACCCGTAAGTATACACTGCTATTATAAGTTTCGTATTTTCTCACTTGAATGCTCTAATTTTTTTTTTTTTTGACTACTTGAATATCATGACTTTTGAAGATGTTTATTTGAGTGCTATGACTTTTGATCAATTACTTGAGTTCCATCACTTTTAAAAAAAGTTCACCCAAATGCCAAAAATCCGACGTGGCATAATACTTGCAGCAAATGTTTTTAAAATGTTATGGCACTCAAATAATTAATTGAAAAGTTATATGACACTTAACTGAGTAATACATAGGTTATGACACTCATATGATTGAAAAAAAAGTTATAACAATGTAGTGAGTATTGTACCAAAGTTATAATATTTGTAGTGACATTTTCTTGTTATTGGAACTATGCCATTGTTGATGCGGCCATATATTTACTCTCTTCGGTTGCCTCTTCAACTTTGTTGCACCGCCTTTCTTAGCCACCTTCGTGTGACGCCATTGTGATCGCTCTGTCTGATGTCTCTACCAATGTTGATTTTGGCAACCCGGTGCTCCTTGCATCATCAATGGTCAAGGTAGCAAACATGACTGTGCTCCAGCCGGGTATCTCCGCTATCGAGGTCCTTCAATTACTCATGAACTTCATCAAATTTTGCTAGTTTTATTATATTTTATTCAAGACACAGTCGCAGTTTTTGTACTGCTATCATTTGAATATTGTAACTTTTTTTTGGGCCACTTAAGTGCCTAAGCTTCTTAAAAATGTTCACTTAAGTGCTATAATTTTCTATTGATCTCTTGAATACCATAACTTATTAATAGCGTTCATCGAAGTGTTGGAAATTCAACATGGCATGCACTTGTGGCAAATGATTTTTAAAATATACGGCACTCGAGTGATTAACTGAAAAGTTGTGTAGAACTTAAGTAATCGGACAAAAAGTTATGACGTTCAAATGATCTCTGTAAATAAGTTATGGGGTTCAAGTAATCAACAAAAAAGCTATGGCACTCAAATAAGAACTGTATGAAAATTTAGTGTGCTTTTCCCTATTTGTTTCTTTTTCCACCTCAGATTTTCAAGTGTTTTTTTTTTTTTTTATGTGATACATACGGAATGTCGCATCATTGCCGCATGTTTTAAGATAGTAACAAGAACAAGGTTACATCAACATTTTATGGTAGCCATATTGGATGGAGTTAATGGAGGGATTTAATTGCACCAATTTGATAAAGTTTAAGACTTGATTGCATATATATATATAGTTTTAGTATTCAATTGTATTTTTGCAACAAATTTTAGGAGTTCTTATTAGAAAAAGGTACATAACAACTAGCCTCTTGATGCACAACAAGTAAATTGTCCATGAACAAATCTACAACTTTACGATGGCTCGGATATGATTACAAGGAAAGTATTCGCTTTCCACAATGTTAATATCAACTGTCTCCTCAAAGTAATAATGAAAACCTTTTGTATGTGTTATTCTGATAGAGAGAAGAACATTCCTTTTTAACGTCTATTCTTTTTTGTTCATTATTAGGAAGTTATTTTAACTTTCCTTAAGAGACAACCACTCGCACCTCTTCAAAAGGCGCCTCTCATAACACACCCTATCATGGGTGAACCATCATAATATAACAGTTCTATAACGCTTCTATATAATTATCCCTTTAATTTATTATTTTATCCATCGAATACAAATACATGGTTATCAAATTCCTTTCATAGGGAAAAGAATATTGAAAACAGATCCAGTATACCGGTAATAATTATTATCGGTACTCTTTTTTGCCAAGTTTGAGGTTGAATATGGTGTAGAGTTCTATATATGTATGTATGTATGTATGTATGTATGTATGTATGTGTATGCAAAAAAGAAAATTTGGAATGCACGAGAGGTTTATGTAGTAACATGATTGTGATGATGACTAAATTTACAATTTTGCACATTATTTAGTAATGCAGGGCTATTATTTTATGTTATAGGGAGCATGGACTTTACAAATTTGAGGTTGAATATTATTTTGAAGTTTGCTTTATATTGCAGAGATACTATTATTTAAAGGAATTTTAAATAATCACTTCCCCGTTTTCTTTCTATATAATTGCCATGAGTTTGGTACTTCCACTTAATTTTTTTAATTCTCCTTTTTACTCAATATATTCAGGATTTACAAGATTTAAGCATTTTTTTAGAATTTAGGAATCAATTAAAACCTTTTTACAAGTTTAATAAATTTAGGTTGCTAATACAAACAATTTTGTGTGTGCAGATATTCCAGAGGAATCCTAGATAGTTTCCATTTCAAATGTTCACCCTTCCATCAATAGGAAGCCCTATGCATGATCCAAAGATAATTCAAAATTAGAATGAAGGAAAAAATTTAAGATAACGATAAACTAAATCTCTTATACTTTAACTTGTGAAGCCTAAGTTTTAATATTAAGTTTAAAACCTAAACGTTTTTCTTTGTAAGCTAAATGCTTCTTATTTATAGCAATTTTGTTTTGTTTTGTTTTTTTTTTCGCAAAATCCCAATTTATTTATTGTTTGGGCCAAGTGGCAAGCCAACTGGCAGCCGTGAGGTGAAGTTGGAAATCAGATGTGAAATATTTGTCTCGCTATCTTCAGCCGACAAGGTGGAAAACAACTTGTGAAGTTGATAAATTTTTGGACTCGTTCCAGTTGACTGACTTCGTCAAAACTGCTTTCTCTCGAATCTTTCTCTCTTCCTCGTACCTTCGCTTGCTTGGCTATACTTGTCTCCATAATTCCGTAATCGAATGGCATTTTGAATCCGCTCTTCATGAAGGACCTCTCTTGCATTCATATCACTAAATTTTATGCCTAAATCTTTAATACTATTTTCGGAATTACTCTCAATCACGGCAGACTATATTTCTAAAGTTTTCAAAACCTAGCAAGTCAAGTCGGCTTTCCTTTGAGCATTCAATGGATATATTTTGAATATTCAATTGAAATTATTTGTTCAATCATATTAGAATGAAAGAAAAATGAAAGCAAATGGACTTTTATTTATTTTTTATTTATTTTGTCTAACGTAGTGTCACATTATTGCCACATATATTTGAAATTATTAAAGATTCATCCCATTGGATTTCGACGTGCCACGGAGCCAAATTGACGTGGGTAGTGAGAAGGACTTGATTGCCTATTTTTGAATGACTAGAACTTGATTACCCATAGTGTGAAACATTTAGACTATTGATGTAATTTTTCCGAGTTTATCCATGAGGGTAAAATAAAAGTACTTCGAGCTAGAGCTTGGAACAATCTGCGCTTTTTCTTGTTCTTTTGTCAGCTTTCGCTGTATGGTGCCTAATCTCTTTCGTCAAGTCTGAAGCCCACCGCCCAAAGCATTGTCCTTTTATACAGCATTCGAGCATTTCCTTTCGGCATCTATACATACTAGGCTTTTATGGATTTTGTTTAAACTGTGATAATTTAGGTTGCAAATGCACACACTTTCGTGCGGGCAGAAATTCTAGTGGAAATCCCAGAGAGTTTCCATCTTTTACCTTTGAATTCGATGAGAGGCCCCTATGTATCATCCAGATGAATTACAATAATACAACACATGGATTGAAGGGAAAAATCTTTATGTAGCGGCTAAACTATTTCTCTTGTTCTCTAACTTGTGATTCCTACATCTTATATTAAACTTAAAATCTAAATCTTCATTGTTTGTTCTTTGTAAGCTACATCGTTCTTATTCACTGCAATAAAGAATTTTTTCGTAAAATCCCTACATCATTTTTTTTTTTTGGGGCAGTCTCTTTATTATTGTTTTTTTCGTTAGGCTCTTTTCTAATTTGTTAAAAAAAAAAAAACAGAGGGAAAATAACACTCCCCACATAGAGAGAAAGAGAGAGGACCTTCTCCTTATTAATTCTTTGGTTGGGCCTAGTTGGAAGCCAGCTATCAGAAGCGAAGTGGACATCTGATGTGAAACATTTGTCGAGAAAATTATCAAAATAGTTATAAATCTATTACAATTTTTTTAATTAAATTTTAAACTTTTTTTAGTTCATTTAGTCCTAAATATTTTACAATTGTATCAATTCGGTCTATTCGATCAAATTTGGCTGGCATTAGTGACGCGATGTGAATGCCGTCCAGTCAATGTTGATGGGTGGCCAAAAGAAGAAGAAAAAGTAAAAAGAAAAAGAAAATTTAATAAAAAATTCGAATAAAATAAATATTATTAAAAAATTTACCACATCGGTGTTGGTTGATATCCACGTCAAGCATTAACTAGCCAAATTTAGCCGGATGGATTAAATTGACACAATTGCAAAAGATTTAAAACTAAATTGATAAAAAAAAAGAAAAAGATTTATGACTAAATTAGAAAAATTACAATAAATTTAAGATTGTTTTTATAATTTTCCCAACATTTGTCTTGTCATCCTCAGCTGACAAGGTGAGAACAACATGTGAAGTTGATAATTTTTGGACTCACTATAATACTTTGGTATCTCTCCTACCTTTTCTCTCTCTTCCTCGCACCTTTTACTTGCTTGGATCAACTTGTCTATACGATTCCTTAATCAAATGGGAGTTGGAATCTGCTCTACATGAAGGACCTTTATTGCATTCATATCACTAAATTATATGACCGATCTTGAATATATTCTCTATAATGGGAGACTATATTTCTGAAGTTTTCGACACCTAGCAAGTCAAATCCTCTTTCCTTTGAGCTTTTAGCGGATATAGTTTGAAGTGTCCAATTATATTCGTTCTTGCGGTTTAGATTAGAGCAAAGGGAAAATGAAAATTGATGGGCTTTGTTTCTTGTTAATTTTTCATTAATGCTCTTTCTGACACGGCGTCATATAAGCGTCATGCATGCTTAAAAATATTTAAAAAATGTCACATTGGATTATGACGTGCCACGTCAACAACAAAATTGACTAAGCAATTGCTGAAATGACTCGATTGCACAATTTTTAATGAACGTGATTACGTAGTGAGGAAGAGAACCGTTGATGCAATTTTCCTGATATTTATCCATGACGGCGAAAAATAAAAGTATTTCGAGCTAGCTTGGAGCAACTCGAGTTTTTGATAGGCCACTTGTGTTTTTAGATGGCAATTGAGTATTTCTTTTTTCCTTTTGGCTTACGATCGTTCTGCATAAATTAGTTTGCCCCAATAAGCTTTGTTCTTTGTAATTGTAAAGCTGGTCACAAAAAGTATTTGGTAAGGATATTATAAATATCATAACTTTTGTATGACACTTATTTAAATATTATAAGTATTTTTTCGATCACTTGAATGATATAACTTCTTAAAAAATGTTAACTGATTATGACACTAAAATGATAAAAAGAAGTTATAACACTTATGTGAGTAACGTATGAAAGTTACATTACTCATTGTGTCATTTTCTCCAAAATATATAGCTTTAACTTGGTCCCAATTGGACTTGATTATTAGATTGTGCAAGAGACAAACTCGAGGGTACGAGGACACTCGAAGTGGTAAAAGTTTTGTACAACACTCACATTAATTTCATTTTTTTGGGATACTTTTGTTTCAATTCTAATTTAGGTCGTCAATAATTTGACGTAATCATATTTTATTAATTTCTTCATTCAACATGATCGTTGGCTTGTCCAATCAGCATATATACCCCAAAATGATGCCATCCACATGTTTTTCTCCAAATATAAATACTAATTTGGATTTCCCCCAAATTCAAAACCCTAATTCAAAACACTAATTCAGAACCAAAATATCATTGTCTTATAAAGTATGCTTAGATTACTATTTAATGCTCAATCAAAATCAATTTTCACACAAACTTCAACCACAGTTCTCGGACCTAAGCTCACCAAAACAGAGCAAGGGGGCATTGGACTCGATTGGTGTTCAAACCAAAGAGCAAGGATCCTGGAAGCGTCTTCGCTAGCAAAGAAGGACCAAGGGAGCCTGAAGCACTTCAAGTTCTTGGTTGAAAATCAGAGCAAAACAATGGGATTTGCAGCGTGGCGTGGAAACGATGAATGGAAACAGCAACGGCGGTTGATTACAGGCCTCCTCTACCTCCTCCAAGCTTGAAGAATAGGTCATTTTCTTCGCCTATGCTTCATATTTCATTGTCTTGAGTTGCGGCGAACAAAAATGGAAGCGTCACGAAGGCGAACCTTAGCTGAGACAGAGTCCTATTTCTCCATGTGAAGATAGAGCTTCGTTCCTTCAGCTTCACAGAGAGAGAGAGAGAGAGAGAGAGAGAGGGAAAACTATGCCGTTTTGTTTATTTTGTTAAGGTGGAAAAAAAAAAATTCCCGTTGGACTTCAGTTTCTTTTAAAAAAAGCCACCTCAGAGCAAAAAATTAATTTGAAAAGCCACATAGGACTATTGGCTGAAATTTATCGTCGGAGGCACTTAAGTGATCGATTTTTTCTTCAATTTGGCACTTAAGTGAGACAACGAAAACTTTTGGCTATAAAGTGAATGTCTACGACACTTTTAATGTCCTTATGCCCAAACTCAAGTTAGATGCCGGAATTAGTATGTCCTATTTATTTTGAATGTCTATTCAAAGCTGGGCTTCATCTTATAAAATAAGTTTACAAAGCAGTCTTCCTACACATGAAATATTGCCCAAGTATAAATAAGCGAGGATAAAAATGAATTAACAAATAAAGCTACTAGCCTATTTATTTGCCTTTCCTTTAAAACAACAAAACCGGCACAATCACAAGTTCTCTTGGACCGAGTTGTCTCGTGATTAGCTTCATTGAGAGACTTCAATTGACTAGTTATTCACTCTGCGGTAAAGGGGGAGTCTATTATAAGCATAAGAATAGTCATCCGCAAAAAAAAAAAAAAAAAAAAAAAAAAAAAAAAAAAAAAAAAAAAAAAAAAAAAGAACTGATTCTTATCAATAGCGCATACTTGGTACACGGGATTTCTTTGTATTATAAGAAGTGTCATATTTATTGTTTTTGTAAAGAATTTCTATTTTTGGAATTCTCTACCTTTATACGAGGTTTTGAAAAAATACATCACAACTCTTAAAAGTTTAGTTCAATTATCTCCTTTAAAATGTTAAATCTAAATACAGAAATTGCCTGCTGATTTTGAGGCACGTATCTAGCATATGGAGAATTTTGCAACACATTCTTGCTAAATGAAATAAACAAATTGGATAGGCATGCATGTTTTGATATGTCTTTTGCCAAACGGTTAGACTTGTGAGCAAGAATTCATTTTCCTTTTATTATGTGGATAAATTTAAGGCACCTATCAAGGTTCATTTAAATTTATTAAACGGGCACATTGCAAATTTTCAAGAATTATGCTCTTGTATCTGGGTTTCGCTTCAGACTTGATAAAATTGAGATCCTAACGCTGCCAATGTTTGATATCAAAGTTTATGGATTGATAATTATGTTGCATTCGAGAGTTAAATGCCTTGCTATCTTGAAAACTTGGTTATCCTTTTTAATAAGCCACTTTTTTTTGGTAAAAAATGAGCCAAAGTAGCGTTAGCAAGAGACTAATTTGAAAGGTAAAAGCTTAAAGTTTTTGGTGTGGCTTTCGAAGATTGCTATAAGAAGTAAATTTGGGACAAATTGCGGTTTCAAGATTATTAGATTTTTTCTTATGTAATTTTTTTTATTATGATTGTGGTTATTAACATGGTACAAAGACAAAGTGTTTCAAGTAATAACTGTGATAGCATTTGACTCAAATTGACATGATGATCATATTATATAAGATGACCGGCATCCACATCAGCAATTTCTAATCAAAATTGAGTAGAAGAACTATGTTGGCAAATCATTAAAAGGGTTGAGACTAAATTAGCCAAACTAACAAAATTAGGACTGAATTGGCCTTTGTATAATTAATTTAGAATTTTTTTGGATAATTATCTTAGTTTGTACATGCAAGGTTATTTTGCATATTTTGTTGGTTCAAATTACAGACCACCAATTTTAATGGTCTTTGGATGTTTTACAATTAATTCCATCTCCAAGGGCATTGAAAGGAAATCAAAATTAATTTATGGCTATTATTCCCTTTAGAGAACAATGAGAATTATTTTGTGCTTTACAGTGTAAAAAGATCTATGTTCTCATGATAAAAAACCTGAAATTGAAGGAAACATAATTATGGATCACTTATAAAATTGTCCCCTGATTTTATTTTGATCAAAGGGCTCGAGCACATCATTGAAATGCATGTCGAGTCGTCTCCGTTGATAGGATGCATTGGAACGGTGGGAGTCAGGTGTACTATGATCCTCACGTGAAGTATCGTCCCAACAATCATATTCAAATATTGTTGACCTGAAGGATGAGAAATATGTTAATGATAAAGGATTTTTTCCCTTTATTTTACAGAAAATAAATAATTTAAATTTTTTTTTTAAGATAAAGTTGCTTATATCTCTTATTAAATTTAATGAACAGAAAATATTTTTATCGTTTACAAAATATTTAAACATACATTTTTATTAGTAATGACATTTTTTTATTAATTAATTATTTTAAGTAATAGAGATATCATTTTAAAGAAAATATTTTATTTATTATTAATTTTCACAAAATAAACAAAGAATCTTTTGTTTTGTTGGATCAATGAGAGTTATTTGTAAAATCGGTCTCCTTTTATTAATTATTTAGATATTCAAGGCACGTATGATAATTATTTTATTTCTAATTGAATTATTTTTTTGCCGTCCACCTACTATTGCCCGCCATCTACCATCACCCTTGGGAGGAAAACAATTTATATCGTTATCAAAAGAATTTTTATTTTGGGAACAAATTTTTTTATCGTTATCAAATACGTACTTTTGCTCAACAACTCATCCGAAATAGAAATGGAAAGAAATTGATTTTTAAAAGAGAATAATTATCATTCACGTCCTCAATTATTTTACAGATGCTTAGGTGATGTTTGGTAACCATACTAATAATAACCGTTTTGATTTTTTGTTCTTGGGAGCAGTTTGAGAATAAAATTGCGTTTGGTAAAATTTTTATTCCTGAGAATAGATTTGAAGTAGAATCAAGAATAAAAAAAAAAGTTGATTTTTGTTCTGGGAACAAATTTGAGAATAAAGTATTTTTCCATTTTTCTTCTTCTTCATCTACGCCATCCAAAGAATTGTAAATGCCACCGCTGTTCACCATCCGTTGCCGCCATCCGCTGTCCACCGCTGCCGTTCGTAAATCATTGCCGCCGCTGCCACTGTTCATCGGCAATTGATCTAGCGAGCTCGCCAAGCCAGGGTGAGGCTTGCCCAGCCCCATCGGTGTCAAGCCTCGCTGGTGGCTAGGCAGGCCTCGCCCAGCCTCGCTAGATTTGGCGAGGCCAAGCCTCACCTAGTTGCCAGCGAGGCTCTACCGACGAGGGCCGGCCTCGCTGAGAGCTGGCGACGCTTTGGTGAGGTCGCTAGCCCTCATTTGGCCGGTCGCCGGACCGGCGATCGGCCACAAGAAGAAGAAGAAAAAGAAGAATAGGAGAAAAAGGAAAAAAAAAAAAAAAGGAAAAAAAGGAAAAAAGTGAAAAAAAAAATTATTTAAAAATGAAAATAAATTGATTTAAAACGAATCAATGAGAACGGTATAAAACGCAATTTTATTTCGAAATTAGAAATTTTGGATAATTACCACACACTTAAAATCTTAGAAATTGTTCTCAAGAACAGAATAAAAAATATTTTTTTTATTAGAATCTGTTCTCGATAATACAATCGTTACCAAACATGCCCTTAGCGATTGCTGAATTTCTTATATGATCTTCTAGATTATTTTTAATAATCTGTCTTCGTACATGGAATGTTACTCGGAGAACAAAAAATAATGAGGACGAAAATGGAGGGCCCGTGACCGGAGCAAGCTAGCCTATTTGAATCTCATTCTTTTGACTCCCTTTTCTCTTAAAACGACAAAAATGTCTCGATCGGACAGGCAAGGAGGTGACAAGGCGTCGTCTTTTTAGCATTGACGCAGCCGTAGACTTGAACAAACTCTAAAGTGTCTGAAATGTTTTCTGAAAGAAAAAACTAAATTATCTTGAAACTTCTACGCTTTCTAATCACGTATATTACATAAAATTATATGAAATCACTAAAACTGTCTAAAAAATTAGCTTGAGTTGGACATTCTAACATAATATTAAAATCAGTACTATTACTTTCTTATGTGTATCCATCTCGTCAGTTAAATTTTATATGTCTCTCTTAATTCAACTTGTATAGAAAAATGAGTCTTAAAATATTATTCCACATTACTAAGTAATACATTTTAAATATTCTTTATATCCACATTATCTCTTCTCATTTATCTATTTAATTTTTTTTTATTGAACTTTCTTCGTCACTAAAGCCTAGGATATCTTGAAACATGCGGGCTTTGGTACTCTAATAAGATGCAACTGTATTGTTTTTCGAGAAAATATTTATGTCACTTCTTAACTACTTCAACATTATTGTTTGTTTATTGAAACAAAAAAATTATTATATAATTATTGATTTTGTTTTTTTGGGCCAGAGTTAGTCGTCAGTCATCATCCATATTTCAAAGATCTTTACGATTACAAGACCACTAGGAAAAACCATGGTTCACATGTCAACTTAAATGAAAAACTAACTTTAGCTGACGATTCTTTGTATCTAAATGTGAAGCTGATTATGTCTATTTTAAGCCTCTTGTATAAGGTTCATACTAAACAAATTTTTTACCCAGATACCACTTCAATTATGAATTTTTAAATTTGGCTTATTTAATTTTATACATTTTAAAAATTTGCCAATTTGGTTATATGAGCCACTTTTAGCCAAAAATCACTAATATAGTCAATGATTGTCCTATGTGATATAGTCAACGCTAACGTGGACAATTTTGATAATTTTTCAAAATTTATAAATTTTCTTTATTTCAAATTTTTTTAATATAAAAATTGTCTACGTCAATACCAATCATGCCACTAAGGTGGCCCATATCCACATCAGTATTTCTGACCAAAATTAGCCTATTGCAAATTGTCTAAAAGTTTATAAATAAATTAATCAAATTAAAAAATTTATGACTGAATTAACATTCATACAACAAGTTTAACAATGGAACAATTTTCTCTAGTTTTTTCCTTCCTCCCTTCCACTACTTTTCCGCCAACCGGGCGCCCTAAAGCAAGTATCTTCTAGAAATTGTCTTATTCCTCATGGGAGCAATTATTTGTCCCTCTTTTAGAAAGCTTTCAAGAACCATCCACTATGCATGTATGAAATTAAGAACTATTGCGATATCTGGAATTTCCTCCGGTGCTATCAGTATTTGATTTGATTAAGAGAGTGTCTCATCAAAACTGTACATGCTTCCTCAAGATTTTGTCATTGTCGGAAAAAAAAGAGAATGATTTAATTGACAAATTTTAGATGGTACCTTTTAATCTTGATGGGTCTAATGAATTTTTAAATTGCTTTAATGGGTATGGTTAGTTCTTTTCCGGGTGGGTAGGCATGACATGGGTGGCAGGAGAGCAATGATACGATGAATTGTAAATGCACCTGAATCATGTGCATTCTGTTCATGTTCATCGTTTGATCGGGTGAGAAAACTCATCCATTCCAACGAATTATATGAGCTCTAGACTCACATTCTTTATATATCTGCTCGTGATGGTTCTGGGCAAAGGACAAAAGAGAAACTGGAGATGATTCATGTAGAATAAAGAAAAAATAGAGTTGAGGAAGTGTCCTAAATTTGAACGGGAATTACAGTAATGGGTAATAAAGAGGAGATGAGACCATCTTATGGAAACCGACGAGAGAAGACGCGGAGGCTGTCGTTCCACGTCAGATTGCGCGTGGCGGATGCCGTGTCAATTCGCAATCTTTTGCTTTCATAGACCCTTCTCCTTGCACGGCCTTTTTCTTCTCCTTTTCTTCCGTCGGCTTTTGACCCCAAAATGTGAAAGGACTTCGAGACACCTCCCCAGTCGTTGTCGGTATTTGGCGCTGTACTACTTGCTTGGTTGCATCTTTCACTTCATGCGTTACGCCATTATTTTAGTTTTGGAGCTAAGTACATCCCAAAAAAAAAAAAAAAACCAATAAATGAAGTTTCTAGCAAATTAATGCACGTTCCATTTACGATAGATTCGAGAGTTTTTCAGTTTTGGCACAATGTACTTGCGGATATTAATCACTTCGCAAATCAGAAGTGCGTCTTTTGCTTTCTTTTTAGAAAATACCTAAATCCCTCTTCATTTTATTCCACTACTATTTTATCATGTCCATTTTGTAAAATACCATCTTGCATCCTAACACTTAGAATTCGAATTAGAATTCGAATGATAACTATTCTCTTTCAAAATCTGATTTTTCTATTGCTATTCCCTAAATGAATTTCTTAAAAAAAAAAAAAAGACATTTGATAATGACACAAAATTTCTTTCCCTGAAATGGCCAGCCGACCTCAACGAGCAGCCGACTAGTAGCAAGGGTGGGTGATGAGAAGAATTTTATTACTTATTTTTGTTCAAGAAATAGAGAAGTGAAAATTTTACTTTTCAATTATGTTCCAAACTTATTTCTGGACTTAAAAATTTATTATAGGAATAGAAAATAAAATTGCATTATCAAATAGATTTCTATTCAAAACTTATTACTGAAAACAAAGAAAAATAGAAAAACAAAGAAACAAAATGTACTCTCCGTTCGTTTCATGAAACATATGGTATTTTCTAGAAAAATAACCGTACTTTTTAGTATTCAATTGAAGTTTGAAAATGAACTATAAAATATATTGTCCGATATTCAGTAAGGAAAATATTTTTCTCCATAACTCATTTTCAATAATCATTTTATTTTAATATTTTTTAAAATCAAATTTTCAGTTTTTAATTTTTTTCCTTTCATTTTCTTCTTTTCTTCTTCTTCCTTGGCCTTGGCCGGTCGTCGCCATGGCCAGTAATTGGCTAAGGAAGAACATGAAGAAAGAAAGAAAGAAATAAAGAAAGAAAATAAAAAGAAAAAGAATTAAAAACTTAATTTTTAAAAATAAAATAAAAAATAAAAGAAAATGTGTTTGGTAAAATAAAGTGCGGTGGAAGAAGTTATGGAAAATAAAAGTGGAAAATATGTTTCTCACTTTTGAAGGTGTTTTTTCAATAGTGAAAAACATTTTCCTTAACTAATTCATTTTCTGTAAAACGAATAACGAAAAATCCGGAAAACGTTTTTCAGCAAGTTAGTTTTCGTGAAATGGAGCCTTAATGTTCGAATTGTCCCAAAAAATTCCTAGCACAACCAAATTCCAAAATCACAAGTGCCAAATCCTATCGGCAAGTCTCCACCTTGCCATCAAACGTTGCCCATCTTAGCGCACGCAAAGGGAGGAAAAGGGGGCTTTGGCCGCCACCAACAAAGGAAATTAGTAGAAAGCGATGCAACTGCAACAACGAGATGGCTGGCTTGCGAGCAAGGGCATCACTAAAGAACGGCACATGTAGTCTGTAAATAGGTTAGTGTGGTTAGGGTTTGGTTTTCCGATTTGGAAGGTCCTTGCAGATTAAAGATAGGGTCGACAAATGTCAACACAATAAATTTGTGCAACGCGAGACAACACACATTTAGCATACTTCGGTTTGGCATAAGCTAGTCATTTCATATGACTAAAATCACGTCTTAAGTAGTTTAACCCATTTAACCTATTTAGACGCAAATCAAAGTAATGTGTTGATGAGTCAATTCTTTTATCAAGATACAATTAGAAACATTTTAGTATGTTTCATACTCATTTTCAAAGTTTTTCTTATCCTAAATTTACTAATATACCCATGTTAAAAAAATGTTAAAATACAAACATATTTCGGGACAAAGTTCATATGCTTTAGTTTTGTTGTGATACAACTTTTTCGTCTAATCTCACATTTCCCGTGTAACGTTGGAGTCTCTGCCATCGGTGGCTTTCTCTCTCGCTGAAGGTGAGTCTCCCTCTACCCCTTCCAGTGGTAGCTTTCCTTTCCATTACCCAGATTGAATGTAGTGATCGTGCGAACATGGCCATTTACATAGTTTCTCCACCTGATTAATCAAATCCCACTTCCTCTCTTTGAGCCCTAAAAATGAATAAGTTGATTTCTGAAACCCTAATATGGTTGTTCCCACTATTTTAGCAAGCATCTTCTGTGATTTACAGAGCTCCCTTCATTCCCAACTCAATCCATCTTCCCAACAATATCCCTAACCCTCCCCGACAACCCAACCTTAGCTTCACAGAGTTCCTCTAGTATCTCGGCAAGACTATCTTCCTTCATGGAGGGTAACCACGAAAACCAACTCAGATTGTTGGCGCTCTGCAAACGGATGGGGCACTTATGGACCGTGGATGTCACCAATCCCGAGGTACACAAACAGACTTATGAGTATCTGTTGTATGGACAACTATTCTCAAAACCTAATGTAAACTTTCAAGCATTCTGGGCTACAATGAAAAGGGCTTGGAAATTAGAAGATGTTAAATGTGAGGTGATAGAACCGGGTCGCTTTATCTTCATATTTAAATTAGAGGTTGAGCAGAAACGAGTATTACAAACAGGCCCATGGTCGTTTGCAAGTAATTTATTAGTTTTACAGGAAGGTGATCCTACCGTCCCCGAGCATTGTTATGAATTCACATATTGTTCCTTTTGGGTGCATCTTGTGGGGCTTCCATGTGTTGTTCTGTCGGAGGAGTGTATTTGGCTGATTGCTGGAAAAATGGGGGAGATAGAGGAAGTTAAAATTGAAGCTAGAAACAATAGTTTACGTAAGCTAGGAAAAGTAAGAGTGAAACTGAATTTGCTTCGCCCACTCAAAATTGGTACTATTATTCATGTGGGAGATCGAAACTGGTGGATTGATTTCAAATATGAAAGACTACCACACTTTTGCTATTCCTGCGGTTATATAGGTCATTATGCAAACTATTGTCCGACTTTTCCATATGAAGAATCAGGCATTCCTCAGGATAAACCAGGTCGCTATGGGTCTTGGTTGAAAGCAGAGGTGAAGGACCTAAGCCCTTGCTGGAATACTTTCTATGGAGAGATTGATTTTACCTTAGAAGCAGATGATACAGTTCCCGAGACTTCTATTATACCATCAGGGGATGATTCGAACATCAACATTTCTACAGATGGTAGTCAAGCCATAGTGCTTTATAACCCTACAACACAGCCAACACAAGAAATATTAATATCAGAAGCACTAATTGCTCAGGAAAAAAAAAAGGAAAGAGAATATAGCAATTTCCGGAATAGTAAGGAGAATCTAGATTTCATGATGCAGGGATGAGGATACAGGTGATAGCAAAAGCTGGCCAAAAGAAGCAAATTCCTAAAAAGTTAAAACTCTTTTTGCCTTATGAGAAAAAGGATTCTTTGACAACTCTTGTTGATATGGACAACCTCCTGGTTACACCAATTCAAATGTGGGAAGGCAGTATAGCAGGGGCTTTAGTGGCTAGCCCTAATAAGCGACCAAGGAAGGCATGAAGGTGTTAAGTTGGAACTGTCAAGGTTTAGGCTCTCCCTTGACAGTCCAGCACTTAAGAGCCTTAATGGCTCAAGAGAGGCCTAATATGGTTTTTCTTATGGAAACAAAGAATCAATATAAGGTGGTGGAGAATATTAAAAGAAGACTTAAATTTTCATCTATGTTTGCTATTGATCCAATTGGATTAGCAGGAAGTTTGGCCTTATTATGGGATGAGTCGGTGCAGATTACTATTGAGTATAGCTACCAAGAGGTGATTGAACTCTCATGCAGAGATGCTGGAAATGTATTTCAAATGAAGATATCTTTCCTACATGTGCCTACTAATTTCCAAGAGAGAGTTTCGCTTTGGAATCTACTTCGAGCTAGAAATGACACTACAACATTACCTTGGTTATGTATTAGGGATTTTAATGAAGTATTATACCATTGGGAGAAGGTGGGTCGACGAGTAGTGGAAAGATTTAGGATGACAGCTTTTCGGGAATTTATTGACACCTGCTCTCTAATAGACATTGAGAGTAAGGGATGTGATTTTACGTGGACAAATAATAGGAAAGGAGATGAATTAGTTAAAAAATGCCTTAACAGAGCACTATGTAATCTAGAATGGAGGCTTCTTTTTCCTAACGCTAAAGCGTTTATATATCCAGCCATTGGTTTTGATCATAGTCCTCTACTCCTATGTATAAATTCAGTTGAATCGAAGAAACATAAATTATTCAGATTTGGCTTACTGGTTAGATCACCCTGAATGTGAAGCTGTAGTGGACAAGGCTTGGAAGGCAGAAACTGGGCATCGGACGAATATGGGACGAATATGGTCAGGAAGACAAAAAAGGTTGCTAAGGATTTAAGACAATGGAGCCGCAAATCTTTCTAGAACGCATCAAAATAGATTGACTATCTCAGAAACCAGCTGACTTAGATTATGAATAGGGTAGACCAAATAGATATGGGAAACGAATACTCTACCATAGTTGAGAAAATTGGTACTCTTTGGCGTCAAGAAGAAATGTATTGAGGTATTAGATCCAGAGTTAATTGGTTAAAGTGGGGTGATATGAATACTAAATTTTTCTATGCCACGACTATTCAGCGGAGACAAAGAAACAAAATCACCATGCTAAGGCTTGAGGAGAATGCTTGGAGTCGTGATCCTCAGATTATCAAACAGCATATCATAGGTTATTATAAAGATCTATATACATCAGTTGGCTCTCGATTCTATCAGCCAGTCTTAGAGCAGTGTCCACTGCTTGTTTATGAGGAAATGAATGAGAACTTAACAAAACAAATCACTAGAGAGGAAGTTCAGCATGCTGTATTTCAAATGGGAGTAGCTAAAGCCCCTGGACCAGATGGTTTGAGTGGTCTTTTTTTTTTTTTTTTTAAATCAAAGTTAGTGGTATATCATTCAAGAGGATGTATTTACACTGGTGGAATCTTTTTCAATGAAGAAGCCTTTGATCCTAAGTTGAACGAGACCTATATCACACTTATTCCTAAGGTAGCAAACCCCGAAAGTATAACTGAATTCTGACCTATTAGTCTGTGCAATTTTAGCTACAAAATCATTAAAAAGGTCATGGCGAATAGACTCAAACCTTGGCTCCAACTTCTCATCTCCCTTGAACAAAATGCATTTGTTGGAGGTCGGCAGATGCAAGACAATATATTTATAGTTCAAGAAGTTCTCCATCAGCTAAGGGTTAAAAAGAGAAGGCGAAAATTCCAAGCTGTGCTGAAGCTGGATATGCAGAAAGCATATGACAGAGTTGAGTGGGATTTTCTATGTGATTGCATGAAGATGATGGGATTTAATGATAAATGGGTGAACATGGTCAAATTTTGTATGTCTTCAGCTAAATTTTGTGTCCTTATTAATGGCGAATCTAGCGAAGCTTTCAATCCAACAAGAGGTATAAGACAAGGTGACCCCCTTTCACCTTATCTTTTCATTATAATGGTCAATGTCTTATCCCACATGGTGAATAATGCTGTAATGGATGGAAGTTTAAAGGGAATCAAATTGAATCCTCACTGTCCTATCCTATCCCACCTATTCTTTGTGGATGATGCCATTTTCTTCTTTGATGGCACAATTAGGGAAGCTTAGAACCTAGCCAACTTATTGAATTGCTATTGTTTTGCTTCTGGCCAGTCAGTTAACCTCAACAAATCTAGTGTCTTTTTCGGGGCAAGTTGTCCACAGGAGTTAAAAAGAAATATTACATATGAATTGAGGGTTCCTATATTGGAAAAAATTGGAAAATACTTAGGGATACTATCTGATTGGGGCCAAACTAAAAAATAGATATTTGATTGGATCACAGCAAGGGTCGAAAGAAAACTGGAGGGATGGAAGGAGCAATTAATATCGAAGACGGGTAAAGATGTGCTGATTAAGATGGTAGTCCAGACATTACCACAATATGCCATGAATATCTTTAAAATACCTATCTCTATATGCAGAGCAATTGAAAGAAAAACCTTAGCTTTCTGGTGGAAGCAAAATGCAAAACAAAGAGGTTTGGAAGAGTTGGGAATTCTTAAAGATGAGGAAGGAACAAGGAGGAATGGGATTTAAAGATTTGGTGGAATTTAACAAGGCTATGATGGGGAAACAAGCCTAGAGATTAAATCAAGCTCCAGAGGCCTTATGGAGCAGAATTTTTAAATGCCTCTATTTCCTTAATAGCGATGTCTATCACACGAACTGATAAATGGGTAAGCGACTACCTCCTATCTAGGATCTCGGCATACCAAAAGGCGATCTTTGCATATTTTCTCTGGCTAATATGGAAGGCCCACAATGCTCTATTATTTCAAGGCTGCAAACCAAACCAAACTTAGCGAAGCATTCCTCTCCCAGCAGTTATACGAAAAATGGAATCCATGAAAGGAAACGATTACCTCCGAACAAAACGCATGGGTACCTCCAGATTTGGGCTCTTTGAAGTTAAATGTTGATTGCTCTTGGCAGGGAAGGAGTTCAAAGAGCTTTATCGTCGGAATCTGCAGAGGAGCGGACAGGGTTTGCATCGCTGGCTTTGCGCAAAAGATTCGCGCCCAATCGGCTTGTACAGGCGAAACCCTAGCTATCCTTTAGAGGCTCGTGTGGTTGAAGCAGTTCCGAAGTGCTCTGACAGGAACAATTCCAGACGCATGAATTGCTCCGCTCGTGTATATCTCCAGCGATTGTCCTCAAGTGGTGGACTCCATTTTGGGCCGATAAGAACCTCCCTGGGCATCTCTTCCTTCTGTACTTGACTGTAGACAGCTGATGGCCCAAATGGAAAACGTTCATTTGCAGTTTGAACCGCGCCAAACAAACCGGGTGGCTGATTGGATCGCAAAATCTCTTCAAAGCGGATCTCTTCCTAGCAATTGGGTCTCCAAGCCTCCGCATGATCTTTATCTTATTTTATGTTTAGATTTTCATACTATTTGTAATCCACCATCTTAGTATGAATCAATGAAATATCTTTGACAAAAAAAGAAAAATAATAATTATGAACAATCGACAAGGTCTTGACCTTGACTTTTGCTAAAGTAATTTAACTAAGCAATATGTAGCCACGTAAACTTACAAGACCTATCTTAATTTAGGTTTTAGTGTGTCAAATTATAAAAAATAATTCGCTTTTTTTCTTCCTTGCTGTTAATACCATTTTGCATAGGTTACTAGTCTGCTATTGCTTTTTCATTTGTTTTTAGTGAATTATGCAGCCAATAGATTTGAAAGACAGAACTTCAGCTAAAAGATTCGAAATAGAATCCACAAACTGCCCAAAAAAACAAAAATTGCTCTAGAATTTAATTTTCTGCACTTTACCATACCATTATTGTCCTACATGATATCTTAGGTTATCGGTGTCTATGACCAAACCATTTATAAAATACGATTTTGCTATTTTTATCTGGCTGACGGAACATGAAAGGGTGATGGTGTTTGGACTCCTAAAATTATTATAGTCACTTGCTATGATAAAATAAGTCAATGAACCTCAGCTCCTCATTATATTACATCCCCTCTGACCAATGTAACCGATGATTCAAAATTGCGACCAAGACATGCTCGGGCAAAGTGTGAGACAAGAACCTAACTTACATGGAAGTCACCAAATGCGGCAAAGCCAAGTCCAGTTGCCGGAGGACCCTGAAATGTGACGTCAATAAAGTATTCATATGTGGACACGTGTTAGGACAATGAACAGGCGGAAGAACACCGAAATACATTATAAATAATATGAGGAATAAAGTGTTGAATGTTTGTAAAACAACAAAATTGCATTGTCCACATAAGAAAGTTGGAAGTGTTTGGGCAATATATAAGTGTGGGAGTTTTCTAATATTAAACTTGAAAACAATGGGCTAGGTGGGCTTTATCTTATAATACCTACACGTGGGTGTATGAATAATTGTACGATTTGGTGCAATTAACACTTTAGACGATCATAATTGGTTTTAATACTCGTTTATTATTTATTTATTAAAATTTGGATTTATATTTTTAAAATAACATTTATGTCCTATTGAAACAATGTAATTGTTAGTGACAGAGTTATGGTTCTTTTTTTTTTCATCATTTAATTCCAAATTTTATTGTTTTTGCCTAACGATTATTAGGAGCTCTTACAACCTTTAGTAGGTTATGTTTGTTCAGTTATAATTTCCTAACTTCTAAAAAGTTGTATATGCTCAATCAATAATTTTCAAAAGCTATAAAGATTTGGAACTCTAAAAATGTATACTCTTATTATTATTTTTTTAATCCCAAATTTCAACATGTCTTTTGAGAAAGTATCTATCCACTTTGGCCTTTCCCAAGAGTTGCCTCTGTTCTAAAGATCGAAATAAATTCTTTTTTTTTTTTTTTGTCTCATTTTATTATTATAGGTCTCATCTAATTTCTAATTTTATTTTACAAACAAAGTGGGGGATTGTTGGAAGTTTGTTTGTAAGACAAACAAAAGTGCCATATCTCATATAGGAAAGTTGGGAGTATATGGACCAATATTTAAGTGTGGTAGTCTTCTAATGCTACAATTGAAGACGATGGGTTAAGTGAACTTGACCCCATAATACTCGTGTGTTGATTTAAGAAGTACTGACACTCTTGAGGAGTCTTTGTGTTGTCTTAGATACTTCGACACATGTCTGACATGCTCCGACACTCTTCCACACTCTTCGATACTCGGTCAATGGGTATCGAAAAATCAACTCTTCTAACAATCGAATTTGGAATTTCGACAAATTTTCAGTAAATGAGGAGTCAAAATGTAAATATAAAGAAAATAAAAATTAATAAAAGGGGAAATAAAAAACATAATTTTATCTTCTCTTTTGACTCTCACTTCCCATGACACACAATTCATCCCACAAAATTTGTTCTTTTCCTCTTCTCTTCCGACATACTTTGATATATAAGTCCATAAGTTTTATGGATTATTAGAATGGAGTTGAATTGATTTCATAGAAATGCAGCTTAGCTAATTAGAAATGTTATCATCTTGGCATCATTAAGTGTTTATATACTCTAAACTAAATCTCTAGATAGTATGCAACTAAAAGGTAGTCCCTAAAGGACTTAAACACAAGGTTCGCCTATTGTGTGATAGCATATTTACTACAACTGACCTGGATTTCCTGGTTCTAAGTTTAGATCCCTTTTGGGTATCCAGATAGTGGATTAATGTTTTTAGTGTAAATTTATTGTAGACTTTTTATTATTATTAATTTCTTTGTGAGTTTGAATAAAATTAATTTAATTAAATAATCATAAAAATGATAATTTATTATGTATACATAAAAATATACATTTAATATTTAACGTGTCTCAATATGTCAAAATTCTTTATATTCTGAGAAACAACGTGTCGGTATATTGTGTTGTGTTGTGTCACGTGTTGCGTGTTAGTGTTGATGTTACTTAGGTGTTGATACGCAATTATGCACTCATAGATGGTAATTGGCTAATCTTCATTTATTATATAAATTTGGATTTATATATAAAATAACATTTGTGTTCTATTGAAACAGTATGATTGTTCGCAATAGAGTTACGGTGATTTTTTTATTAATTAATTCTGAATTTGATTATTTTTTCCTAACAGTTATTAAATGCTCTTACAACCATTAGAATGTTGTATTTGTTTGGGTATAACTTTTTAACTTCTGAAATGTTGTATTTGTTCAATTAGTAATTTTTAAAAGTTATAAAAATTTGGAATTCTCAAAATATTATATAATTACTATAATTTTCTTAATCCAAATTTTCAACATGTCTTTTGAGAAAGTATCCATTTACTTTGCTACTTTTCTTGAAGGATTGCTTTTATTCTAAAGACTGAAATAAATTCATTGTTTCTTTGTCTCATTTCACTATTATGAAGTCTTGTCGATTTTCTTTCTAAAAAAATACAGCAATTGTTTTCAATTGTTTCCTTTTGAGAGTTCCTAGAGGAATACCAAAATTACTATATGGTTATATGGTATTTTTGCTTAAAATTTTGTTGTATCTCAGAAGATTTTTGCTAGTAATTATCAATAATATTGTGGAGTAAATAATTCCTTAAAAATTATGTAATTACGCCTCAAAATCTGATTCCATTTCACTTCCCAATTGAACTTTTCCCAATACAAAGCTATGCATGGAGTTTGCAAAGATCACAATGGATGTCCACTATATGGGATATTTAATTCACGTCACATGCCGACTTCAATCGATGGTCACATTAACTAAATTTGGCAAAAGAGATTTGATTATAATGTTTTTCTTTTGTAGATGGAAAAAATATGCTGAGAAAAATTGAAAGTACATACATAGATAATGGATGTTGCTTAACGGTATAAACCATGCCTGGATGACCAACCTCATTGGAACTTTGACCGCTGAAAGTCAGCCGCGCAAGTCTCCCCCTGTGCGCCTCCATTTTGAACTCGACTGTTCGGTGGCCTAACCACAGCAGAGTCTCTCTCTCATGAAAAAGCAAGCAATAGAACATTCAAAAGCTAAGAAATTGCGTCCCTAACCAAATTGCAATTATAATAATTAAATACGGAGAAAGACTCGCGACTTTTCCTTTGGGCTATTTCGCTAATCCCAATCATTGAGAACGCGTTCATAGACAGCACCGGTCCCAATCACCTCTCATTCTTGTCTGAAATCATATGGGTCAGTGGATCCCATTTTCTGCATGACTATTCATCTCGTTTACGTAATTAATCTTCTCACTCGAAGTCGTTAAAAAACGATTTTTTTTATTCGTTTTTTTTTAGTAAATTTATAAGATTCAAGATTGGTCTTTCTAAAGCAGAGTTTCAGGTCACCGAAAGAAAACTTATATAATAATATCACCCAATAAACTCTTGAATTTTATTATATTTTTGAGGATTAATAACATGTTTTAAAGGCAATTAGGGCCTTTTACCTTTGATTTGACATTCTTATATTCGAGATTCTCGATCTTTTATTTTTGTATTTTAGCAAGGCCCGTGGTGTAAAAAAATGTAACATAACATATATGCAATCATTTAGATTACTTTTATAATATTGATAACACATTATGTTTCAAAGTTATACTCAATCATCAAAGAATCGACTTTTTATTTATTTTATTTTATTTTATGTATTAGGTGTGTCATAGTGATTCGATTTGCATATGCCATTGCATATAAATAGTTTCATATTTGAATAACTTAATCAAATTTTGATTTGTGCCTTTACATGATCCATAGATTTCGGATGCTATATCCTCATAATTGAAGCCACGCACGAGAGATTTTAACATTCTCTGAAGATCTGTTGATTGGAGATCGATAGTGGTTGGAGTTTGTAAAATTATAAAGTGCTTCTATGCTTATGATCGATAATGATTTCTTAAATGAAAACCCCCCGGGGCCCCGTAGAAAAAGTTATATGCCTTTCTGGCAAAGAAAACCAGAAAGAAAAATCCAATCCGCCATAGCTCCAGAAAGAGCTCCATCATCAATGGTGGCTGTGCATGTGGCCCGAATCGTTAGAAAAGTCAAATGCGGAAAAGCAACCCCCACCCCCACAAAAATAAAAAAAATAAAAAATCAAACTCTCTCATAACGTCACTTCCGCTTCGCCATTTCAACATCCATTGCTAGAGCCACCACAAGAAAAACACGAACCCGACCCGGCTCTCTAACCCACCTCCTCCCCCCCTTTCTTCTCCCTTAAACATCTCGTTGCGTCTCAGTTGGCAGTCCCAAGAAGAGAAGGAAGAAGGGTGTCATTGAATACCTCCGGTGACCGAACAAGGGACGTCGTTATTGGCAGTGAAGCCGGGCGGTTAGGTACACCTCTCACTCCCGCCATTTAAATCTCCCTCTCCCCCCCTCTTTAATGCATCGTTCCGTCATCACGAAATAAGCAAAAACCCAACCCAAAGAAGAGCAAAAAGGAAAAAAAAAAAAAAAAAAAAAAAAACGAAAGAAAGATACCTCCATGCCCATGCCCATGCCCATGCCCATACCCATGTGTTGCTCTCTTGTTCAACTTAAAGACACGTTGACCCCAAATTTAGGAGATCAGAAAAACTACGAGCTTCACAGACATAGGATATATGAACATGCTGTGATGCATGAGAGAGAGAGAGAGAGAGAGAGAGAGAGAGAGAGAGAGAGAGATTGTATTTTGTGAATTATTTTATTAGTAGAAGGAGGGGTGGTTCATTTATTCTCGGGGCGTGGTTTGGTCAGCGTTTGCAGAGGCAGAACAAGGAAACATCAACTCCGGCATCGAATGCAGAATCAAAGCTCGTGATTGGGAGTGGCGAGAATTAACAGAGCAGCGACAAAAAAATTAAAGAAAAGCAAAATGGGAAACTCGCCCCAGAAACATTATTAATTAAATACACGCACGCATATATTGCAACACCAGCAAGAAGAAGAAGAAGAAGAAGAAGAAGGTACAAGGAAGAGCAAGAAGTGTTTTTGTTACTGTGAGATGCACAAGAAGATTATGAAGCGGCTTTGAGTTTCGTCGGCCATGAAAGCGAAGCAACTTCTTGTTTTAGCGGCTCTGGTATCTTTCTTGATCCAGTGCGCGGCGGCCCAGCGGAACACCCTCAACTCCAGTATCGAGCGGTCGGCATTGCGTCGGCTTCGGTCGTCTCTGGGGCTCCGGGCCTGGGACTGGCCCATTAAGGCCGACCCGTGCCGGAACTGGACGGGCATAGAGTGCCGGGACGGGCAGGTCACGGCTATCAGCGTTTCGGGCCTTCGGAGGAGCAGAGTCGGGCGGATGAACCCCCGTTTCGCTGTGGATGCCCTCGCCAATTTGACCCTCCTGGAGACTTTCAACGCTTCCAGGTTCCTGCTTCCCGGGTCAATACCCGAGTGGTTCGGATACGGCCTTCCGGGTCTTCGGGTGCTCGATCTCCGGTCGTGCGCTTTGAACGGCGCCGTCCCAAGTTCACTCGGGAGGTTGAGCAGGCTCAAGTATCTGTATCTATCTGATAACAGTCTTACCGGCAATATTGCTTCCAGTTTGGGACAGTTAAATGAGTTGTTGGTTCTTGATCTTTCTAGGAATTTCTTGACTGGGTCAATACCTGCTTCATTCTCAATGATGAGTAACCTTTTTACGCTTGATCTTTCATCGAATTTTATATCAGGGACTATACCGGCGGGTTTAGGATCTGTCTCTAGTCTAAAAGTGTTGAATCTTTCGGATAACAGTCTCACAGCATCAATTCCGGGCGAGTTAGGTAATCTGTCTCAGTTGATAGAGCTTGATCTCAGCAAGAACTCCTTTTCTGGTGCTTTGCCTGTGGAGTTGGGAGGGTTGAAGAGTCTGAAGGGGATGAGAATTGGTAGTAATGGTTTAGAGGGTCAATTGCCGCAAGGGTTTTTCTCAGGTCTTGCTCAATTGGAAGTTGTGGTTCTCAGCGAGAATAAACTGGACGGAAGAATTCCTGGTGAAGTATGGTCCTTGCCTGGGTTGCGCTTAATTGACATATCCGCTAACAACTTCACTGGTGAGTTGCCAAGCAATGGTTTCAATGGCAATGTCACTCAGGCAATTTTCAACTTCTCAGATAACATGTTATATGGGAATCTCAACTCTTCGATCAGGTTTTTCAATTTAACTGATTTGTCATGGAATTACTTTCAAGGCAAAGTAAGTAATGATAGTTGGAGGAATGCTACTCTAGATAGAAATTGCCTTCAGGCTTTGCCGGATCAGAGGAGTTTAGGGGACTGTAGGCTTTTCTATTCTGAGAGAGGCTTACAGTTTGATGATTTTGAAGCTTCGGGACCAACAGATCCGCCATTCCCAGTTTCTGCTTCAAAGAAAAACAGAAGATGGGTGTATATACTGATTGGAGTGTTTGGTGGGCTTGCCTTAATCATAGTTATGGCTGTAATTCTGGTGCTGCTCCTGACAAAGTGCTGCAGCAAGGGCATCCCTGATCAAAGAGGCATTGCTGATGAAGGGGTTGCTCCGGATGGAGACGGCCAAATGGTTCCTAAGGAGCCTTCTGAATTATCAGGTCTTGGAGATGTCTTTTCCTATGAACAGTTGGCCCATGTGACCAGTGAGTTTAGTGAGAGTAATCTTATCAAACATGGCCACTCTGGGGACCTGTACCGGGGCATTTTGGAAAATGGGACCATAGTCGTCATTAAAAGAGTTGATCTGCATTCATTCGACAGAGAATCATACACACGGGAATTGGAGATTTTTGGGAAAATTTCACATACAAGATTCGTCCCACTGTTAGGTCACTGCTTTGAGCATGAGCATGAGAAACTTTTGGTCTACAAGTACATGCCTAATGGAGACTTGGCAAGTTCGTTCTACAGAGCGACTGATTTAGAGGACGAGAGTCTGCAATCTCTTGATTGGATTACCCGATTAAAAATTGCAATAGGAGCTGCAGAAGCTCTATCATACCTACATCATGAATGTTACCCTCCTCTTGTGCACAGGTATCAGCTTTCACTTATTCAATGTTTAAGTAGATTCGTTTGGATTTTGTTGCCATTGGAAATAGTTGTTTATTGACCATTAGTGGCACTAGCCTATATGCTTTGTTCATAATTTCCTATTTTGTTATCAAGTTGATGGCTAGTTCAGCACTTTGTACTTGCATGTTATCAACATGTTCAACCATCATCCATTTACTTGTGCTACTTAGCTGATGCACAGACTGATGATTCCTTGTCATGCCACATTGTACTGCGAATTGCACTTCTCGCTGTGTCTTAGCTTGTTTTTCATTCCCTTTGCAAGTCTTATTTCTCTGTTAGCTGCTTAAATTAGTGTATAGATATCTTTGTCAAAGGGGGTGTGGCATCATTTGTGAAGAATAAATGCTCTGTACCACACTGCATGCTTTATTTCCCTACACGACCTGATAAAACTGCCACATCATAGTTGCTTTCACAAGGTAAAGAATCTCGAGAGTGATCAAATTTGATCATCTTAACCATTGTGCACTGTGTACCTTTTTGTTTTCTGTGTCTTTGGAAGTTTCATCTCTTCTTTCATTTATCTAAATTCTACGTTCAGATTATATATTGGCCAATGCCTATTCCGTGTGAATTGCACTAGTTGAACTGAATAATTTTTTTTTCATTGGTTAAAGAGATGTTCAAGTGGGCAGCATACTTCTCGATGATAAATTTGAAGTGCGGGTTGGAAGTCTGAGTGAGGTTCGTGCCCAAGATGAAGATTCTCATGGTAATGTTATCACGAGATTGCTCCGGAAGCCTCAGTAAGTATCCTTTCATTCAAGCCTACCAATTCCCAATTCCCTGATCATGAACCTGCACAATGAAATAAATGAATGTAGACCCAAAAAGATTGAGAAAGCAGTAAGAGGAACAAAGTTCATTAAAGATAGAAGAGTGAAAAAATTGTATCTAAAAGGAATTTGATTGTACAACTTCTAGATAAATGATAACATGAAGATGACTTGAGAGGTGGCGTCAGTTCATCTTTTATGCTTAGATGCTTCTGAGATGGCAGCTAGCTTGAGCTTCTTGTCATTACTAGGTCCATGGTGAAAGTAGTAATCAGATAGGTGTTAGGTTATGGGTCACTAGCTCAGTTAATTGCTTTTGCCCGTGAACTTTAGTGGGACAATCCAGCAGTAGCTGATATGTTTGATCTCCCCTAGCTTCAATTATGGTATTCGGGAATCCAATTGCCTTATGGCATAGTTATAGTGGTTGAACAAATAGTTTACTACATGAGAATCTACTGATAGGCAATTCTCAATTAAATGATTCACTCACCCTACTGATGTTGGTGGAAAATTTGTTCACTCAAATTAATCCTGCCAATCTGAAGGTTATTTTAGTTGCTCCATGAGAATAGATTTGGTGATACATCGTTATTATGCAGTCGCATGCTGAAATAGTAAATTTTGGCTCTGCTAAGTTTAATTATTTTTCTACACAAACCTGACTTGTTTGTATTATTCACACCATCTTCTATACTTATGATGGCAATTCTCTCTTTGCAATGTGCAGGACGTCTGAACAGGCCCTTTCTGGTACGTCTACTTCCCTTTCTCATGGATATCACGTGGTCCAATATTCTATGTTAAGCCTGTATCGCCTACCTAGACAATAGATTTCTTGGAGAAAATCTTCTGATGGGAGTTAGTGTAACACAGATATCGTTGTCTAGGTAGCCATCTTAAACTTTTCATTTCAGGTGTAATCTTATTCAGGTATTGTCGGTTGTCTGAAGTAAATCAAATATGTTGGAGTGAGAAAATTAAAAAGAACACTCCTGGGCCAGTGTAGTTCAGTTTCTTGGATCATGATATAATTTTTGCCCCATGCGAATGTGCAGGATCCTCGTCGGCTAATTGTGCTTATGATGTGTTTTGTTTCGGGAAAGTCTTACTCGAACTTGTAACGGGCAAGCTTGGCATCAGCAAATCGGATGATGCCACAACAAGAGAGTGGTTGGAGCACACTCTATCTTACATCAGCGTGCATGACAAGGAATTGGTCACAAAGATCATGGACCCGTCTCTGATTGTGGATGAAGACTTCCTAGAAGAAGTGTGGGCCATGGCAATTGTGGCTCGGTCATGCCTTAACCCTAGGCCTTCGAAACGACCACTCATGAGATACGTGCTCAAGGCATTGGAAAACCCTCTAAAAGTTGTGAGAGAGGACAGCTCCAGCTCGGCGATGCTGAGAACTGCTTCTTCGAGAAAGTCTTGGAATGTCGCCTTCTTTGGAAGTTTGAGACATAGCTCATCAGACAGCAATGCAGTTCCTGCGCGAATCAATAGCAATGGGTTCAAGCAATCGGGGAGAGTGGGCTCTCACAGTAGTGGCGGAAATGACTTCTCATCGTCACACAAGAGATTGTCCAGTGAGATCTTCCCCGAACCAATTGCAATCATGGACATGGAGAGGCTGGATGAACATTAAGAAAAGAAGATCATTCCTTCCAGAAAAGAATGGGGCTGAGTTTTCCTAGGCACCTCTTCTCCTTCAAGGGTCTGTTCTGTCCATTTTGAAACTATTTACGGAGGAAAACATCTCCGCCCAACCCTTCTTGAGATTACAATCCACTGAGCTTGACATGGACGAATGCAAGCTCATTAGTTTGAGTGAGTTTGTAAAGAAAGGCAGATAGAATATGTTTTAGCCTCCCATTCTTCTAGGCTTCTGTCCATACAAGAAGTGATTTTCATGTCATGATTTGCTCACAGTATATAGCTTCCAAAGTTGATTAGGAAATCTGTGATATGGAGAAATTCACGGGCTGCATATACTTTGCTCGTGTTGGTCTTGTCAAGAAGCCAACTCTGGTGTACCTGAAGAACGTTTTTCCCCCTTCAGGTTTTGAAGTGGACAAGAACATATTGGCTGTACTTTCAGAGTTGACTATTCAATGTGAATTCTCAGGTTTCGTGCTGTGTGTGGCTTCATAATATTAAAACTTACTCGTATTCTTTGTTGCGATATTTTGACTGGATGTTCCCAAGAGCATGATACGCCAGTCAATTTTGACCAAAAAACAAGTTGTTCTGGTACCTTCCCCCCCTTCTTTCGGTCATACTTCCTGTACCTGTTGACGATCTTGTCTTTGTTTTACAAATAATTCTTGCAGCGTATTATCTGTTTCGTAGTCCCCTCCTCGACGGAATCAAGTTAATAAACTACTTTCCGAATCAGCAACACCATAAACTGGTTGGAATTATTATTCGTAAGTTCTTTTGTATTTCACACGGAAGTTTCTGTTGAACTTCTGCCATGAAACGACATGTCAACTGACAATAATTTTCTCCCATTGACGACATAGGATTAATCCGTCAAAATCTATATATGACCCACCACATGACAATCCTGAAACCTATTTCCCTGAGTATGAATTGTCAGATTAATTAGCCGAATTAGCCTCTTGACTGAAAAACCAGCCCGATAGCCACGAAAACATCTGAGCATCACCGTTTAATGCAAATGAAACAATGCAGAATTCCCATTGAATAGGTTTTTGGGTCTCATTGTTTTACCTACCTTTCAGTTTGGACATATTCGAGATTGGTGTACTAATACAACAAGATTTTAACGGACATTATGACTTGTAGACGCAGAACATAACCTTCGTCACTCCGAAATTCGAGAGGTCATGGGTAATTTCACTCTACTGCTAGGTTTCAACATCCAATCCTTAATATGTCATTGGGTCCTTCCTCATGGTTCTTTCCTTGTCGTGACTTGGATTGACTTTCGCCCTGGCCATACTTTCTCTGAAATTATTTTGGAGCAAGCAACATGTATGTATCTACAGTCGCATTCCAAGGTTTCCCAGATGAGGTTGCTCTGCTTTGTCCCTGTTGGGAATATGGATCCCCGAAAAACCGGATTCAACACTAAATCGAACCCCTAAATCAATGTGGAAGACGAAGCTCGGGAATAACACGTATCACCGATCGTAAAGCACACCACGGATTCGAGCGTACCTTGTTAGCCACAGATTAGACACCAATGCCGATAAGAAGAAGAGAATTTGTCCCTTGTTCGATCCGATTCGATCCGATGACGCCTTGAAGGGGAGAAAACAGTGGCCTTGTGCTTACTGTTCTTTTTGGAGAGAGAGAGCGCGCGAGAGAGGAGAAGACGTACGTTGATTATCCAAGCGGTGTCTTCTCTCTCTCTCTCCTCCCTTTTATACGTTCCCCCATCCACGGGTCCTATTCCCGTGGGCCGGGCCTTTTGGGCCTAGCATGGGCGGACGGGCCTTAAGCCCATCATCAATTAAAACCATCATCTCCCACTCGCACATGGTGGGCTGAACATGATTCTCTTTACCTCTCTTCAACATTCATACGGTGAATAATCCGTGCAACCAAAGATACTTTGAGAGCTCGTTGCCATACATCCGTTAGGAATATATAGCAGCTCATAATGGGCATCACACTCCGAGTAGATTTAGTATGCGGTACCTAGATCGATTGATCACATTTATATCTCTCTTGATCTCTTTTAAACAATGATATATATATTGTATTCACAATTATGATAATCACAAAGACAGTCATAATTGGTTAACCGGTGAATACAAAAACTACAATGTGATTCTCCAAATTCGATCTTCCTCTTCCCTTCAAACTTTCAATTTCAGTTCAGCTTGCTTTTCTAGAAATGCCCCATTAGATCGAATCAAACTCATGACCATTGGCAACATCCTAAGATAGCAAACACTAAATAGAAATTTTGAGAATAAGTAAGAGTCATGAGGGGACTAAAAAATTGAGAAACTCTTTTCCTCAAGAGTCTCACACGACATAAAAATTGAGATCAAACTTTTGCCACTCTTATTGGTCATTTCATGCATACGTAGTATGAAATATGTATTACGGTAATAACTCCTTTCCCATGGAGCGTATGTCTACACCTTCAATACTGTACAGATGATAGTTCAGACATACCCAATGTCTAACTTGAGTTCACGTATCTACTCAATCATAAAATTCATCGAACTCACATCGGCATCATAGACAGATAAAGTAAAATATGTGGGTTATTTTACTTTCGGACATAGTAAGTATTATGTTCTCATCTTAACACCCAGTTAAGGCGACATACGTATTTTAAGCTTGAGCTCTTGATTATCACCTAGATAATAAGCCTAAAAAACAGTCTCATCTCTATTTATCACACAGTAAATAGATGCGATTACCCGTGTGAGTGGGCCAATCTTATATCTGTTCGACATACTTTTTCAACTTAAAATAATGCACTGAGCATTAAGATGCATAAAGATCAAACAAAGATTCATAGGCATCAATGATGAAAAACACAAATTCATCAAATGTGAACACTTAGGGAAATTACAATATTCAGTACATCAGCCTCTACGCAATCCTAGAGATTTCATATGGCCACAAAACACATCTCTAGGTATTGGCTTTGTCATATGATCTGCTACCATTCTATGCGTAGCATGTACTATAAGTTCACATCTTTTCGTGCAATCATATCATTGACAAAATTATACTTGGTATCTATATGTTTGGTCTTGCCATGATATTTTGGATATTTGGTGTACACTTTTGCTGCTTGGCTATCACAGTTAACCAACAATGAATCTGCAGCACTTTCAATAACACCTAAATGATCCAATAATCTCTTAAGCCAAACATCTTCTTTTATTGCTGTTGATAATGCCACGAACTCAGTTTCCATCGTGGACAAGGCTATACACTTTTGTTTCTTACTGCTCCAACATATGGTGCCATTATTCGATAAGAAAACAAACTCAGAGGTAGATTTTTCTTTCATCTAAATCTCCTCTCCAATCAGCATCAGAATAGCCTTTGAGTAGCAGATCCTTTCCATAATAACTCAACGTATAATCAGCAGTCCCCTTTAGATACCTTAGTATTCATTTAACGGCTTTCCAACGTGCTTGACCTGGATTGGATTGGTATCTACTCACCATTCCAACTGTATAACATATGTCAGGTCTTATACACATCATAGTGTACATCAAGCTCCCAACAGCACTAGCATAAGGAACATGTTTCATTTGTTCCTTCTCTTGTGGAGTCCTTGGACACAGTCTATGGCTCAATCCTTCACCTTTTGCAATAGGAGTGTCAATGGGTTTACAATCCCATATCCTTCAATTCAAAATTGGAAGACAACCAACTCTTGACATTATTAACAAACTCCATATTACTTCCGGCAATTAGTATATCATCAACATATAATGATATGATCACAAATTGATCCTTGGATCTTTTGATATATATACAATGATCCTTATCTATCATTGTAAAGTCATATGCCATTATGGCATTATGAAAACATATATACCATTGTCTTGACGACTGCTTAAGGTCATATATCGACCCTTAAAGTCGACATACCTTTTCTTCTTGGCCTTTCACTATGAAACCAGCAGGTTATTCCATATATATTTCTTCCTCTAATTCTCCATTGAGGAAATCAGTCTTTACATCCATTTGATGTAACTTAAGATCCATACTAGCCACCATTGCCAGAATAATGCAAATTGAGGTAAATCTCACTACAGGAGAAAACGTATTTTCATAATCAATTCATTCCTGTTGATTATACCCTTTCGCCACAAGGCGAGCCTTATGCCTTTTTATCGAGCCATCAGCCTTTCGCTTTATTTTGAGAATCCACTTGTTCCCAATAGCTCTGCGTCCTTTTGGAAGATCAACCAGTTCCCAGACTTGGTTTGATTTCATTGACTCCATCTCCTCTTTCATTGCATAAATCCATTTTTCCTTACTAGGGGCCATTCAGAGCCTCATTAATATTTCTTGGCTCAGCCTCATCTTGTGGAGCAACCATAAAAGTTTCCCCTTCAATGTCAAAAACTTCGACGGGGAATACTCTGGCGACTTATTCGCCGTATGGGAGATTGTACACTTAGCACATCATTCCCCATTGTGCTCCCACTCGGATTAGATAATGACGATATCATCTCATTATGTGGTTGTAATTGAGAATGAGATGAATTCAATTCATCACTTCTCATATTACTCCCACTTGGACGAACTCCACTAATATCATTATCTTGATCCAAGGTTTCAAATGAGGTAATCTTCCCTTATTTCGCCCTTCTTAGGAAATTCATCACTAAGAATGTGACATCCCGTGATTCAAATTCAGTTATACTCCCACTTTCCTGCTCACCTACGAACACATACCCTTTCGAGTGTTCGGAGTATCTCATTAAAATACTCTTCTTTCCTTTAGGACTCAATTTCCCAAACTTGTGAGAAGACTCATGAGTATAGGCAGCACAAACCCATGGCTTAAGAAAACTTAAGTCCGGTTTTCTACCTGTCCATAACTCATATGTAGTGGAACTAACTAATTTAGAAGGCACTCGGTTAAGTATATAGGCAGCAGTTAACAACGCATCACTCCAAAAAGTGATAGGTAAGTTAGCATGCGTCATCATGGACCTAACCATTTCCATTAGGGTTCTGTTTCTTCTCTCTGCAACACCATTTTGTTGAGGAGTATATGGAATAGACAATTGTCTTTCTATTCCCTTTTCATCACATTATTTTCTGAACTCATCAGATTAATATTCTCGACCTCGATCGGATCTCAATACTTTTATTTTCTTGTCTAATTGATTTTCTTTCAAGTTCATAAACCTTTTGAAACAACATAATGCTTCAGATTTATGAGAAATCAAATAGACATATCCGAATCGAGTATAATCATCTATAAAAGTGATGAAGTAAACAGCCCCATGCCTTCCTCTCACATTCGTTGAACCACAAACGTCAGAATGGATTAAATGCAGAGGAAATTCAGCTCTTTTATCTTTTCCAAATGGTTTCCTTGTCGTTTTCCCTACTAGGCAATGCTCACATATGGACAAATCGACTTTTTCAATGTTGCCCAACAAGCCATTTTTGGCTAGTCTATTTATAAGATGTTGGCTAATATGGCCAAGTCTAGCATGCCACATAATCACATCATTATCATATGAAGTAGGAGACGTGAAACAAAGGGAATAACATATATTGACATCACCACAGTCAACATTTAGTACAATAAAACCATCTAGAAAGTGACCACAATCATAGTAGTTTGTATCCAAATACAAATCTACACCACTATTACGGAAGTTCACACTAAAACTAAGCTTAACCAACACCAAAACATACACTTAAATTTCGACGAATCTCCGGAGCATATAGATCATCATGTAGGAACAAGTTGCGTCCACCATGCATGTTCAATTGGCAAGTGCCAATCGATTTAACTTCATTTATGGAGTTATTTCCTACATAGATCCATTTAGTTCCAGTTGGTACTCGTCAGAATTCCACGAAGGATCCTCTATCCTTCGCTACATCGTCTGTTGCTCCTGAATCTATAGTCCACAAAGGATTGGATTCAGTCTATAAAGTAGAACTTGACACAAAAGCAAAGTTCTCAAATGTACAAGAGGTGTATACCTTCTTTGGCTCACAACAGTCGTGAGCATAGTGACCCTTCTTGTCACAATTGTAACACCTTACCCTTGACATTTTCTTCACTTGATGACGTTTTCCTCTCTTGTGTTGGTTAACTCTTGATCTCTTGCAATAAGGACTTGATCCTTTGCTTTCCCACATATTGAACGAATCAATACGTTTACGCTTAGAGCTCAAAGCCTTTTATGAGCTAGAACCAGCATTGCAAATATCTATTTTCAGCTCACATGCCGTTAAGCGGTCCTCTACCAGCTCAAGGTGGCGCACAGCATCCTCAAGATCTTCCATAACATGGTCAAGAGCTTCTAGTGCTTCTTGCTTTTCCAGCACATATTGAATCTTCATATTCAATATTTCACAATTGTTGCCGTTCATATAAGCAATTACGTTCTTAGTTCTTTGAAACCATCAATCGAACACATCGGACATATATGCACGAATAATTAATACCTATCATTTATGCATCCACTTTGCCTGAGACCCATCATATCAATGAATAATTTCAAGTAAGGTTTCAGAATCAAAATGTCACTATGTTTCCAATCATCCTCCAAAAATCCTAACTTAAAACTATCATTAATATGATTGTCATATGCAAAATCAATTCTATGAAGCTACAAAAACTTCTAAACTACCCATAGCTAATTACCCACAGCAACCAGCAATAACAGAAAGTAACAGATAATTGATATCCAATAAAACAATAATGCTTTCAACATAATACAACAATCCATTACATTAAGTAATATATACAGAAGAAAATATCAACATAGAAAAAGATATTCACACTCAATAACATCTCAAACTAATCTAAGAAATAAATAGGGAAAGTCCCTTCTAATCTATCAGTCAAAGTGTCTGAGAAAATTGAAGGCACATTTGCCAACCATGGAAAAACTTTTGGAGAGCTTTCATGTCGCCACCAAGGCGCATTCACTCAGCGCCATGTGGCGCTCAATCTAAGGGTTGAAGTTTTGGCCAACTCAATCCTATAGTACTCTCTTATAAAAGCTTCCACTAGCCTCCTGTAATTCGGGACCACGTTGACCTCCCATAGCCGATCTAACACTGCTTGCCATTCAGGTGGAAGAGTGTTCATCAAAGCCGGCACCTTCTGAAAATCCGGCATAAGATAACCATTCCGGATGATTTCTGTATCATCGATTGACCTTGACCATGTGTGATACTAAATCACCATCAAGCCACCGATAATCAGCTAACTCTTTCATCAGCCTTTTAGTCTAGCTCTTCCTTCGTCCATTCTCGGGATTGCGGTATCCGTGCATTACGCATCATAGTTCCCGCAACAAATGCGAACTAAAATGGATCACTTTTAATCAACAATAAACAAAATGGAAAATACATAATTTTCCATGATTCATGCAACAAATGCAGAATAAAAAATGGATTACCTTTAACCCACACAGACATTTTTGAAAAAAGAAACAAATCCTTTTTTTTTTTTTTTTTTTTTTTCGGGTCAACGGTCAATGGTCGTCGGTCAACGGTCAACGAGTCAACGGGTTACCGGTCGGACCGGACGGGCCGGTCGGTTTGGGCGAACGGACGGCACGTGTCGCGCGCGTGCGCAGGCTAACGTCACGCAGATGTCAGCCGGCACGTGCCACGTGCGTGTCGACGTCCGCGGTTCGGGTCGGGTCGGGTCGCCGGTAGGGTCGCCGACCGGTGACCGCCCTGGCGAAACGTCGTCGTGCTGATGTCATCGATGATGTCACCCTAGCGGTTACTGATCGTTGGGTGACGTCATGCTGACGTCAGCACGCGTCGGTCCGCGGACCGGAGCGTGCTGGTTCGCCGGTTGGCGGCGAGCACGTGCCGGTTCGCCGACCGGCGCGTGTGCCTCACGCGCTGGGCGAGCCAGCATTTCCGGGCGCGTCGCGCCCACGCGCAGCGGCTTCAGGCCGCGCGTGTGGGCGCGTGCGGCGTCTCCCGGCGGTGCTCGACGTATCACCAGACTCGTCTCGACGTCGCCTCTCTTCCTATGCCATTAGAATTCGATTTCGACTTACGAAAACTCGGAAAAATGGCCGAACAGCGCTCGGGTGTCGGGATTTCTCGCCCCGATCCGTACGGCCGAATTACTTTTGCAAAAAATCAATCAAAAAACGTCAAACAGGTCGGTAAAACGTGAACTAGGGCTTTGATACCAATGTTGGGAATATGGATCCCCGAAAAACCGGATTCGACACTAAATCGAACCCCTAAATCAATGCGGAAGACGAAGCCCATGAATAACACGTATCACCGATTGTAAAGCACACCACGGATTTGAGCGTACCTTGTTAGTCACAGATTAGACACCAATGCCGATAAGAGGAAGAGAATTTGTCCCTTGTTCGATCCGATTCGATCCGACGATGCCTTGAAGGGGAGAAAACAGTGGCCTTGTGCTTATTGTTCTTTTTGGAGAGGGAGAGCGCGTGGGAGAGGAGAAGACGTACGTTGATTATCCAAGCGGTGTCTTCTCTCTCTCTCTCCTCCCTTTTATACGTTCCCCCATCCACGGGCCCTATTCCCGTGGGCCGGGCCTTTTGGGCCTAGCATGGGCGGACGGGCCTTAAGCCCATCACCAATTAAAACCATCAGTCCCGGTCTAGGTTGCTTATGGTCTGATGATGCCATTACATTCATTGATGGAATTGTCCCGCCTGAAGAAAAGAACAAGAACGTAAGCTCACTTTCTTCGGGAAGCTCTTAGGATACCCTAACGTCAACATTCTGGCTATTCAATACATTTACGAGTGTTGCTACTTTTGTGGTGAAATTTGACCTTTGCCGAGTACTGTGAAGAGATCAAGCTCAATGAAGACCAATAAGGATCTCAAGGGTGTTTTGGTGATTGGCTGAGCGCAGAGGAGCCTAAATAAAAGACCCCCCTGGGAAGTTGTTAATAAGAAAAGTAATAGCTATCCCACAGAAACTGAAGAAGTCGCTGAAACTCCCCCTCCCTAATAAATGACTTCTTTTAATGATAAATCTGATGCAGCTTCAAAAGATGGGAAAGGGATTAGTAGGAACGGCCAGGGAAAGGATTTTGCAAGTTCTCGGCGTAGGAAGAAGGGCAATGAGAAGATCCACTAAGCTCTGAAGGTCTTTTTCTGAATGACAGCACCTAGCTGGTTCCCTTCTGGTCTAAGAGTAATTTGGCATCAGCGAAGCAAAGATTGTGACCCCATGCAGAAGAAAGTGGTGACTGTAAAGCGCAGAGATCAAGAAAGACTAGAATACTCAGAATCTTGCATAAAATAGCACGAGGAAAGAAAACTTTGACGAGACATAACTGTTAAAATCCCCAACACAAGTCTCCTTTGATACTATGTCAGAATTGCTTGGGGTTGGCCAATCCTTTTAACAATCTAAGCTATGTGGGCGCTTGTAGCAGCCGCCTCGACCCAAAAAGCTGGTACATCGCCGATTCATGATTCTTGCCATTTCTTGAAGAGAACCATTTTTTTTTTCAATAACTCCATTTTACTATAAAGTGTAGGGAGATGAGAAATAATGTTCAAAATCATAATAGAATTCTGAGAAGTTTTGACTTTCGAACTCTTCACCATGATCAATCTGAATTGATGAAATGCTATAGCCCTTCTCGTTTTGTATTTTCTTTTGCGCAAGTTTCATGAATGCCTGAAGTGCACCATTCTTGTGAGATAGGAATAATATCTCATGTGAACCTTGGGTAATCATCCACATCCTTAAACAATATTTCCTTCCTCCAAGGCTCGTGCTTCTTGTTGGTCCAAATAGGTCCATGTGTAATAGCTATAGAGCATGATTAATAGCAACAACAATTATATATTTGAATATGCTCTTTACTTGCTTGCCTAGTGAGCATGCACTACATAACTCAGATTTTTCATACTTGATTGTGGGTAATCCTCATACAAGGTGCTTAGGCCTTGTTCGGTAATGTTCCATTCTTCAATTTTTCTGTTCATTTGTTCCCTAAAATAGAAAAAAAATAGAAATTCGTTTGATAAAGTCAACTAATTTGTCTATTTCTAGGAATAGAAGTGGCCATAGAACAGATTGGGGACAGAAACAAAAAGTAGAAAATTTACTTCTTTGTTCTTGGGAACAAAAAGAGAAATAAGGTCATTTTAGAAAAATATGCTTAACGTAACCTAATGCTTGTCTCTACACAATCGACACAACATCTGGTCTCTTAACTTGATCCAAGTCCCCATTTTTCAAAATAAAAACAAATATAAGATAAAAAATTAGAACTTTATGAACAAAACTAGAAACTAGATTTTAGTGTTAGTTCAAGTTTAGAATTAGTTTAGCATAAAAAAGTGAAAATATTTTGATGAAATTTGGATTTAAAATTGAATATGCTTTCAAGGTTTTGCTATATGGATTTTTGAATGCCATTTTGCTTTTAAAGACAATGTTAGGTTGCAAAAAGTTGGCGACTCCAAGCAACATTTGCTCTTCATATTGTAGCTAAAAAAACTCAAAAAGTCGATGCACCTATTTATTGCAATGCGCAAAGATTTACTATCAATCTCCTTATATTGTCAGTTATAAATCTGTGGGACTCTCTACTATCATTTCTAGCCATTCATTTTCGACTAACTATATATGTTGGATTTTCTTAAGCCATCATAGAACATCTTGATCAACTAAATTATTACAATAGTCCAATTTTATCCAAACATGAATTTTCAAGTCTCCACTAATATTTTTATAATTAAATGAAACAAATTAGGAATATAATTTTTTTAAGATTGTACCAAACACATTTCTATTCTTTATTAATTTATTTCTGGAGTAAAAATTTTGTGCAGTACTAAATGTGTTCTTCTACTTAGAAACTCATCCAAGTTCTTTTGCTCAGAAACTCATCCAAGGAGTACAAAGAGAAAAAACTATTTGAATAGAAATTGTTATTGGGGAGAGAAATGTTATTAAGCACATCCTTAGCTGCTAGCTTACAAATCTACTCCGTGCTCACATATCCTAATTTTCCAAGGCATATCTCTTGTACGTCATTAATTGAGACTAAGCATTGAGCATCATCATAATCAAGGTCCAGTAGATAGATATTGCCAAATCTCTTGCCAATGACATACCGAGGTTTATCTTTACCTACTCCATTGCACTTATCTTTTCGGAGCTTATGCAGAAGCCTTAGTCACAAAGTTGATTTATACTTATCAAATTGTGTTTGAGTCATTTAAATAGTGATACATCTTTAATGATTATGTTTCCTAAATTGATTATGCCCTTGCCGGCAATCTTTCTTCTATTTTTTTCCTCCAAAAATGAAATTACCATATTCAACTTAAATCGGGTTTACAAATTTGACAGCATCTCCAATCATGTGCCTTGAGCATCTACTGCCAAGATACCGTTTGCTCTTCTTTCTGGTTCCCCTACAAGAGAATGAGATACGTTTCTTTGATACCCAAGACTCGGGTCCTTTCTTGTCATGCTGTTCATTTTCCTCTCTATTGGGCGTGATCTCCTTTGTTCACGTCGGCTGCTCTGGCGCTCTTTCCGGTTGTTGTAGGCCTTCGTTTGGCGCAAGGTTTGGAGGTTTGCTTCCTCTGGCGTGCCTCTTCATTCTCACCAAAAGATTTCTCTTGGTTCCTTCTCAATCTTGAGGTTGATGCTACCCTAGTCTTCTTCAAGTTGCTCCTGCTGCTGGTCTGCTTGGGCTTTCTTGTGCGGGCTACCGAAGCTACTTTGGGGGTCCTGGTGGGGGAAGGTGCTCCACCTCCCAGTCGACTCAAGCCTCCCAAGAGGAGATAAGCCTTGGTCTTTTTCCTTTTGTGTACATTTGTATATATATTGTTGGAATGTTAGAAGCCTTGTTGCCCCCATTAGGCAAGCGGAGGTCAGTAGCCTTGTTTTGTCAAACCAATTGTGCTGGGTTGGGTTATTGGAAACGAAGGTGCTGCAGAATCTCTTCAATTCCATTTTTGGAGGGCTGATCAAAAATTGGTGCTGGCTTGCAAACTATGAGTTCTCCCCTAGGGGCAAGATTTGGATTGGATGGGATCCGTTACGGGTTAAATTTGAAGCTTTCTCGATTACAAAGTAGGGGTTCATGGGTACTTCAAATGGTTGAATTCTAGGTGGTTTGTTGTGTTTCAGTTGTCTATGGCGAGCACTCTTTTTCACTCAGGAGACCTCTGTGGGAGGATCTTATCCTTAGAACCATTGCTTTGCAGAACTTAGCTTGGCTAGTTTTGGGAGATTTTAATGCTATTAAAGACTCTTCTGACACCACCGGCCGTGGTGGCTTTGCTAGGTAGGCTTCAGTACTTTGAGGGAAGGTCAGGAGTTTGAAGCCCTTGCAACTTGCGTTGCAAGGGGGCTGGGGGGCTATTAGATGATTGACGCATAGCGCCAGGGTGATGGTTTCCCCGCTAGTGCCACCTAGGGGTTTACGTGGCGGCTGTCAGCTAAAGCGGTTCTTCCAGCACAAAAAAAAAGAAGAGACTCTTATGACCGAGTTGGTGGCTCTGATACTTGGTTCCCTTGTTTTGATGATTTTGGGCAGTGCTTGGCGCAGGCCAAACTAGAGGATCTAAGGTTTGTAGGCTTTAGATTTACTTGGACTACTTCCTCAGGGTCTACTAGGAAGGCAAGTAAGATCGATAAGGTCTTGGTGAACCCTAGATGAAGCCTAGAGTTTACCTTCTCGGAGGCCTCCTTCCTAGCTCTGGGAATTTCAGATTACACGCCTATGGTGGTTAAGGTGCTCAACCCGATTCTATGGAGGAAGCTTTTCAAGTTCTTTGACTTTTGGATGAAGCATCCAGAGTTTAATTCAATTATCAATCAAGTATGGGATGATCTAGGTGTTGGAGTTTCTATATATCGATTTGTGAGCAAGCTCAAGGCTCTCAAATGCCTGCTCAAGCAACTTAATAGAGTCTTTTTCTAATATATCCACCAGGACGTGGGAAGCAATAATGGTCTTAGAGACCACGCAAACAGGTTTGCAATAGGATCCATTCTCTATTGACCTTGTTGAGTTGGAAAAGGCTCAATGGTGTATCTTTGTTGATCTGCGGTCCATGGAGGAGTCATTCTACAGATAGAAGTCTAGAGTCAGGTGGCTTAGAGAGGGAGACTGCAACACTAAGTTCTTCTACCAGTATGTTAGTAAGAGACAATTGATGAATAGAATTCTATTTGTCCTCAATTCCTCGAGGAACTAGGTTACCGAGCCATAGCTGGTTCAGAAATGTTTTGTTGAGTACTTCCAAGACTTCCTGGCGCCGAGAGTGTAGTTGGGCAGGCCTTTGGTTGGGGAGATTCGGGAGGTCTTAAGGGAGATTAATAACACCATTCTGATGTTGGTTCCAAAAGTGCTTAATGTGTCTTTCGTTGATGATTATAGGCCCATCGCTTGTTGCAACACGATTTACAAGTGTATTACTAAGGTGCTGGCTAATCGGGTTGCTACAGTGTTGAAGAGTGCGATCAGCCCTTCTTAGAGTGCATTTTTGAAGGGCAGGCAGATCAGGGACAACATCATATTGGCCCAGGAACTCTTTTCCAACTTCCACCTTGAACCATACTTGCCTAAATGTGCGATTAAGGTGGACTTTAGGAAAACTTATGACATAGTTGATTGAGATTTCCTTGAAGGGGTTTTATTGGATTTTGGGTTTCCAGAGAAGGTGACTCGGCTGATTATGACTTGTGTTCGCACTCCAAAGTTCTTGATTGCTTTGAATGGGGAGCTTCATGGTTTCTTTGCAAGTGGTCGTGGCCTTCGGCAAGGTGATCCCATCTCTCCCTATCTATTTACTTTGATTATGGAGTTGCTGTCAGGGATATTATTCAGATGCACATCGAAGCTGGAATGTAAGTTCTTCTGAAGATGCAAGGCGACGAGTCTATTGCATCTATTTTTTGTGGATGATGTCTTCTTCTTTTGTGAGGCTCATGTGCCTACAATTGCTCTCCTCAAGGAAGGCCTTCAAAACTTCTTCGCTTGGAGTGGTTTGCTTCCTAATCTAGACAAGAGTGAAATTTTCCTATCTGGAGGCTCGCTTTCCTTAAGGAATTAGATTCTCTCTGACCTCGGATTTCATGAAGGTAACTTGCTAGTACACTATTTGGGGGTTCCAAAATTACATCGAGGCTCAATAAAGCAAATTGCTGTGCTCTCGTCAACCGTATTACATCGAGAGTTCAATCCTGGACGCATCGCTTCCTCTCTCTTGCTTGAAGGCTTTCGTTTATTAGGTCAGTTCTTCATGCTATCCAAGCCTACTGGGCGAGTGTTTTTGTGTTACCTATAGCTGTTTTGGATTAGATTGAGAAAATTCTCATAAATTTCCTGTGGAAATGGCCCTGATTTGGGAAGGAGTGGTGCTAAGGTAGCCTGGAATGATGTTTGCCTTTTAAAAGAGGAGGGAGGGCTTGGTATCAAGAGACTCTGAGACTGCAATAAGGCTGCGATACTGAAGCATATCTGGCTTCGTTCTTAGACAAGGAGGCGCTGTGGTGTAAGTGGATTCATTTAACTTTAAAAAAAAAAAATAATAATAAGAAGAACTTTTGGGTTGTGAAGAAGCCATCTCACTGTTCTTGGGCTTGGAAGAGTCTTTTGAAGCTCAGGAGCGATTTCTGCAAGGCTTTATGCTGGAAGATTGGTGATGGCCTCTCAGTTTCACTATGGTTTGATAATTGGCACCCTAGGGGGCCTTTGAATTTATTCTTTTTGGATTCACTTATTTACAGTTCAGGGCTTTCTAGGCAGGCTACTATGGTAGACCTCTTCTTCGAAGCTGGACACCCTCTCAAGACCTTGCTTGAGTCATGGGAGCATCCCCTCCTGATCCTTTCTCAAGCATCAGATCGCTGTTGCTAGAGCGAGAGCTCCTTCAGCAGGTTCACGGCTACAATGGCTTGGGAGTCCATAAGGCGGAAGAGGGCTTGTATCCATTGGCATGTGTTCATCTGGAATAATGCTATTACTCCTTGGTATCAGCTCAACCTCTAGCTCATAGCCAAGCGCAAGCTTCCTACCCAAGCCCTTTTATTGTCTTATGGGAGAATATAGAGTGGATCATGCGCTTTTTGCAAGGGTATGCCTGATTCTATCAACCACCTATTTTTTGGTTGCGGTGTCACAGCTGGAGTCGCTTTCTTCTAGGCTTCCAGATGTAATTTGCCTTGGCGTAACAGATCTTGGGAGGATAATCTCCGGTGGGCCTCAACTTTTTTGATGGGTAAGGATTTCTATAGATGCATTGCCCGTTTCTCTTTCGGTGCTTTATGTCATATCATTTGGAAAAATAGGAATAACATCCTATTTAAAGATCGACCTCTCACTGTCCCGGCCATGAAGAATCATCTTTTTAAAGTGGTTCGAGATAAGGCCATTACCTTTAGAAATGCTGATGATAACTTTAGGAATAGAAGGTTGCAGTGCAGTTGGGGCATCGACCCCATTATATTCTTTGGGGACCCTTGAAGACCCTTCTTAGCCGAGGTGTGTTCGGTGTACTCCTTTGGTTGCTGCTATTTGTAGTGAAGCCATGCACTTTCTCCTCTCTCGCTAGCGTGCTTGTTGTCTGTTAGCCGGTTGTTCATGCCGTGCTAGTTTTTGGTTTTGTTTTGTTTCATTGTCACGCGTTAGGTGGCTTTTACATCTCAGCATCCTTCCACTCTTAATGTTTTCTTATTTCTTATTTTGAGTGTAAGTTTTGGTGCTGATCTATCTTTTGTACATTTGGCATTTCCTCAATATATTTCTTACCTTTCACAAAAAAAAAAGTATCAAGTCTCCAATAATCTTATTTATCTTAGCTTTGCTCATTTGGACATTCTTGCTTGGACCATGCTCATTGCTGGCGGAAAGTTAAAAAAACTTGCTGTCGAAGGGTCCTGTTAAATGCTTTGCATAATGACTCTCATAAAAATCAACACAAGATTTCCATTTGATTATTTCCTTGGGTTTTAGAAAAGGATTTTTTTCTTCATCATCTTCCTCATACCCCAATCAAGATTTGTTACAATGTGCTCAAGCAGTTTTTAAACCAAGGAAGAACTTTCTGCTAATTTTTGAAACATCTTCCTCAATCGAAGCACTCTTTTTATGAGATAATTCATGCTCACTTTTGATAGTCGCAAGTTCCTTTTGCAAATTGTTGAGTTATTCCCTTTGTAAAAGATCTTGGTTTGTGAGTTTTGAGACTTCTCGTTTCAACTCAGAAATTCTTTTGGAAGCTTTCTCATGCTATTTGAAAATTCCTACATCTAAGATAATTTAGAAATATTTACCTCATTTTCTTTGTCATCTTCAAGAGTCAGCCATCAAGCAAGATTCACTTGATCAATGTCATCATCACTTGACTCGCATTCAATGTCACTTTTAAGTCTCAGCTTTGAGTGCTCTTTTCTTATTTTCAAACTTACCCTTTTTCTTCATGGTAGTGGATAGTCTGGTTTGACGTGACCTAATTTTTACATTCATAATAAACAACTTTTTTACCTTTTTTCTCATCTTTCATTTGTTGAAGATTTCTTTTTGTCAAAGTATCTTATTTTCATTTTGCTTTTGAAATTTCTTCCTTTCCTCGTCATACTTTTGAATTTTCTTGTTAGGAGCACTGTATCCTCATCATCTTCATCTTTACATGATGATTGATTACCTATATCATCATAATAAGCTTTGAAAGTTATAATATTATTACCTACTGTTGGTTTCCTCATTCATGAGTTTAGCTTTATAAGACATTTGTGACACCTTAGATTTTCAGACCCTAAAATTATGAATGTATCGGCATGTGCTTAGAATATTGGAAGTAGGTTAGGTGACGAGCCCAATGGGCTGTAAGGAAGACATGAACTTAAGGATATAGTGGGCCGTGTGGAGGCCATGAACATGGGCTCGATGGGCCAAGCGATGGACCTGTGAGTCGAGCCCAACATGGAACAGCCTGAGTAAAGGGCCCGGTGGGCCATGATTGGGGCTATTAGAGCCGGGGATGTATGCATGAGGCCTGATTTGGGCCAAAAAGACTTCTGTTCGTTGGCGGGAAGTTTTGATTGACCGTGTTTAATTTAACCTAGGAATTTATGCACGAACATGAGATTAATCTTAACACTTTCTCTTAGTCCTTGAACTTAGGCTTAAATTGTGACATCAACGCCACTCTAAACATACGCAAATTGACAAGGCCTAATCTTCTCTCGTAGGGTCGAATGAGTAGGGGTAGAAATGGAATAAAATAAAATAGACTAGGACTAAGCACATATGCATGGGAATTGCACGCAAGGGCTATTCACGCCGTCTCTCTTCTTCCTTTGGCATCTCCACCTATTCCTTCGGTCATCATGGCCTCGGGATTGAAATTTTTTTCAATCATGAGCCATCTAGGGACTCATGAAGATTTAGGGAACATTCTCAAGGCACATTTGTCATTCCCTCTACCCTTACCCCTCATTGACCTACATTTTCTCTCTCTCTCCCCTCTCATTTCGTCCCCCTTCCTTTTCGGTTCAATAGAACACTCTCTTTCTCTCTTTCCATTGCAATTCCTCTAGGTTTTGGGCTCCGGTAGGGTGTGACCTCACAGACATAGCAAGCAAAAGGAAGTCGAACAACCACCAGGTAAGGAAGCGGTGGGATTCTAAGCTAGGATTATCCATGAGTTGTTGAGACAGGTGTGGGTTGTGCGGGTTTGGGGGAGATCTTCTTCCATCCACTTTGTTTTGGCTTTACCCGTTGCGAAAGGCGAGTGATCGAACAATAATATAGACAAAAGAAGAAAATAAATTGGACACTAGATTTGCGTGATTAAGTCGTAAAGACCTATGTTCACGGGGGAGAGCAGCGACGAATTTCATTATAGATTAAGCGATATAAAGAGATTACATACTCGAGTCATTCAAATACTCTCTCGGTGTTTCCCAAACCCCAATTACACCCAACAACGCATGCAGTGTTTAGCCCCGAAATTCTTCAAGAAATAATCTCTCAATCTCCTGAAGGAATTACACCCAAATCTTCCCACAAGATTTAATTGGCTTGAACACTAAATCTTCGTGGATGCAATTCATGGACAAGAACGCAAAGAAAAATCCCTCCCAAGCACTTGACGACGAGACGGCGCTTCAAGACCAATTCTTATGATCAACCTCCTACCACCCACGGCCACAAGTCTATATATATATATAAGTGGGACCCTTATTCTTTTGCCTACTTCTCATAGGATTTTGGTTCTTATCTTAAACGATTTTATCCAAAAGATATCTCTATATATTTTAAACAAAATCTAAGTCCAACTAAAAATTGGACTTTCTTATTTCAGCGGCCAAATTCTCCAATGCAGATTTGAAATTTTGGGAAGTTGATATTCGGATCTTCTTTACTCAATTTCAAACTTTTGCAACATATCCAATTCAGAAAATTTGGAATTTCGCATTAGGCTCAAACTCGAGACATATTTTAACAATATCCACCTTAACTTGACGTTTGAGCCAAGTTGCAATCGTTTTGCAAAAATTTAAACTCTACCACTACTCTCCCATTGCCCCTGATGGGCTCAACCGCCACAGATTTTATCCAAGTCCAAGCTTCGCTTGAACTTTGCTATAATCGAGGATCTCATCAGAATACTAACTCCACATGCACCTTTAACTGCTCCACAAGAATTTTCCGACGCAACCTCTTTAACTGCAGATAAAGCAAAACCATTGTTGCATCCATATCTATCAAGAGATTGAATATGTACCTTGTTAATTTCAGTAGATACAGCAACCGTTGGCTCTATAAAATCCACCTTGCTACAAGCACGATCTGTGTCGATTAATTTGCTAATACTCATACCTACTACTTTAGGAGTTTCTGATCACAACTTCACCTCAAGTTGAACACCGTTCGGATTCGTTTGAATACTACTATAATCACTCCTAGTTAGAAGTACTAAAGACTTGTCAAAAGTAACTTTTTGCTGATAATAAGTAAATTTAACTCTGGGCACCATAATATATACTCGAGCATAGTCTAGAAATATGCACTTTCTTACCATTCCATCGAGCTTACCATCACTTGCTCGAATATCACATGGACAACCAAATATTCTAAAAAAAAAATAATCAGCAACATTACCTGACCACACTTCTCGGGGAATTCTATATCTAATCGCAATAAATGTGGATCTATTCATCAGGTAGCACGTCGTACTTAGCGTATTTGCTAGGAATCTCCTAGCCATACTAGCATTAGAGAGCATTTTATGGGCTGTCTTTAGCAATATTTAGCTCATCAATTCCGTAACATATTGTGGTTTATCAGCATTAGTGCGGTGATTCACTATACCTTCCTTCATGTAGAATTCATTTAACAGTTTCGAGCAAAACTCCATACTATTGTCAATCTGCACTTGCTTGATCATTTTACTAGTCTCCTTTTCAATCAAAGCGATCAACTGCTTGATCCTGACAACAATATCAAATTTGTGCCTAAGCACAAATATCCACGTCTTCATCGAGTAGTCATCAACAATTGTTAGCATATATCTAGCACTCTTCTTCGAAGGAAACCGCGACAACCTGTGAACATTTAAGTGAATTAGCTCTGCAATTTCCATGGTTTCTTTGACAGTTGTACTGAACTGCACTTTCTGCCGTTGATCTAAATCACAGCACCTGTATACATTCAGTTCGTTAGGAACATAACCACATAACATATTTCTTCTTTCACTTAAAACCTTTAGGCTTCTCTTGCCAATGTGCCCCAAACGTATATGCCACAATTCAGACTCTTGAATAGATGCATCCAACGTCTTCGCAGAGAAATTTGTTACTGTCTCACCTTGAAGCTCATATAGAACATTGTGCTTGATTCTTTTCATTATTATCAAAGCACCTTGAACAATTTTCATAATACTACATTATGAAATATATCGATACCCAGCTGCATCCAGGGCACTCAAGGAAATTAAGTTATTCTTCAACTCTGGAACATGCCTTACTCTAATCAATGTCCTAACGATACCATCATGCATTCTGATTCCAACATTACCAACACCGATGACATCGCATTCAGTGTTGTTCCCCAAATGTACTTTACTATCATCCGTGCACTGATAAGTAGTAAACCAGTTTCTATTTGGTGGGACGTGAAAAGAACAACCAAAATCCTTAATTAATCCATCAAACAATGAATAATTAGTAATACACAAGACATAATCAACATTATCTGCTACAGCTGCAATATTATTTGCAGAATCAACTATAATTCCTTTACTCTTCTCATTCTTCAATTTAAGACAATTCATTTTAAGATGCCTTCTCTTGCCACAGCTCCAACAGACAATATCAGCAGTTCTAGACTAACTACGCCTGTTCATATTAGTACTACTCTTACCCACACGTGTTCTAGATCTTCCTCTATTTTCACCTACTAAAGCAATAGATACATGTTCGCCAGATTCTATTCTATAGATGTCTTCACTCAAAATCAAATCTCGAACCCCATCAAATGTCAAACTTGTTGACCTAGAGGAATTACTAATAGCAGTAACAATAGTATTCCAATTATTAGGCAATGAGGATAATAGAATCAAAGTACATACCTCATCTTCAAAAGTAATCTTAACTGAGCTCAATTGACTAACAATTACATTGAATTAATTGATATGATCTGCAATTGACAAACTTTCGCTCATCTTCAAATTAAACAGACGTTGCATCAAATAGACTTTGTTGATCGCAAATGGTTTCTCGTATATATCCGATAGAGCTTGCATCAAATCAGTAGTGGTCTTCTCCTTCAAGATGTTAAACGCGACGTTACAAGCCGCTGAATAACACCCATAGCTCATCTATCTAGCAAATCCCAATCAGTTTGCTTCATTGACTTTGGTTTCTCCCCAGATAAGGGCAAGTGCAATTTCATCTAGTAAAAATAATCTTCAATCTGCATCTTTTAGAAACTAAAATCCTTCCCATCAAATCTGTCAATTCTCACTTTTATTTCTTCTGTCGCCATCGATTCGTTTTAACTTAGCCAAACCTAGCTCTGATATCAATTGTTGTGAAAGGCGAACGATCGAAGAATAATATAGATAGAAGAAGAAAATAAATCAGATACCGAATTTACGTAATTTAGTCGTAAAGACCTACGTCCATGGGGAGAGTAGCGATGAATTTCACCATATATCAAGTGATACAAGGAGATTACACACTTGAGTCACTCAAACACTCTCTTGGTGTTTCCCAAACCCCAATTACACCCAACAACGCACGCAGTGTTTAGCCATGAAATTCCTCAAGAAATAATCTTTCAATCTCACGAATGAATTACATGCAAATCTTACCACAAGATCTAATCGGTTTGAACACTAAATCTTTTTGGATGCAATTCACGGACAAGAACGACAAAGAAAAATCCCTCCCAAGCACTCGACAACGAGACGACGCTTTAAGACCAATTCTTCATGATCAACCTTCTACCACCCACAACGACAAGTCTATATATATAAAAGTGAGACCCTTATTCTTTTGCCGACTTCTCATAGGATTCCGTTTCCTATCTTAAAAGATTTTATCCAAAACATATGTCGCGACCTAAATTTCAGGTGCACCACCTACGGTTTAGGTTAATGGATTGTTAAGCCTAGACTTAACTCGGGCTCTCCCAAGCCTATACCAATTCGCGACTTAGGTGTAAGTTCTTAACATGCAATTGATTTTCAATTAGGAGTCGCCACTAATCTATTTTTGGTGGGTAGATTAGAAACCCAAGTAAAGTAATGAGAGAATTACTTCACTCCTACGAACCAAAGATTGTGAGTTCGGCGACTTGGTTACACTAGATTTCTCTAATGCCTTTCGGTACCATTCTTTTTTATTTTCAAAAATGTTTTGCAGGCAGCTTGAATTGATTTTAATTTATCTCCCTAACATGTGAGGTGATCATGCAGGTGCGCAAACCACCAATTTAACACCCAAGAAAGCGATGAATAAATTGCAGGACTTACCTCGTAACAACGAAAGCATCTGCAAGGTTAAATCAGAATTCACATCAACAATCCTAGATATGATTTCTAATTAACACGCAATTTCTTCTTTTTGGTTTTCACTTTTTTTAATGAAAATCATGCTTTATGCAATGCATACTATTAATTTAACATGGAATGATAATATGGCCTAAACTATATGATGCAAATGCTATGTTTTTGTGTTTTCTTAATAAGCATGCAATCTATCCTAGAAAATAAAACTAATTTATTCTAAGACATCTTTTTTGTGTATTTTTCATGAAATTCGGAATTAGAAAAATGTGAAAATTATCTGTCTAAATTAAGATATCATCTAATTTGTATTAGGAATGAGGTTAAACCAAATCCTAATTTAAACTAGAATGTTATCCTAATTTAGAATTTCTTAACTAAAATGCAATCTATCTAAAAGTTTCATTTAATTAAAAAACTATCATCTAGAATTAAACTATATGAAATTTTACCCTAAAATGCAATGATATGCAAAGAGTGCCAAAATTCTAATTTTTTTTAATGTTTTTGTATTAATTTCGAAATTAAAAATTGCCAAGTAATTAAACATGGAACCTAAGTTAAAACTAGCAACCTAAAGTGATCGATTTGATTTTCTTATTTTTTATATTCGAAATAAAATTCCTATTCTTAATATGCAAACCATAACACATGAAATAAACCTAATTTTAACCTACATGGAATGCAAATGCAATTTTTTTGTATTTTTGAGATAAACAAAACAATTAAAAGATACCAAATCCTCCATGGTTGTTTCGCTAATAAAATCAATAAATTGATCTTAAGCCTTAAAGACCAAAATATCAATTTTATTCCCGCGTAATTAATTATTTCATCTAAAGCCTTATAGATGAAATAAAAAATCATTGTGCGATTGCGAATTATGTGGTACGTCGGGGATTTTCAAACATGCATTAAGGACTAATTCAAACAAAGGGACAAAATATTAAAAATAACATAACGAAATAATTCTACCTAATAAAATATAATAAACCTACCTAATTTGAATTTTTTCCAAATTTGCCTTAACGAGCAGTACTTTGTAGACCACGATGGAGGCTCGGCGCGGATAAGGAAGGTGGCGGTGGTGGTGGGGTTCTTGCCGGTGATGGTTCGCCGTCAACCGGAGCTCCGGCGAGTGGCAACAAACACGGACCAGCAGTGGCAAAGAAGCAACCACCGCTGGTGCGGGAGAAGCGAGAGGGCATGCGACTCGCTAGCGTCGGGGTCGGGCTGTGGCGGTTGCAACGCAACAGCGGCTTCTGGTCAAGCTCGTCGCGGGCTTTGTGGGGGCAGCTCAGGCGCAACAACTCATGAGGGAGAGCTGGTGGACTCGGCGGAGCAACGAGCAGAGGCGGATGCTAGTTGCAGGTGTCCGGGATGGTGCTGTTGGTGCTCGGGCGAAGAGCAACGCCGGCGCGGGCTGCTGGGCGTCGGCTGGGTGCTGCTGTGGAGTTGTAGACGTTGCTGGTGGCGGGCAGAGGCCGGCACGGCGACCAACGGCAGCGGGCGGAGCAGGAGCAGCATCAGGTGGTCGCGGGTCGGTGCGGGCTACAGGCGAGGGGACCGGCGGAAGCGTGGCGGAGCAGAGGCGGAGGCGTGGCGGTGCGAGGCGGAGGCGTGGCGGTGTTCGCACGGGGTGACCGGTGTCGGGCGGCGGGGTCGGATTGCGCACGGCGAGCGCACACGGGAGCGAGACTCACGCGAGGCGACGCTGGGGGGAGTGTCACGGTGGGCTTAGCGGCGGCGGTGGTGGGCGAAGCTGCTGGTGCTCGCGGCTGCGGAGGTGTTGCTTGCGAAGCGGCGGTGGCGGGCGGAGACGGTGGCGCGCTCGGAGACGACGAACGGGGGCTCGGCCGCTGCGGGTTACGGGCGGAGCGGAAGCAGCGGTAGAGTCGCTCGGGCGTGTGGTGGCTCGGCCTCCGGTCCGGTGTCGCGGGGTGCGGCGGTGTTGGCGGAGGAGCGGTAGAGCGGCGAGACAGCGGCAGCGGGCGGAGAAGGAGCAGCGTCGGGTCGCCGTGGGTTGGTGCACACAGCGGGCGAGGCGGTGCACGGCGGAGGTGGAGGCGCGACGGTGCGAGCGCGGGCCGTGAGGGGTCGACGGCGAAGCCTCGCAAAGAAGAAGAACAAGAACTATTCTTTCTTCTCCCTTTTTTTTTTTTTGCTTTTCTTTTCTCTCGCTTCTCTTCTTTTCGGTGTACCTTTTCGTTTCTGTTCAGCTCTTGTACCTGATTTCTTTCTTCTTTTTTTTTTTTTTTTTTCTGACAGACTCTCTATCTTTTAATCTCCTCCTCCCTCCTTTCACTTCCCCCGACTTCATTTTTTCTTGGTTCTCTTGACGAGCATCTCTTCCTTTTTTAATCTCTTCATTTCTCTCCACTCATGTGTCTCTCTACGGGCTCTCTCCCTTTTTTAATAGCTCTCACACAACCTCTTCAGTGAATTTTTTTTCTCTCCACCTCCCTTTTGCGTGGCCTCCCACCTTGCGTATTTATAGGGTTCTTGGAGTCCAACCGACTTTAGTGTGAATAGGAGGCGGTCATAATTTCTCCTTGTTGTTCACGTCAGTTGCTTTTTTTTTTTCAAATATGGTGGCTAGCCATCTGCTTTTCAGCAGGGATAATATTAAAGAAATGTTGATCCATCTTCTTGCAGGAGAATTTTCACGCCCCCCATTAATGCGTGCATGTGCAGGTATTAATACGTGCATGTGCAGGCATTAATAAGGGAGAGACAATGGACGTGAAGCACTCTTCTTTCTTCTATTTTTTTGACTTTCATTGTGTGTTTTCATACCAGCAAGAGAGAGACTACCTTTCGCTCAAGGGTCCCTACCATGTCCGTCGAATTAATGCATGCATTAATGAGAGAGAGACAATGAACGTGTAGGAACTTTCTTCGAACTTTCTTCTCCAGCCGATTTGCTCTCCGGGAAGGAGAGAATTCCTTGCAACAACTCATTATAAAATTTTATAAAATTGTGAGCCCATCTTCTTGCAGACTTTCTTGTATTCTTGCGTGTGCAGTGGAGAATTTTTCTTTGCTTTCTTTAATGCGCGTTCAGATAAGTGGAGAGAGAGAGACCATCCTTTTGTGAATATTATCGACCACGAGCCGCTGCGTCTTGTTGCCCTTTTAGTACCGATGCAAATGTGACTACATGAAATGCAATTTTACTATTTTTATTTTTATTTTTATTTTTTTTTAATTAATTTTTTTTATGCAACTAATTACTAAATGATTAGGTAAAATTTAGGTGTCAACAGCTGCCCCTCTTTGAAGGTGAGCTCGCAGAGGTTGCATTCAAAGACAATATGATACCTAAATTTTGACCATGAACATGCAATGGATGATATTTTGGCAGGACTATGGATCCCTTTTTTTTCTTTTGTTTTTTTGTTTTTTTTTTTTTCAAAATGAATCCTATTTTGAAATGCAATTTATATGATGCATGGAAATGCTAATGCTAGTGATAAATGAACTTACCTAGAATAACTTACCTTCGAGGAGGGTAGAGTAACTCGAGATAGTTGGTGTTACATGTCCAGGACCCGTACCATTCTACGGTCGCCTAGAATAGTAACATGACTTTACAAAGAGACTGCTTTCCCAGGACCCGTACCATTCTACGGTCGCCCAGTATGGCATTGCTTGGTTGTGTCTAGGACCCATACCATTCTATGGTCGCCTAAACGGGGAAAAGTTTTGAGACATCCAGATCCAGACTGAGATGTCAAGAATTTGGGAACTTAACCAATAGACACTCAATGTTAGGTGAGATGAATATTTGATTAAGAGGGTTCGAAATACCTAGATCCAGACTAAGGTATAACGAAAAGATCGAAAGCATTCATATCCGAATGAAATGCTTAATGAACAGTTTTGAGACATCCAGATCCAGACTGAGATGTCAAAATTTTTGGAAACTTAACCAATAGACACTCAATGTTAGGTGAGATGAATATTGGATTAAGAAGATTCGAAATACCTAGATCCAGACTAAGGTATAACGAAAAAGATCGACAAACATTCACATCCAGAGTGAAATGCTTAACGAAGGGTTTCGAGACATCCAGATCCAGACTGAGATGTCAAGAATTTTGGGAACTTAACCAATAAACACTCAATGTTAGGTGAGATGAATATTGGATTAAGATGATTCGAAACATCTAGATCCAGACTAAGGTATAACGAAAAAGATTGGAAAGCATTCATATCCAGAATGAAATGCTTAACAAAGGGTTTCGAGACATCCAGATCCAAACTGAGATGTCAAGAATTTTGGGAACTTAACCAATAAACACTCAATGTTAGGTGAGATGAATATTGGATTAAGATGATTCGAAATACCTAGATCCAGACTAAGGTATGACGAGAAAGATCGAAAAACATTCACATCCAGAGTGAAATGTTTAACGAAGGGTTTCGAGACATCCAAATCCAGACTGAGATGTCAAGAATTTTGGGAACTTAACCAATAAACACTCAATGTTAGGTGAGATGAATATTGGATTAAGATGATTGAAACACCTAGATCAGACTAAGGTATAACGAAAAAGATTGGAAAGCATTCATATCCAGAATGAAATGCTTAACAAAGGGTTTCGAGACATCCAGATCCAGACTGAGATGTCAAGAATTTTGGAAACTTAACCAATAAACACTCAATGTTAGGTGAGATGAATATTGGATTAAGATGATTCGAAATACCTAGATCCAGACTAAGGTATGACGAGAAAGATCGAAAAACATTCACATCCAGAGTGAAATGTTTAACGAAGAGTTTTGAGACATATATCAAGAATTTGGGAATACCTAGGACAAACCTGGGATATTCGTGAAGGTCACTTACCTCTTGGTAGAAAGAAGTTTTGGAACATCGAGGATGTACTTCAAATATTCATGGAGACTTCTCCCCTCGTGGCTTCTGAAAGGCGACATAAATGTCAGGAGCTCTTGGATCTTCAAGGAAACATTACCTGTCAGACATGATTAGAGCAAAAATGCATGCATTCACCAAAGAAGTAAACAATTCAACACACTCGAAAGTCCACTGAAGCTTTTATCCATTCATTCAAGATTTATGCATGATGGTTTTACCATATTTGCACCACCGAACTTCCACTGGGGAGAATCATCGTTTATGACAATTTTCACTCATGACATGGATTTTCAAGAATACCAAATGAGATACTTTCAGTTAGAAAGGACTTTCACTCACTCTCATTAAGAAGGCTATTTTGTCCCGACCATTAATGTGGGATCACAGGAATCTCTCCATCTTACTTTCATCATGTCAATAAGGGTTCGAGTATTCTCGCAAGCGGTACAACCTTGTCAATCTGAGAGGTCTTTATCAGGACCGTAATGTAGGCTCGGTCAATGGCTCAACAAAGAGGGACTCTTCGAGTCAAGGCTAATGAAAGAACAATACTTCGCAATCATCTTCGGGTTTACAAGTCAAGGAACCTGCGAAATGAGATAGAAATGGTCCTGCTCGCACTTCTTCGAGCGATGCTTTTAAGCATATGAATTTCTACGTTAATTTCGGTGCCCTAATCTGAAGAGACTTTGTAAGGGACGTAACGCAGGTTAAGTTCATGGGTTAAGAAGTGAATGGATTATTAGGCTCAAAATGTGTATAGGGGGATGAGAATTGGTGATCATCTAGGCATTGTCACCGGTCTTCTTTTTCACCATTGGGATTTTCCTCATAGGTACTATAAAAACTTGGTATTTGAGTTCTTTGAGTACCGCTCCATTGGGAATACACCCATTTATCTTGACTCTTTCTTTCATTTTCTATGGGCATTGGCCTTACTTTTACCAGGCACACTACTTTTTCGTGCCCCTTTTGTTTTGTTTAACCACGTAATGCTTTAACATTTGGGTTCTTGAGGAGTTTTCATTTTTTGTCAGCACTTGGGATTTTGCTGCTTGAACATTTGCCTTTTGCCTCGCCCCAGTGTGGGGGATGATCACCAATTAGGTTAAAATGAATTTATAGGCTCAAGGGGCTACGCGATGGATAAAGTGTGTTGGATAGAGAAAGAACTGCTCTTCATCATCCTAAGGCACTTAAATTACCGTATGAATTCAATGTAATAGCAATACCTGAAGATTGATGCAAGTGAGAGCAAGAATATTCCTATCAAATTCCTCACCTCATGATGTCGTCTTACCTCCAGCTCGCCCCAATGTGGGGTGGTTCTTGACAGGGGTAATTTAAAAATTATCCACATGTGTGGGCTCAAAAGGGTTTAAACAATGGATGATCATGTAGTGTTTGGGATAGAGAATGAACCGCCTCTCATCATTTCGATCATCGTACCTTTCGCGAGAAAACTCTTTACCTTAGAAACATGGAATTTCCTACACTCATCTCACCGCATATGAGCAAGGGACTGTGTATGGGATAAGGCTTGCCTTTCATCATCTGACATGTCTCATTTAGCATGTTCAATTCATCCCACATCATTCATTAACTTGATCGATGGTGACAATCCTCAGTGGAATTGGTAATTAAACAGGTAAAACTATCACGCAAAATTCTCCTTTGAAAGGTCACAAGCACAAAGAGTTGGTAACTCAAAAAAAAAAAAAAACAAGAAAAGGATTGACCAAAAAAAAAAAATTTGTTTTTGTTTTTGGTTTTTTTTTTTTTTTTTGTGGCAAACTTTTGCCATTTCCGTGGATCGAACCACGGTCGTTCTCGGACCCTTTCATTCCCCATGCCACCAGGCCGAGGCGCGGTGGTGTCCTCAGTGAGGCATTTCTTTTTCATTTAATTGAACTGACTCTGGGTCAACACGTCTGATATATCAAATCAAATGAATTCATTATGTATATGGAACAGGGCTTACTTCTCATCTCATTCAATCCATTCCCATACAATTCAACGAAGAAATGAGTACCTTCGATTCACAACAAATTCTTTCAAGGGTAATACTTCTTCACAAAGATCGAGTTAACAGATTAGAAAACTCACGACCATCCATTTCGTAAGGATTAAGGCACCTCCGGGAGTACCCTCTTCACCATATACGGGCCGCTATAATTTGGAGCAAATTTGCCTCTAGGATTAGGAAAAATCAGCAACACCTTTCTTAGAACTATATCATTCACTTCGAAGTGTCTCGGCCGTACCTTCCGATTGAAAGACTTGGCTACTCTTTGTTGATACGTCGACCATGGCAAAGAGCTTTTAACCTTTTCTCATCAATTAGATTCAATCGCTCGAACCTTTGTTGTGTCCATTCTGCCTCGGACAATTCCACTTGGGATAAGACTCTCAAAGAGGGGATTTCTACTTCCACAGGCAAGATTGCCTCCATGCCATAAACCAAGGAGAAAGGGGTCGCCCCGGTAGATGTTCAGATCGATGTCCGATATGCCATTAGAGCAAAAGGTAACCTGTCATGCCAATCTCGATAATTCTCGGCTGTCTTAGCCAGGATCTTCTTAATGTTCTTATTAGCTGCCTCAACAGCTCCATTCATTTGTGGGCGGTATGGTGATGAATTCAAATGCCTGATTTTGAACTCACTGAACAACTCATCAATGAACTTGTTATTCAGATTTGTCCCATTGTCAGTGACAATTGCTTCAGGGACACCATAACGAGCAATTATGTCACGCCTAATAAACTTCACAACGTTTCGAGCCGTGACATTAGCATATGATGCGGCTTCAATCCACTTTGAGAAATAATCTATTGCCACCAATATGAACCGATGCCCATTTGAAGCTTTGGGATTTATCGGGCCAATCACATCGATCCCCCACATTGAGAAAGGCCATGGCTCAGATAGCTGGTGCAACTCCGTTGGAGGAACATTTATTTTATCTCCATGAATTTGGCAACGATGGCATCTTCTAACATGCTGTATGCAGTCACTTTCAAGCGCAAGCCAATAGTAACCTAGTCTCATAATCTTCTTGGCTAACATGTGCCCATTCATGTGTGGGCCACAAACTCCTTCATGCACCTCTTGCATGATGTGGGTGGCTTCTGCTTCATCTACGCACCTCAATAGAACTGAATCATAAGATCTCTTGTATAAATTCTTACCACGACAAAGAACTTTGAGGCCATCTTCATTATGTATTTTCTATCGGTGAAGTGCTCCTTTCAGAAATTCCTGCTTTTGGATATAGTTCATGATGTCGCAATACCATGGCTTCTTATCAAGCTCTTCATTCACAGCCATGCAATAAGAAGGTTTGGCTAGAACCTCAATTTTCAAAGGCTCAACTTCCAAACCATCAGTAACTTGCAACATAGATGACAACGTTGCCAAGGCATCGGCGAACTAATTATGAGATCTAGCCAAGTAGTCGAACGAGATTTCATCGAACTCCTTCACCAACTCTTCGAGGTACTTATGATACGGCAGTAATTTGGCATCCCTGGTCTTCCATTCACCTACAGTCTGGAGTATGATCGGAGCAGTCTCCATATACTTTCAATTTGGCCACTCCCATTTCAATTGCGGCTGAAGTCCGAGAATACAAGCTTCGTATTCAGCAATATTGTTAGTGCATGGAAATATTAATTTCGAAAGCAAGCGGGTGGTGTTGTCCGTGCAGGGATATCGCATCGCCGGGGATATCGTCACGCCCAAGACTTCGAACCGGACAAGTTCACGGCTCCATCGAAGAACATGGACCATGCATCTTCATTTATGGCCAAAATACGATCATCCGAGAGGACAACCATCATCATTGAAGGTTCTAGGATTCTCAGCCAATAAATCAACAATTACTCGGCCTTTAACTGATTTTTGTGGTATGAACTGCACGTCGAATTCCGAAATCAAGACCTGCCATTTGGCTAGCTTACCCACCAAAGCTGGTTGATTAAATAAATACTTGATGGGATCGTTCTCAGTCATGAGAAACGTCTGGTAATGCAAGGTGTACTGTCGCAGTCTATGCAATACCCATACTAACGCAGCACAAGTTTTTTCAGCATCATAATACTTTAGCTCCGAGACAGTGAACTTTTTACTGAGGTAATAAATGGCCCGTTCCTTCTGATCCACGGGACTTTTCTGAGCTAACATCGCGCCGAGTGACTCACTATGGATTGTGAGGTACAAAATCAAAGGGTGCCCCGATATTGGTGGGACAAGAACTGGCGGATTCATCAAATATTGCTTCAGCTTGTTGAATGCCTCTTGACATTCATCATTCCACTCAACTCGTACGTTTTTCCTCAAGAGTTTGAAGAATGGCTTAGCGGTCTCTGAGAGTTGGGAAATGAATCGTGCAATGTAATCTCCCTAGGAGACTCCGGACCTCCTTCACTGTCGACGGAGGTTGCAACTCACATATTGCCTTGGCTTTAGATGGGTCAATTTCGATCCCTTTGTTACTCACCATAAACCCAAGTAATTTTCCTGATGCTGCCCCAAACACGCACTTGGCAGGGTTTAAACGGAGTTTGAATTCATGAAGCCGATCAAATAACTTCTTGAGGGTTTCAACATGACTTTTACCAGGTCGGGTTTTTGCAATCATATCATTAACATACACCTCAATTTCTTCATGCATCATGTCGTGGAACAATGTAACCATGGCTCGTTGGTAAGTTGCCCCTGCATTTTTGAGTCCGAAGGGCATGACCTTATAATGAAAGGTTCCCCACGGGGTGATAAATGCTGTCTTCTCTTTGTCTTCCTCCTTCATTCTTATCTGGTTGTAGCGGAAAAACCATCCATGAAAGAGAATAATTCAAATCCGGCAGTACTATCCACGAGAACATCGATATGTGGCAATGGGAAGTCATCCTTTGGGCTGGCCTTGTTCAAATCCCGATAATCAACACACACTCGGACTCGACCGTCTTTCTTCATGACCGGTACTATGTTGGCTACCCATTCAGGGTATTGCGAGACTTCGATGAATCCCACTTTGAGGAGTTTCATTACTTCCTCTTCTATCTTCTTCGAGAGCTCTGGTTTAGTCCTCCGAAGCTTCTGCTTCTTAGGGCGCATGTCTGGATTGGTGGGCAAACAGTGTTCCACAATTGACGGATCTAAACCTGGCATATCAGCATACGTCCAGGCAAAGATATCCTGATATTCTTTCAACAACCGAGTCAGGTGCTCGGCCTCATCTTTGGGAAGATTTGCCCCAATTTTTATTTCTTTAGGATCCTCGTCATCACTCAAATTGATGGTGACGATTTGCTCGGAGGTGAGAACTTTGGATTTTTCATGGTGCTCCCAACTTTGTTGTACTTCAATGGAGTCACCATTTGGATCATCAAGGTCATCATCGTCATCACACATGGCATTGGATTGGACCATTTTCACCTCCTTGCCTGCCATAAGGTCTTGTGGGCTAGCACCCATTTCCTCCGATGCTTCTTCGTCAATGGCACCTATAAGGAGATCATCGAATAGGGTCGTGATCCCTTCCATCCCATTATCTGGATCCTCTGTCTTTGAAGTTGTCGGGTCATCCATGCTTCTCCATCCATCGGGCACGATACCTCGGGTGGGGGTCATTCCTCCTTCATCATGCATCATTCTAGCGGGGCCGGGAATGTCTCGCGGATATCGAGGAGTAATGAGTTTTCCTCTCTTGTTCATGTCCTCTACCTTTTCCATGGTACCCTAATCCGGCTGAACGAGACCTTCGAGGGGCTTCAATAGGATTCCGAATACCCCGCTCTCTTTTACCAAGTCCACGGCCAGAATAAAGCGATTTCCAACCATCACTCTTGCTACCATAACTGCTGCATTTGACACATCAGGGGTGGGTGCTGTCGACCCTTGAGATGCATGAATAGTGGATACAAGTTCGAACGATTGGTAACTTGACTCCTCCCTACGCTCCGGCTCGATATAGGGGATTGCCGTCTCATGATAGATCCGATGATCCTCCTCACCATGAACAACGACTAGCTTTCCTTCGACAACAAATTTCACGCTTTGGTGGAGACTTGATGGCACAGCTCCTGCAGTATGAATCCAGGGACGGCCTAATAGGAAATTGAATGCTGTAGGGATGTCCATCACCTGGAAAAGGACGTTGAACATCACCGGTCCTATTTGTAGTTCAAGGTGGGTCGCCCCTATAACCTCCTTTCTCGTACCATCAAAAGCTCGGACGGAGGTCTTTGCAGCACTTATTTTTGAAGGATCTATTTTCAGGCGATGAAGAGTCGCCAATGGACAGATATTCAAGGCAGACCCATTATCAATGAGTACTCGAGCCACATGGGAAGCCTTGCACTTGACGGATATATATAACGCCTTAGTATGTCCCCTCCCCTCAAGAGGGAATTCTTCATCAGAAAAGGCTATTAAATCCTTAAGAAGAATCGACCCTACAAATTCCTCCAACCTATTTACCTCAATTGTCTCTGGTACATGAACTTCGCTTAAAACCTTCATTAGAGACTTTTGATGCGTAGGAGACGTTTGCAAGAGTTCAAGTAAAGAGATTTGAGCGGGCAATTTCCGCAACTGGTCGACCACGTTATACTTACTTGCTTTTATTATAGCCAGAAATTCTTTAGCCTCTTCATCAGTAACTGGCTTTGCAGGTTGGGTATTAGCTTGAGCATAGGTCCGACCAGACCTTGTAATTAGGTCAACATCTAGCTCGTATGACCAGGGGACTGCTTTGTTATCATTGTACTCATATAATTGGGGCATCTCAATAATTATTTCTTCATCAGTTGAAGGCACTTCCACTATCAATTCTTCATGGTCGGAGGCGTCCTCAAGTGGGGGCATGTCCTCGATCAATAGATCTGGTTCACTCTTTTCAGCACTGAGTTTAGCAAATTCCTTCTCCCAATCAATGATGACTTCGGAGATAGTTGACACTATTCCCGCTTGGTTAGCATACACGATCACGCCAGCCTTAACCATTTTTTGAACCCTTTCCTTCATGGTAGGCAAGGGAGGATTCTCATCTGTCGGATAGTAACCAACTCTGACTAATCCACTATAGATATCTTTGACAGACACCTTCAAGTTCATCTTTTTGCCAGCATTGAACTCAAAGATTGCTTTCACGTTTCCCTGATGTTCCGGCAATGGATTCTTCTGGACATTTGGTTGGGTAGTACAGAAAGAAAATGCCTTAGTATCCAATAAATTTTGGATCTTGTGCTTCAAAGTCATACATTCATCAGTCGAATGGCCCACCTCTCCCATATGATACTCACATTTTTTGGAGGGATCATATTTGGATAATTTTTCAACATTGGGCCGCTTTGGTTCGTGGGAGATCAATCCCTTCTTTTGGAGTATCGGCAGGACCTGAGATAGAGGGCCAGGAAGAGGAGAGAATTGCCTTTTGGTGAATTGCCGCGGTGCAGGCACTCGACCTCCATCTTGCTGATTCCGGGGACACGAACCATCGGAGGCTTACTAGGGGCTGGTTGCGCATATGCAACATTGACTTCAATGATCGGTTCTTTATCTTTCTTCATGGTGAACCTTTTGCTTTGATGAGTTGGTTCATTGAACCATCCATCCCTTAGCCCCATCTCGATCTGTTCACCCACTGGGATAAGTTGGTTGAAGTTCTCAACGTATGTGCTAGCCATTCGGTTACGGAACTCATACGGGAGAGTCTTGACGAACAACTTCATCAACTCCTTGTTTGTAGGCTCAGGAGTGATTTGAGCTGCCAAGTTTCGCCATCTTACAGCATACTCCTTAAATGACTCACTTTTCTTCTTCTCCATCCGCTCAAGATCCTCTCGGGAAGGTGCAATGTCCATGTTGAACTTATACTGCTTTAGGAAAGCATCGGCCACATCATTCCAGGTGTCGAGAAGATTTACATTTTTCATTATGTACCAGTTGAGTGCGGGCCCAGTCAAGCTTGCATGAAACGATTGGATCATGAGAGGCTCGTTCTTGACGTATTGGGCCATGCGTACATGGTACATCTGCAAATGAGCTTTTGGGCAAGAAGTACCGTCGTATTTCTTGAACTCCGACATCTTAAACTTCTTTGGCATTTTGACTTTCTCATAAATCGACAAGTCGAACGAGAGTGAATTCCGCGACTCTTGCAATTGTTTCAGTTTCTCTTCAAGTTTGGCGAAGCGTTCATCTTGCTCCGCCTTAGGGAGATTGTCGGGCTTAGCCTTTTCAGCTGTGATGAACAGTGGGTCATCCTCCAGCTCAGGCATGTCGTCATCACCCATATGGGCCTTGTCCATCTGCTTTGGGACTACTATCTCGGGGAGAGTGGGCGCAAGAGTCTGATTCATTTGGAGGGATTGCATTTGATCTGTCATAAGTTGCATAGAGGTGAGCAACTGCTGGAGTTGGTTTTCCATAGCGGTCATACGATCACGCATTTCGGTTTGGTCGGCCATTTTTGCTCTTGATCGTGTAATGATAGGCGAACGTGGAGGATCCGTTATCACCTAATAACAGAGGAAATATAAGAACCAAGGATAGGAAAATGGTCCATGACAATGGTCTATTCGCCTCTTTCGAAATTAGGACTGAAACCAAATTCCATTAAAAGTTGAAATAAACATTCCCTAAACATTGGACTGAGAATTGAAAGCAAATCCCCTAATTTAAAAATTGAAATCAAACTTCCTAAACATTGAAACTAAGGGAACATCTCATTTTATATGCTTTTGGGAACCCAATGCCTTGCGAAGCTTTTTGTTTTCAGCTTCAGCCATTTCCACTTTCCGTTTAAGATGCTCAATCCGTGCTTGCTGAGTAGGCTTTTCAGTCACATTAGGGACCACTGGACGCAAGGCGGCAGGAATCCGATGTTGTTGGATATAGAATGTTGACGCATGGTGAATCTCCTCCTCGCCTTTCAGTCTCTTGGGCACCAAAATTTTCTCTGGATGGCATTCATTCCATGCAGCGATGATCGTCTGAATCTCGTTGAAGTAGTCATAGTCCGTGCGAGTAAAACGGACTTGGAACAATTCCATCTTGAGAGGCGGAGGAACTTCTTGAAGAGCTCTGTATTGATGGGCCACCCTATATGGGTAATAAGAAGTAGTACCAGAGAGACCCAGCAATGGGATTGGCTCATCATATTTATGAGAGAAACGAGCTTCCTCAACATGGAACCATTTAGCGTGCCATAAGAATGCTTCAGGATTAGCATCTTTCAGAAAATTGATCCAACATGAGTACCTGTTTATTTGGGGAAAACGCTCCAGACCTCAAACTTTTGTATGGGATGCCTAAAATCATCAATATTAAATTGTTTCATAAGGTGCCCAAACCCTTTTATGTGGGAGAAAAACCATATTTGCAAAAGTTCGGGAGGGCACGCATGGTCCTTTCTTCATTTTGTTTGAAACGGTTTAATGACAAAAATGTTTCAGCCAAAATCATGTTGACATAATTTAACTTGTCACAAACTTGGTTAACCACCCATGAAATTGAAGGATTAATGGCATTTTTTCGATAAGGAAAAACAATTAGTCCAAAAATGCTAAAATAAAAATCCTAGCCTTTGAAATCATTGGCTGATTTGCAAAACACTTTGCCAAAAACGAAAATGGGCATGCATAACAATTGGCTTTGACAACCTTCCTTACCATTTCAGCTTTGATTGTTAAAAACTATGATAATTCAGAAATAGAATCTATACCGATAGGTGGCCTAACAAGTTCCTTTTCAAGAGGCATTCCAATGGCAACACTATATTCCTCCAATGTTGGGGTTAGTTCGTACTCACCAAATATGAAGGTGGAAGTCGTGGACACCGAAGTGTGGTAGCGCTTGCATAACACCGAGTGGATGTTGATCTCTAGCAATGGGAGAAGTCGGGCGATTCTTGCTTTCACATATCTTTGGCCCTCTTGATCTAATTGGTCCAACCATGTTTTGAGCTCTTTTTTGGGAGTGGAAATGAACTGTACATCGGTTTTCCCCATTGCATATAAAACAAGATTGGCGACAAAACCTATTGTCATGGACCGACAAAAATGCAATGAAGTAAGTAAATTGCAAAGTCAGAGTTTAGACAACTTACTTTCACCTGGAATGGATGACCATCACATAGACACACGCATGAAATGTGAGGCTCGATTTCTACCTAGACGGCTTAGCAAAGTGGAGTTAAGAGGATGATCTGACCGTTGTAGTCTCGCATTAACGTGTCAGGTCCTCCTAACTCCGGCTCAGTCGAAAGGAATGTCCTATGATCACGCAGTCTCGCGGATATGGATAAACACAGTCGACACCATGAAAAACTTTTGGGGAAGAGAAGGTCAACCTCTACATAGCGGTCTCACTTTCGAGGAAGTGTCATTCTCAACACCATCCTAAAATCTTATCGCAGCCCAAGTCCGGTGGCAAGTTGTGTGTGCAAAAGTATAGTGTAAATGCAAGGCATGCACATCAGTTTATATCAAACAACACTTCGTTCATAAAAATAAACCATGCATTCCTACACCTCCCTACAAAACAAAGGTTAGCAAACACTTCCCCTTATACCTCCCATCCTACAAGAACATTTAACACCTTAAATATTAGGGACGTACCTGGGATCCTCGCTACCAAACAAAAAATATTTTTGTTTTGAAAAGAGAAAATTGGCCTAAGTCCACTAAAGTCTTAAATCAAGTCCCCGGCGAGTCGCCAACTGTCGCGACCTAAATTTCAGGTGCACCACCTACGGTTTAGGTTAATGGATTGTTAAGCCTAGACTTAACTCGGGCTCTCCCAAGCCTATACCAATTCGCGACTTAGGTGTAAGTTCTTAACATGCAATTGATTTTCAATTAGGAGTCGCCACTAATCTATTTTTGGTGGGTAGATTAGAAACCCAAGTAAAGTAATGAGAGAATTACTTCACTCCTACGAACCAGAGATTGTGAGTTCGGGGACTTGGTTACACTAGATTTCTCTAATGCCCTTTCGGTACCATTCTTTTTTATTTTCAAAAATGTTTTTGCAGGCAGCTTGAATTGATTTTAATTTATCTCCCTAACATGTGAGGTGATCATGCAGGTGCGCAAACCACCAATTTAACACCCAAGAAAGCGATGAATAAATTGCAGGACTTACCTCGTAACAACGAAAGCATCTCGCAAGGTTAAATCAGAATTCACATCAACAATCCTAGATATGATTTCTAATTAACACGCAATTTCTTCTTTTTGGTTTTCACTTTTTTTAATAAAAATCATGCTTTATGCAATTTAACATGGAATGATAATATGGCCTAAACTATATGATGCAAATGCTATGTTTTTGTGTTTTCTTAATAAGCATGCAATCTATCCTAGAAAATAAAACTAATTTATTCTAAGACATCTTTTTTGTGTATTTTTCATGAAATTCGGAATTAGAAAAATGTGAAAATTATCTGTCTAAATTAAGATATCATCTAATTTGTATTAGGAATGAGGTTAAACCAAATCCTAATTTAAACTAGAATGTTATCCTAATTTAGAATTTCTTAACTAAAATGCAATCTATCTAAAAGTTTCATTTAATTAAAAACTATCATCTAGAATTAAACTATATGAAATTTTACCCTAAAATGCAATGATATGCAAAGAGTGCCAAAATTCTAATTTTTTTAATGTTTTTGTATTAATTTCGAAATTAAAAATTGCCAAGTAATTAAACATGGAACCTAAGTTAAAACTAGCAACCTAAATTGATCGATTTGATTTTCTTATTTTTTATATTCGAAATAAAATTCCTATTCTTAATATGCAAACCATAACACATGAAATAAACCTAATTTTAACCTACATGGAATGCAAATGCAATTTTTTTGTATTTTTGAGATAAACAAAACAATTAAAAGATACCAAATCCTCCATGGTTGTTTCGCTAATAAAATCAATAAATTGATCTTAAGCCTTAAAGACCAAAATATCAATTTTATTCCCGTAATTAATTATTTCATCTAAAGCCTTATAGATGAAATAAAAAATCATTGTGCGATTGCGAATTATGTGGTACGTCGGGGATTTTCAAACATGCATTAAGGACTAATTCAAACAAAGGGACAAAATATTAAAAATAACATAACGAAATAATTCTACCTAATAAAATATAATAAACCTACCTAATTTGAATTTTTTCCAAATTTGCCTTAACGAGCAGTACTTTGTAGACCACGATGGAGGCTCGGCGCGGATAAGGAAGGTGGCTGTGGTGGTGGGTTGCTGCCGGTGATGGTTCGCCGTCAACCGGAGCTCCGGCGAGTGGCAACAAACACGGACCAGCAGCGGCAAAGCAGCAACCACCGCTGGGTGCGGAGAAGCAGAGGGCATGCGACTCGCTAGCGTCGGGGTCGGGCTGTGGCGGTTGCAACGCAACAGCGGCTTCTGGTCAAGCTTGTCGCGGGCTTTGTGGGGGCAGCTCAGGCGCAACAACTCATGAGGGAGAGCTGGTGGACTCGGCGGAGCAACGAGCAGAGGCGGATGCTAGTTGCAGGTGTCCGGGATGGTGCTGCTGGTGCTCGGGCGAAGAGCAACGCCGGCGCGGGCTGCTGGGCGTCGGCTGGGTGCTGCTGTGGAGTTGCAGACGTTGCTGGTGGCGGGCGAGGCCGGCACGGCGACCAACGGGGCGGGCGGAGCGAGAGCGGGCTCAGGTGGTCGCGGGTCGGTGCGGGCTACAGGCGAGGGGACCGGCGGAAGCGTGGCGGAGCAGAGGCGGAGGCGTGGCGGTGCAGAGGCGGAGGCGTGGCGGTGTTCGCACGGGGGTGACCAGCGTCGGGCAGCAGGGGTCGGATTGCTGCACGACTGAGCAAACACAGGGAGCAGACTCACGAAGGCGCGAGGCCGGGCCGCAGGGTCACGGTGGGCTTAGCAGCGGTGGTGGGCGAACTGCCGGGTGCTCGCGCGCGGAGAGGTGTTGCTTGCGAGAAGGGCGGTGGCGGGCGGAGACGGTGGCGCGCTCGGGGAGACGACGAACGGGGGCTCGACCGCTGCGGGTTACGGGGCGAGCGAAGCGGCGGTAGAGTCGCTCGGGCGTGTGGTGGCTCGGCCTCCGGTCCCGGTGTCGCGGGTCCGGCAGCAGTGTTGGCGGAGGAGCGGTAAAGCGGCGAGACAGCAGCAGCGGGCGGAGAAGGAGCAGCGTCGGGTCGCCGTGGGTTGGTGCACACAGCAGGCGAGGCGGTGCACGGCGGAGGTGGAGGCGCGACGGTGCGAGCGCGGGCCGTGAGGGGTCGACGGCAGAAGCCTCGCAAAGAAGAAGAACAGTAACTATTCTTTCTTCTCCCTTTTTTTTTTTTTGCTTTTCTTTTCTCTCGCTTCTCTTCTTTTCAGTGTACCTTTTCTGTTTCTGTTCAGCTCTTGTACCTGATTTCTTTCTTCTTTTTTTTTTTTTTTTCTTTTTCTGACAGACTCTCTATCTTTTAATCTCCTCCTCCCTCCTTTCACTTCCCCGACTTCATTTTTCTTGGTTCTCTTGACGAGCATCTCTTCCTTTTTTAATCTCTTCATTTCTCTCCACTCATGTGTCTCTCTACGGGCTCTCTCCCTTTTTTAATAGCTCTCACACAACCTCTTCAGTGAATTTTTTTTTCTCTCCACCTCCCTTTGCGTGGCCTCCCACCTTGCGTATTTATAGGGTTCTTGGAGTCCAACCGACTTTAGTGTGAATAGGAGGTGGTCATAATTTCTCCTTGCTGTTCACGTCCAGTTGCTTTTTTTCAAATATGGTGGCTACCCATCTGCTTTTCAGCAGGGATAATATTAAAGAAATGTTGATCCATCTTCTTGCAGGAGAATTTTCACGCCCCCCATTAATGCGTGCATGTGCAGGTATTAATACGTGCATGTGCAGGCATTAATAAGGGAGAGACAATGGACGTGAAGCACTCTTCTTTCTTCTATTTTTTTGACTTTCATTGTGTGTTTTCATACCAGCAAGAGAGAGACTACCTTTCGCTCAAGGGTCCCTACCATGTCCGTCGAATTAATGCATGCATTAATGAGAGAGAGACAATGAACGTGTAGGAACTTTCTTCGAACTTTCTTCTCCAGCCGATTTGCTCTCCAGGAAGGAGAGAATTCCTTGCAACAACTCATTATAAAATTTTATAAAATTGTGAGCCCATCTTCTTGCAGACTTTCTTCAGTATTCTTGCGTGTGCAGTGGAGAATTTTTTCTTTGCTTTCTTTAATGCGCGTTCAGATAAGTGGAGAGAGAGAGACCATCCTTTTGTGAATATTATCGACCACGAGCCGCTGCGTATTGTTGCCCTTTTAGTACCGATGCAAATGTGACTACATGAAATGCAATTTTACTATTTTTATTATTATTTTTATTATTATTTTTAATTAATTTTTTTTATGCAACTAATTACTAAATGATTAGGTAAAATTTAGGTGTCAACAACATATATCTGTATATTTTAAACAAAAATCAAAGTCCAAGTGAAAGTTGGACTTTCCTATTTCAGCGGCCAAATTCTCCAACGCAGATTTGAAATTTTGGGAAGTTGATTTTCGGATCTTCTTTGCTCAATTTCAAATGTCCACAACATATCTAATTCGGAATATTCAGAATTTCGCATTGGGCTCAAACTCGAGACATATTTTAACATTACCGTTGCTGGTTTTGGGGTCGGACGGGCGTTTTGCGGCTTGCATGTGGGGTTCATGTCTGGAGTAGGGAGTATGAGCATAAGAGGGAAGCTGTAGTTTGCTGTTGGTTCGGTAGAAGCTTGATGGTGCCGCGAGATGGTCTTGCATGTCAGTCTAGGCGGGCTGGTCGCCGGTTTGTGAGTCCGTGAGTCTTGTTCTAGTTCGAGAAGAGGTTTTGGTGATCGGTGTGGGCCTTAGATATTGTATATGGGTGTGCTTGAGGCTTGAAAGGGGCTGGTATAGGGAAGTGTAGAGCAATAGAGGCCGAGCTGTAGGGTTTCTGACGATGCAGGCGGTCTGTCCAGAATTGGGTGCTCCTGGTCGCGAGACTTGGTGAATTTCATACCAAAAAATCTACCATGAATTTAGGTTTATGTTCTTTAAAGAAGTTGTAGCAAATTATTTTTTCTATATCATATATTTTTCTTAGATTTTTCTGTAAGTAGTACAAGAAGTGAAAAGGTAAATTCTTTGTAGTGTAGTAATTTGCAGATGGGTGAAAATAGTGGATATCAGCTGGGCGTTTGATTTTTCTGTCATTTTCAGGTTATATTCAGATCTCACACTCTCCATGAAAGTTGTAGGGTTGGTTCTTGTGTATGCCGGAAATGCCTGTTCTTAGTGCGCCACAGATTCTGGAAAGTTTAACAGGTTTTAGGGGTTAATTCAATGACTTGCTGCTTTCTGTACAGCTAGAAATAGGACTAGATTTCTCACGTAAAATGTTTATCAATGTATTTTCTAAAACATATTAAAATTTTATAATTTTTAGAAATGATTTACTATTTTTTTGACCTCTATGTTCCAAACTACTCAAAACTGCCTATTTTTTTTTTCTCTAGTACGAATTATTACAAACCTTTGTAGACATCTTGTTTGAACTTTTTGGCGACCCCTTAGGAGTCTTGTGGCCTCTTATGTATATATATATATATATATATATATATATATATATATATATATATATATATATAATGGTTTTGTGCATTGAGTGGGTAAGCATGCTGTTGTGATATGATTATTCTAAGGTGTGATCATGAAATGTATAGAATAAACTGAATTTAAAAGATTTCCATCAGCTTTGTGATACCGGTGATGCCCCGAGGAGTGGGGTGCCCATCCTGTGTGATCTTGGATGCCTCGGTTGTGTGTGATACCAAGATGTTTCGGAGTGAGATGCCTTTGTTGTGTGATCAGGGATGTGTTGATTGTATGACATCGGGATGCCTTGGAGTGAGATGCCCCTGCTTTGTGATCATGGAATTCCTTAGTTGTGTGATACTAAGGTGCCTCAAAGTGAGATGCCCATGGTAGTGATTCCATGGAAGTCCAAATGAGGAATTTTGGAAGTGACTTGATTGGATTGGCCTGTGATTTGGTGAAAATCCTATTCAAGGGTAGATATTGAAATATATGATGAAAACACTCGGCGTGTGTTCATGTGTGGTTTGCTCATATCTTAGCTTGGTCAGTTGCACAGGACTTGTGTGTTCATATTGTTGTGCTTTATTTGTGGTAAATACGAATGTAAACAAGGGTGACAATGGAGTGGTCTATGTGATAGTTTTTGTGCTAGTCTATGTGTGCTGCTTATTGTTAAATCTTGCATTTTCCTTAGCGACTAATGGATCACCTAGTTTGGAACCCTATTGTTTCTTTACTAGACAGTGCATATTCCTTCATCTTTTTTAGATAGTTAGAATGAACGTTCCACCTGTGGTGCGGTACAAGGTCATTGCTTACATTGACATGTCTTTCCATGATGTTTATGACCGCGACATTGAAATGATCTACATTCGGTACGAAGCCACACTATGGATGGACGATGGACGTGTTGACTAGATCCCTATGTGGTTTGAGGCTTGGTTCATTAACCATGAAGGAGAATTGTTTGGACCTTTTTGGATTGGTGATGGTGGGTCTAGAGCTAGAGCAGGTGGTGCTTCGAACACCTCAAAGCTAAGGATGCTTTTATTTTTTGAGCGACATGGATTTAGCTTAAGAGGTAGTGTAGCTAGGCTCCTTTTGATCATTTCCTAGGCTCGACGCATACACTTTTAGTTTATGTCATGTAAATATTTCCCTATGTATGCGCGGTACATGTAAGCTCCCATGTTGATGTAAGTAAGAAACAAGTGATGAACTTAATAGGAAGGGAAAATGTCACAAATGGTCCCTATACTATTACTTAATGTGCAATTTGGTCCATTAACTTTCGATCGACTCAATTTAGTCCCTAAACTATTGATAAATGTTCGATTTGGTCCCTGAACTTTCGATCGGCTCAATTTGGTCCATGAACTATTGATAAATATCCGATTTAGTCCTTTGTTACTATTTTTCCTTCTTCTTTTTTTCTTTTTTTTAATTGAACTATTACTATTTTTTTTACTATTTTTTTTCTTCGTTACTATTTTTCCGATTTATTGAATTGTTTTTTTTCTCTTTCCCTCGCCGAAAAAAAAAGCAAAGAAAAAAAAAGAAAAACAGTAATGAAGGACTAAATCAGACATTTATCAATAGTTTAGGGACCAAATTGAGCCGATCGAAAGTTCAGGGATCAAATCGGACATTTATCAATAGTTCAATGACCAAATTGAGCCGATCGAAAGTTCAGGGACCAAATTGCACATTAAGTAATAATATAGGGACCATTTGTGACATTTTCCCTAACAGGAAACGAGGTGGTGCCACTTCCATGATGATTAGTGTATGTTTATAGATGAATGGTTGATGGTAAATTACAAGACAAGATGATAATACCTTAGAAGATTTCAAGACCTTGTAATATTCATATTATACATGCTAATCATTTAGGTCGGAATATCTTAATACAATTATTCATTAAAGCGGCTCCTGTTAATATACTAATAATAAGTTTCCCCTTGCGTTTAGTATATGACACTATTGGGACGTCACAACATCAATGTCCCTATTACTCAGAAAATTGGTTGAATTCTCATGATCTCATGTACATAATTCTTCACATGATTCTACTCCTTTGGAAGCACCTTTATGAGTTTGTGTCATGGTTTCGTCTAACTTCATCTTAAACATTTCTTAATTATCTGGGAGAATGTTTATTTTTATCTCCCTTACTCGATTAGTTCCCTCAAAGGTAATTGGGAGTCGATCTTAGATTTCTTTAGTTGAGGTACAAGAGGAAATTTTGTTAAATTCAAACGGAGATAACAACTTTTGCATTTAGTGCAAATCTGTTTTCAATTTCTTCACAGATAGAAGCACGTGATGCTAACGGAACTTTTTCTTCAACTAGTGGTACTAGGGGTCTAGTAAGTGGAGGAACTCGTAGTTCATTTTCAATTACTTCCCACATGGAAATTTTAGTGGCCTACAAATATGGCTTTGCTCATTATTTCCAATAGTCATAGTTGGTTCCATCAAAAAATGTAGGCTTGCTTGGAACTTGTAATTTAGGAAAACCAAAACGAACAATCTTAGCCATAAGTAAGATCTTTATGCTAAGAAGTACAACACTTCAAGTAATATGTGACGAAACTTTGATATCAATTATTGGGACTAACAAATACAACCTAGAGAAGATGAATAGATTGTTTTTATAATTAAATGAATTTTCTTGTGGAAGACAATAAGCAGAAGTTTAACAATGATTAGTGGCAAATCAATGATGACAAGGTAGATCAACAATGACAGGTATAAGTGTCCTATTAAGCAAATGTGGCAAATAATGAACAATGAAGAGGATAATGAGGAGATATGAAATTGTGCACAAAAGGTTCATAAGGGTTCAGCTTTTTCCTAAGTTTATGTCCTCTTTCTAAGGTAATAATCTTAATACTGGTCAAATTCTACTAATAATCTTCAAGCCAAGTTACAATCAAGACGTATTGTTCCTATCAAATGATAGATCACACTATAAGGACACAAATACTACTATCACACTTGTACATTTGTTTTTAACATGATTATAAAACAATAATATAACTACATAGAGAACTTTCAAGCGGACATTTCTACAATCTATGAAGTACCGACACTCTCCAAAAGCCTTCGTGTCGTGTCGGACACTTTGACACGTGTCCGATACTTTCGAACACTCTCTGACACTCTTTGACACTCGATCAACACGTGTCGGAGAATTCGACACCTAGTCAACTTTTTTGACACTCGAGTTGGAATTTTGACATACGAGTTTCCGACAAGTGATTCTAATATCGAGGTTAATTTTAAAAATTCAATAAATGAGAGGTCAATATATATATAACACATTAATAAAAATAATAAATGGAGAAAGAAAAAAAATCTAGTATTCTCTTCTTTTCTAATTCCCATTTCCTGTGATACACAATTCACCCCTTATGTTTTTTTTTCTTCTCTTCCGACATATCTAACATGTGAATCCAGAATATGAATTATTTATTTTTTCCCCAAATTTTATGAATTATTGAAATAGAGTTGAATTTATCAAATTAAAACAATAAGTGATAAATAAATGACAGATTAATGTTTTTAGTGTATATTCATTCTAGGCTTTTTTATTTATTTATTTATTTATGAATTTGATTAAAATAATCATAAAAATGATAATTTATTATGTATATATAAATATATATTTAATATACAACGTGCCTGAACGTGTCGGAATTCTTTGTATTTTTAGAAATGACATGTTAGCGTGTCGTGTCGTGTCGCGTATCGCGTATCGGTGTCGGTGCTACTTAGTCTACGATATTATTGGAAAAAGAGAATGATGAACGGTTCTAGTACATCTCTATTTTTCCGTTCAACCTTTTTCAGCTCTTTTAATCCTTTTTATATAAACATCTTCAATCCATTCGCCAAAGTAATTTGGGAAGCAAGGAGCTATTGGGGGTTGCTTAGAGCAGATACCATGCCCATATAATCCGTTCTAGCGGAAATAGCAAGGTTTTCCCAGATAGTGTCTGCTAAAGCTGTTACACTCATTGTTCTTCCTAGAAATTGCCAATTGTTCTCTGCATGGTCCCGGCACTCCCGCCGTAGTTTCCTCAGCCTGTTAATGGCAATAGTCCTTTAAAAAATTGGTCATCTTCAAATGACACATTCGGCATCATCTCCCAAGGCTCATTATTAGCACAATCCGAAGTTCGTTGTCACTCATAATTATTAGTCCGTTGATTCTGTCCATAGTTGAACAATGAGACATGAATTGTTATCAATTATCCAATGATTTCCTTTCCTACGTGGCATTATAAGACTAAAAACAACGTGTTATGGTCCAATTCCTAATTTTTTTACCCCATATCTTATGTAAATGAAAGTTTTCTTGGATGGATTTAATTGAGATTATGAAGATAAAAACGCTTCAATATATATAAGAAAAGAAGCCACATATGAGAGAGAATCGCCCTCATCGGCTCATTTCAGTGATGGTCAGGTAGAGTTGCTGCACCCCATCTAATTATTTCGCCTCACCATAGGTGGTCTACGGCTGTGACTTTTTTTATGTTTTTTTCCATTGATTTCACAGAAAATAATTTGCAAGAAAACATTTTCTGAATTTTCCGATATTTATTTCAAGAAAAATGAATTAGTTGGGAAAAACATTTTCCATGAAGGGAAAAGAAGTCCTCTAAGATTTGAGAAAATATTTTCCACTTTTGAGAAAGAGTAATATATTTTCCACACCTTCTTCTTTCACCTCACTTTCCTTTATCAAATACCTTTTTTCCTTTTATTTTTTAAATTTTTTAAAATCAATTTTTAATTATTTTCCATTCTTTTTTTTTTCCTTTTCTTCTTCATGGGTCGGTCACCGGCCACGATGATAGCTGGCTATTGGCCTCAAGCAAGCTCGAGCCTCGCCATAGGCTAGCAAGCTTGAGCCCCACCACATCTAGCCATCTAAGCGGGGCTTGAACCTTGCCGGAGGTCACCAAACATTGACATGAGGCCCTAGCTCGCCCGATTGACCTTGAGCGAGCTCATGCCTTGCCAAATTCACCCACCCGGGACGAGGCTCGGTCGAATTTGGCGAGCTCAAGCTCGCTGGTGTCGGCAAGCTTGGCCTCACTTGATCAAGTGAGGCTCCAACTGGCCTGTGGCCAATCGTCATGGTTGGTGATTGTCCAATGAAGAAGAAAAGGAAAGGAAAAAAAAAAGATAAAAAAAGAGAAAAAGAACAAAAATTACTTTTTAGAAAAATATATATAATAAAAAAATTATTAAAATGGGTTCATGGAGGAAAATATTTTTTTTACGGAACGGGAAAAATTATTTTCTAATTCATTTTTAGATTTCGGCTAAACAGTGGAAAATATAGTTATATTTCTGAAAAATGACTTTATGAAAAATATTTTCCGTGAAATGAACGGAGCCTATTTAGTGTTCGTTTTCTCAATAAAAAATTGTGCCTTTTCTTTAGTCACATTTAACTAAGATCTAGGACTTAAAATTAGAATTTTGGACCAAAACAACATTGCTTTAATCTTATGCTCCATTGTTTAGTTAACATTAACGTGGCATAAGAGAGAGAAAATAACAAAAAAGACACGCTATATATTTTGTTAATCAAATTAGATGGACTTAATGGAAGGACTTAATTGCACTTTTTGAAAATTTTTATAATTTAATTGCACTATTCCGACAAATTTTAGGAATCCTTATGCACGTATCCCCTTTTGTTTTAGGCTTTCTCAACCCTACAATACGAAAAAACCCAAATTACTCTCATTTTTAAGGTGTCTCTCCCTTATTTTGGATGAATATCATGCAATAAGCTTGTGCAACTTCAACTCCTAGGTGATTGTGAAGGTTCTGGCAAATAGACCATGGCTCCTGTAATTGATCTCTATGAAGTAGAATGCCTTCGTGTTTTTTATGGTTCTGGAGATTCTTCACCAAATTCGTATTATAAATTGACAAGAGAAATTTTAAGTTTTATTGAAATTGAAAATGGAAAAGGCATACAATTGTGTTGAATGGGACTTTCGTTAAGCACGGATTTTGTGCAAGAGTGGATTAACTTGGTTGTGCAATGTCAAAGACTTATCACTTTCAACATTAGTTTTAATGGGGAACCTCTATCTTATTTCAAACCTACGCATTGAATTCGGTAAAAGGCCCTTTGTCTCTTTATTTATTTATTTTGGTTGCAAATATGTTGTCCCCTCTTATTGACAAGCCAATGGAGAATGGCTCTATTTAAGGGGTTTAATTTAACAACAATTCTTTCACCTACTTTTTGTAGACGACGACGACATCTTTTTCCTTGACCGAACCTTTTGAGAATGTCGACAAGTCTCAAAAGTGTTAAATCAGCATCGACTATTAATCTCAACAAATGAATTATATTATTCAGCAAGGATGTTGTTCTAAATCCTTGAGGAACAACCTAGCTGCAGAGAACCATAATGGAAAAAAGAAGAAGGGAGATATGTTGGGATCCCCTCTGACGGGAGAATTTCAAAATATCTGACGTTTGCATGCATCTTATCGAATGTTAGTATAAAACTAGAAGATTGTAAATAAAAATTGCTGTCAAGAGCTGGCACGGAGATATTTCTGAAAGGCTGTTGTACAAGTTTTACCTACATATGCTCTTGTCTGTCCGATTGAAAGGATTTTTGTGGAAAATATCTTAAATCGGAGAATGGCCACATTGGAGGGGCAGGGTGGGAAACATCCACAAGGAGGAAGGATGGTGGTCTTGGTTTTAAAGGTTTGTTACCTTTTAACAAACCTATGCTTGTTTTAATTCATGCAAAACAAGCATGGGACCACCCTCAAAATCGTGACTCTCTCGATTGAAGTTTTTAAAGGTCTTTACTTCCAAAACTGATTTTGGTCGGGCAGGGAAGGGATCACATTTATCATGGGGATGGCAAAGTCCTATTCTAAGAAAAAAATGTGATATTAGATTTTGTGAAGATCATCGTAATCCTTAAAATCTTTCATTTACTTAATGAAAATCTACTCTGTCCTGACAAAAAAAAAATTATCATTCTTTGGGTGATTCTGTGATACCAGAAGGCAACTTTGGATTGAAATGTAACAAATCTCAATCTGGACTATTGTAGTTTTTTTGGCTTTTCAATGTAAGTTGTAACAACGAGAAGTCCAGAAGATGCAGTCTATTGAGGCGAAGGTTTGGAAGACCTATCTAAGACATTCAGGAGTCCAAGAACTCTAGAGAACCCTGCCACAAGGGTTCAAGCATACATGATAAGGTTCTTTCAATTTTCTTTAAGACCATAATGAATTAACAGACTTTAAGTGGATGATCCAGATAGCAGGGAAAAGGTAAAGGGAACGAAAAGTGAAAGGGAAAAGCCCGTCAACGTGCCTAGAAAGTCATGTCTCTACTACAATCACCTGCGCTCAAGAAACCCCAGTCAAGTTTCAGATTAAAATGGAATGATAAAATATATGAGAGGAATTTTCAAAAAAGAAGACCACCTGAGCATGCGGGTGTCCTCACGGTAATAAAAATAATTTTGTTGGTCAGGCAGCCATGGGAAAAAGGAAGAGATAATTGTACAATCTACGAACTCTCCGGATGTACCTATCCTCTCGTTTAAGAAAATATATAATTTCGAATTCGTAGTATGTGCGCTAAATCTGAAGGATGTTTGGCACGTCGGAAACCAATAAATGACAACACTAGCATTCACGAATGTAAATCACATTGCAACACCGCAATTCATAAAGCCATTTCTTTCATAAAAGTTGGGGCTGCTGTCTTGAGATTACAGGGAAAGGAGACTGCAATGCTTCTAAATGTACAATTAAGACTACATTCCCATACCACTACAGTTAGAGAGAACTCAAACCTCGTGAGCACTAGGCTGTGGAGATCTTGCTTTCCCAGAAGCAAATTAATTCGTTTGGGTTCACTTTGGTCCCAAGATTCAACAGGCAAGGCCTAAAAATTCACAGGGGAAGAATATCAAACTCATGAGGCATGAAGTCTTCGCTGGGTCTGTAGTATTTGTCCGGTGAGTACAGGCTTAAGTTTGATACTTGGCTTGTATAGAGGCAGGCAAATCTCTCGACCTGCATATGGTAATTTTTGTGATAAAACCTCTCATTAGGTTACATCTGACCAAAGCCAGGACGCAGCTACATACTACAGTAATATCATGCTGGTTCACATTAGCCAAGCTAGTATGCATGATAGCAACAAAAATTAAGACAGGTGCTTATAGATACAACATAAAAAGCTTACTTGATGGGCAAAGCGGGAGTTCTGATATCCAGTCTTCATAAGTTGTCCCCAGACTTTGTGAAACTGAATTGTTCATGAAAAGAGAAGTCATGGTTCCATCAATGTAGCTGGATTTAAGGACCAACAAGCAGCCAAAGAGGAAACAATAAACATAACACCAACATTCTCTACCTTATGGTGGCAATCTCTTTGAGCCAGTTGATGGCTGAGGCGCACTTGATTCCTTAGAGACTACATTAAAATGATGAAAAGGAATGTGTCATCATCAATGTCATACCAAAGAAGTATTGCTTGGCTTTGTCCTTACCTCCAGTTCTTCCACATCGGAGGATAACTTTCGCTTCTCTTCAGGATTAACACTTTCAAACCTGAACAAAATGACAATGTTTAACATACTTCACCAGTCCAAAATATCATTCCACACTAGGATAAAGAGCAGGCAACCATAAATTTCTTTACTATTAAGAGACAAATGACTCATAATTCAAGTAGTAGGATTTTATGGCAAATCAAATCGAAGGCCATGATGCAAGCATCAACTGTACACATGAGAAATGTGAAAAACTAAAATGATCTAATACGGGATGAATGACAGGTAAAATTTCTACCTTGGCCAGAAACCCCAACATCTTTTCCAGCTTTTGTCATCATCTTTTTGTCAAGTTCAAAACCATATTTATTACCAGAACTTAAGGCAACCACTTGGGAAGCAACATCATTATTATGTGGACGCATACGTAAACAGACACAATGAACTAACAGAAATTAAGAGCACTTTCACTTCACATGATTGAAGATTGCTTGAATGGATGTGCTCACTTCCTTTGGAAGGATAGGGAATTGCTTCTCCATTGACAACAGTTGGCTAATATAACTATGTACAACAAATTAAGTTTATTACAAAACATGACCTGAAAAGAATTCACAATTACAAAAATAATAATGATAATAGTAATAATAATTGAGCAAGCAACATAGAGACCTGAGCTAAAATTGGAAGACCCAACTGGTAAACCATCAGTTTGAATAATACAGATAAAACTGACTGCCTCATTAAAAAGAAAAAAGAAAATACATAATAACAGTACAGACATTTTGAATACCACAAATTTCCATAATCTATGCATCTTTCTATATACTACTTAAATTTTTTTTTTTTTTTTGGGTCGGAATATAGTACTTACTTGAGAGACCACTTTAGATGATGGATTTTATCTTCAATATGATCCCGCTCATTCCTCATTAACCTGAGTTGCTGCATGGAAATCCACTTACATCAGGCTGATGTGTATTGTATGTTACCACCATTACATTTTCAGAGATGACCCCTTGAAAGGCAGTGAGGATATCTATGGATGATATAGTGGACTAAAAGTGTGGATGCCCCTCCATCATCTAGACCCTTAAAACACCACATCAACCCTCACCCTCTTACATGGTCTGGTAAAATAAACAAATAAAAAAGTACGGAAGTTTTCCCCACAAACACCTTGCGGCTGTCCCTTAATTCCCATAGAAGTTTAACCTCCCTTTCAAGCTCCGGAACAACAAGCATCGTACGCCAACCTGCTCAACAGACATGATATAACCAACATAGAGCAGTTAAGCAACTGCAGCATATGGATTTTTAGAATGAATTAACTAACAATAACAATAATAAGGAATGCCATATGAACATCAAAGCTGTAAATTCAAGATTCAATGTACACTAAAAGCACATTTAAGAGACTTTTAAATTATTTTGCAATACACATGACATTCCTACGATGCAGTCCACCTCAATTTTTGCCCAGGACAGCCATCTTCCACTATTTTCCATTTGTAAGTGTTACTGCCTTATTGTTACTAAAATTGGAAACTAAACCCTGCTTCTTATTTAGTACAATTTCCACTCCACAGATGTACATTCATAACTGATTAAAGAGAATTGCTATATACCACAGATGTCAGATCTTCTTCAAAATCCTCTAGCTATTGTCTTTTGCCAAGTTCCAATTTAAAAATGTAAATCATACAGATTGCTCAAAACTCCAGTAAATAACTGGATGAATTTGGATATTGTCCTAAATGTGCTTGAAGATGTAGCAACCAAAATTGTGCCAGCAAGCTCTGACACAAATGTCTCTCATTTTCACAGTTAAGGTAAAACTGACAGATGCTGCTAACAAATCAGTAGATTCATCATAGAACATAAAACTGACTGATCAGACTACAGTTGGCAGAAACTGCTTTAGCAAATTAAGATAGTCATACCGAGGACCTTTTTACTGCGCAATATATCCCCATAGATGTGATCCCCAACATAAAGAACCTACCAAAGAGGTGGGCTATGTCAATAATACAAGTATTTTCAAGCATGAAAACTCATAATAAAAGTAACAAGTGTATCCAAGCCTTTCAGCTGAAATATTGGCACTGAAACATCTCAATAAAGAAATGAGATGAATCAGATCTTACATATGTGATAATATCAGGACGGTCCAAAGCTAAAGATGAGAGATGGTTAATGTTCCAATAAGATAGAAGAAGATTGAGAGAGAAATTCACCATGATTTTCATTTTTATGTTACTCATTAGCAAATGAAATGATAAAGGTTCAATTGCCGAAATGATCAGAAACATGGACAAAATCACCTGTGAACTTGACTCAATGGACAGTAGTTTATGAAGATGACCAACATTTCCTCCCTGAAAAGACAAGTTTTAAGCATCATTTACGATGGAAAACAGTCATTCCGTTCGAGCATAGTTATGGACTAAAGCAAGTACATATTCATTTAGGAAGAATAAAATGTTTGTCAAAGAAATACCTGAAAAACTCTGCAACCCTTATTTGATGGCTGCAACATCAATCTTGGCACAGTGTCTCCTACCTTCAATTACCCTTAATTATCAGGGATATGGCACAAGCATATAAAGGGCTCAAAGAACTGAGTAGCACCACAACTAACCTGAGGCATTGGAGTGCCATTATCAGTATTAAGCAGCATCCCGGACTCAGGTTCAACCTCAAAAAGATTGGCCCGATTATCCTCATGGAAAAAGCTAGGCTTTGCACTGCATAGGCAGCTCCGTCCGTTTAGTTATTGTCACATAATTTGAAGGCCATGAACATATGTTCACCACCGAATACATTAAAACACTGCTTAAGTTGTTCAAAAAGTAGAGGAGCAGCAGATATAAGGACAGCTGCCTGGCATGTAATCATGCTACAGTTTGGCAGCTACAGTTGCTAAATGTGAAATGTGAAGGAAGCAAATGTTTGAATTTGATCTAGTTACTTCAAAAACCGACATACCTGCCGGTGATGACGACGTCAAAGTATTGGAGCCAGTCAAAATTGCAGGAGGTATTACCCCCTGATGTATGGAGACCACAAAGATAATTCATTACAATATTCGTGTAGTCCCATAAACTGCAACAAAAGAATAAAGAATATATCAATAGCAGAATGGAAAACTTCAAGTGCAAAAACCTTTACTAAGAGTATTTCAAAGTGAAAATGGCTGGCTATCAAAAAGGAAATGAGAAAAGTTGTGCCACATTCCATAGAAGATCATCATAAAGAACCCGATACTTAAGAAACATAGATAACTAAAAATGACATAACCACATTGAGATACGAGCATAAAGTTACTACACTTCTGTTCAAAAGACAATGAATACCATACCTGTTCGTTGCTAAGAATGTTGCACGTCCAGAATCCCTGAGCATTTTGAGCAAAGGTACTATGCATGCATCCTCATTGATATACCTTGCAAAAGAACAACCGAAAGCCCACAAAGAGAGATTATCTGTCCGCAACCCAGCAAGTGTAATTAACCAGTGCTGCACCGCAGCACTCTATGAGATGAAAGACCTTTTCTGGATAGAAAGCTGTCCCTGTTAGAAGTTGTTAAGTAGGCTACTATTGACAGATTTTTTATATCTACCTTTTAGGATCTTTTGCAACCATTTGCTTCAAAGTCCCATCTCGATGACACAAATCAACTGCAGCTCGAACGTCTTTGTACATATGAGCATAGCTGGAGGGAAAATTTACAAAATATAATGGGTAAAATAAGGCAGGCATATACAAAATAATGTGACTTAAGGGAAAAAATTGTCAACAATCCTCTCCCATTGGATGCATCTTAGCAGTCTTCTCACCCAGCAAGTTGTGTGTGTACTTCATTAAAGAATCACTCATTGATGTTTTCATGAAAAGGACTAGGCTATGATTGAGCAAGTAAATTATAAAACCTTGCCATTGCAATTTTGCGTAAATGTAGGAAGCTCAATTTTTTTACCAACATCGGATCTTTCACAGTGTTGCACATGTCATCCAACAGTAATACATATTGTAGGACTGTACTTGTAAAAGGACAGAAGGGGCCACTCCTGCACTTCCACTAGAACATCCTCAAAGTAAATCTACTTTCCCATCTATCTAGACATTTAACCATGGCTGTTAAGTGAAATGACCGGAAGGAACATCTATCTTATCAATTAGAGAGTAATTACGAGTCTATTTATATTAAAGTTGTCTGTGAAGTGCTATTGCAGTTTCTGAATTGCAAATTCTAGGTGTTGCTAGAATCTTATAGGAGCATCAGTCAACAGGTTTTGATAAAAGATCACAGAACATGAGGTCACAGTTCCTTAAGTAAAGAAATGATAAAACAGGGGTAATCACCATGATAATTATCCATCATGTTATGGAAATTGCTATAGACCTCCGTTGACGAAAGTATGACTCCTTTTTGCATGTAAGAACTTTTGTTACAGCTATTAAAGGCCCTACTTGTTAAAGGATGACAAAGAAATATAGTTGCATACACAAACATGTTAAGCTGCAAAGAGAAGGTCAATTGTCCTCTTACTTGGTGCCTTCTGCAATCTTTCCAGGATTCTTGTCCTTAAAATCAACTAGTTGTGCAAACAAATAAGCTTCAGCTAGCGAAAACAGGGTATCAATAAGGGCATAGTCTGGCTCATCAAAAGAATCTCGTATCAGAGTATTGCCATAGGTGCTGACTTTCTCTTCCTTACTTAACTCTCTGAACCCGTGGTAGGCTACTTTCACATATTTATGCCTATCCATCTGCGCGATGAAAAGTTGCATAACACTAAGTGCTAATCTAATAGAAAGACTAATGGCCTAAAAAAGTAGCAACTACCACAAAAACTAAAGGAAGACCTTTAAGATGTTGCCTCTCTTCTTATCAAGAACCAATCCCCTCACCATGTACTTCCAATCAAAGGACCATTCCAACAACTGCATAGATTGATCTCAGTCAGCTCGCATATTAATTTATAAAGCACAACAAGTACATCATTACTAATCTTAGTGATCCAAAAAGATAAAACAGGAAAGAATTCTGCTGAGAACTTGGTCTAAAATATTTGCACATTAATTCCACTACTGGAGCCAACTTTTAGTTGAAGAAATTGCAGTAATCACTATCACAATCAAGCAGAGATTACTGGAAAAGGTAGTCTAGCAATTTAGATTGCATCAAACATCACAGTTATCTAAAACAAGCACAAGATACAAGACAAAGCTATTTTAGTTGCTAGAAGAATATGTCACAAGGGCAGAAAAGATATAAAATAAACCTCGATAGGGTATCCCAAATCATAGACCAGTTTCTTGATTGTGCCTTCATAAGCAAGGGACTCAAAAGTATCAGACTTGTATTGAGCCAAAGTGTAGTCCATGTCAAACCCCACGGCAACAATATTCCTCATATTCAATGATCTGTTGCAAAAGATCTGCTGTGCTATGTCAATCTTCTGTCCTCCTTCTGGAGCTGACCATATGCACGGCTTCAAACCATTATTTTCAAAACTGCCCATCTGTGAACAGTCTAAAGTCCTGTCATCAACAGTGGTTGCATGAATCCCGTCCATCGAGTAACTTGCATGCAACTGACAGGCTCCTGCTTTTGTTAAGGAGAGGAACAACAGCCTTGATGAGAAACCGTGTAAATGTACACACATTAGCATATGCTTGGTGCTCATAGGTACACAAAATAAAGTAAATACAGGTTCCAGAAAGAAACCATAAAATTGTAAATATGGCCCAGAAGAGGTTGCCTACAAAGTATCTGGTAGTAGTAACTAAGCAACAAACAAAAAGACAGTTGAAATCTGTACCATGTCGAATCCCCACTAAAAAAACAAGCAAGAATAAGACGAGGAGTTTAGTTGAATTAAATGCCAACAAAGCTCGAGCATAGGCTCAGAATTAGCGAAATGCACCAGAAGAGAATTTATGTATACTTTTCACCCCCGAACCCCTATACTAGGGTCTTGACCATCCCTTTCTTCAATCAAAAGTTCATCTTAGCTGTTCAACTAAGTCCAGTCCTGATAACTTACACTCTTCTCCCATAAATTGCATCTAGAAGTACCCTATTTAAACATGAGAAAAGCAAAAAGGATATCTTACCTTACATTCAATCAAAAGAGAACATAGCAGTCCACTTAAATGTTCCCCACTCATAGAACTTCCCGTGCATGCTCCAAGTATAACCTAGAAATTCGAAATCTCAATCAAAAAGCAGCTCTTTGCTCCCAAGTAGAGTTACCTACTGAACCAGCTCAACTTCTCCCCCAAAAACCACCTAAAGACACTAAAGGAAGCAATAATTTTGATCGAATAACTAGCATAAGCCCACTAAACAACTTCCCAAAGAACAGATTCCCTAGAACAACTCAACAGAAACCATAATGCCAGACCGGATAGAACTCCAAACACTGGAACTCAAAGCCAATCATCAACGTATCTAGAGCTCCAGAATACAGACATTGAAGGCAATAGTTTAACAACAGATTTAAACAACAGCTTAAAAAACTAAAACAACAAACAAGCACCGCCAAAATATGAGAATATGAGAACATGAGAAAACGAAGAAAGCCGAACCTAAAGTGAGAATCCCTCTCCTCCTAACGGAGAAGCGCGCGGGCCTCGAGAGACAGCGCGAGCCGAACCAGACGCGAGAGTCGCAGCCGAGAGGCGAGAGCGGAGGGAAGAGAGAGAGGCAAAAGGAGACGGGCTTCTTCGGGACTCGCATGGTGGAAGGGAAATGAGGACTGGTGGCTATATTTACACAGGCATCTCCGTCCTCGCCTCGGGAATAATGCAGACCACACGCGTGGAGGCGAGGAGGCAGAAGATGAAACGGAAACGGAAACGGAATCGGAATCGGAATCGGAATCGGGTGCTAGCAGCAGCAGCGGCAGCAGTGAGCGATTCCACGTTGGCGATTCGGTTGCGAGCAGAGGCATCTAAGCGACGATAACGATGACGTCATCACCACCATGGCCACCGTTGGTCCACCTCGAGCAGAAGCATCATCTGCACTGGGTGGTCTTCGTCGATTCGGATGCGGACCGAATCGAATGATTATTTGTCATCGGGAAGTGGATGACTAACTGTCTCTGCATCTTTGTAGGGAGAGAGAGAGAACTTGATTCCCGGGAAGATTCGCGTGGAGCTGGGGATTTGTTCTGCTTTCGCTCGTTGCAGAAATTAGAAATGGTGGGTGCGACCTTGTTTGTTGGTTCGGTTATAGAGAGAGAGAGAGAGAGATGGGGAATCGGAGACGTTACGGTGTGTTTGGATGAAGGAGAATGCTCGGCTGCCACGTGGGAATTTTCGGGATGCTTTAGAGATGCCGATGACGACTGATGACTCATCGCCTGCGGGTAGCTTGTGGCCTCGTGTGGATTGCGGACACTGGTGGTCCGATTTGGTTCCAATTTTACCTTTTTCAAATTTTCTCACCAAAATGAAAAAAGTTTGGGTAGTGAACAATTTTGGCAAAAGTTGGGTCGGGAAGAACCCGGAATTGATTCTTTTTCTTGGGCATTTTGCTTAAATAACAATGTCGCCGTGCTTTGGCAATGTTCTATTCTAAGTGTGGCCAACTAAGATTACATTTTTTTTTAAAAATCATAAAATACACTCATGCTGAGATCAATTACTTTACTTTTAGGTCAAGTAAGCAAAGAGCTAATATGTAAAGATAGCAATCTGACTGACGGACATGATATGACGGTACAATATCTGATTGAGCTATGAGGTAATAAAAGCAATTTCTTTAATGAGGCCATAACAATCGTATCGTGAGTAGGGGTGAGCATCAGTTCAAGGTCAATCCTAGACCGATCGAATCGGCCCAACTCGCTTGGCCCTAATCCGATTCCCAAGGAGACAGGCGGGGCCTTGGTCCTAGAATTTCTTGACAATACCGCGCGGTCGGTCCCGTCTGAGAATTCCGGCCACCCAATCCGAACCAACCCCGAATATATATATAATATTATTTATAATTTTTTTTATATAGAAAAAAACCTCTAAATAAATAGTGTCAACAACATTAAACAGCTATTTAATGAGGAGTTTAAGTAATTTTACATTGTTCTTTAATAATTTAGATTTTTAATGTCCCTTACGACGTCAATAGTTATAATTTACGAAAGAGGAAAATGTTTTTTTTGGAGAAGTCCTCACGGTATCCAAAATGGTATAAATAACTCCTTATATCATCCTCCTTTAGTATTCGTTCTCTTCTATCTTATTTATCCTCTTAGTCTTCAATTTGCCAAAATCAATATAAACAACTTCTCTGCTTGCCACTCAACACTCGCCTCGCTCGCTTTGGGTCACTTGTGTCGCTCGCCACTCGATGCTCGCTTGACTTGATGCTCCCCGCTCGACATTCGATACTCATTCTGTTCGACACTCACCCCACTTGACCCTCACTATTTGCCTTTCTTAGCCGACCTCGCTCATCATTGAACCCATTGGGTCGGTACAGTCCTCGGTTGCTCTTTCAATGAGTACAAAAAATGAAATAAAAAATTATTTGTTAGTATTGAGTTGACCTTGAAACTGGACCAAACCCATTGGATCGATCTGATCCTCAATCGCTTTTTTAAGGAATATAAAAAATGAAATGAATAATTATTGATTGGTCCCGGGTTGACCTAGAACCAGACCAAACCTATTGGGTCGGTCCGGTCTTCAGTCCCAAACTTAATAGGGCCAGTCTTTGGTCCCAAAAATTGAAGATCGACACTATGTGGGTTGGTCCTAGGGTTAGGGGGTGGACCGGCTCAACTCAAACCATACTCACCCCTAATCGTGAGTCAACAATAATAGCAAGAAAAATTATATTGGAAAAGTGTCCTTTTAGAAAAGAGTTTGGACTACATGGTGTTCTAGTGACTATTACCTCAGATCGGGATTCGAGATTTACTTCGAACTTTTGGCGAAGTCTTCAAATTGCATTAGGAACTAAGCTTCAGTTTAGTACTGCTTTTCATCCCTAGACAGATGGACAAACAAAAAGAGTAATTAATGTTGGAGAAATCTTTCCAGAATATTTTGAAGCCGACAAAACATTTCTATCGCCCAAGTCCTGGATATCGATAGTTAAAGTCTCAAGATTTTATAGCTTCAAGACTCGTTATCTCAAGACTCAAGACTCAAGACTCAAGACTCAAGACTCAAAGTTATTCTCACCGACAGTCTTTCTAATCCAAAGGTTGAAGGAAACCAAAGTCGAGGTTTATGATTGAGGATTTGATCCTATCCTCCGGGGATAGATTCTTTGGTTGGATAATCATTTCGGATTCTTTATATCTTATCTAAGAACGATTGAAGATCCGATGGTCGACGAAATAATCTTGGATTATTCTATTCTTGGAAACCGAGATCCCGATTGTATGGGCGAACAGATTGATGGGCTATCATCGATTCCTTATATAGTTCTGGATGATCTTCTTTGATTGATTCCGTCCAACGGGTAGATTGGAGGAATTCCTTTGGTAAGTGCCAACGGCTATGATGGCATGAAGGAGTATAAAAGGAAGACGTTCTAGTTGTTTTAAGTGTGTGATCGATCGAAAATTCCGTGAGTCCGAAGATCCTTTGATTGTTAGTTGAGATCGAGCGAAATTGTATACCGAGAGTGTTTATACTTGGTGACGCCTTGAGCAAGTGTGGTAGATCATCTACACCTAGAAATCAAGGAAGATCAACACAGAATAACTCTTTGATCATGGAATCCAGCCAATCGGCTATCGCAGCGCGTAAGAGTGGACGTAGGCTTGAATCAAGCCGAACCACTATAAACGAGTGTTCATTCTCTCTTTCTTTCCCTTACTCAGTCTTTTGCGATTGAATTTTCAACTGTTGCAAAGTCTCTAATTGTTTAAGTATCGTGCAAACATCGAGAAATTTTTTGTGTATACCTATTCACCCCCCTCTAGGTACTCGTACTAGCTCTCTCAATTGGTATCAGAGCCAAGTGCTCGGTTTATAAAAGTGTTTTTACTTTTGAGCTAAAGATTCTTTATGGCTAGTATGTTGGCACCAGGTCTTATGGAAGGGCAAAGCAACACAAGGCCACCATATTTCGATGGAAGAAAATACAAGCGTAATGGCCGAAAAGAACAAAAAAGAAGAAGATGATGAGCAAGAAAATTTATGCTTGATGGAACATTCAGAATCCGAGTCTCACTGTACATAGACTCGTAAACGAGTCTCATTCGTAACAGACTCGTAATCCGATGAGGAAATTAAGGGGAGAAATCGAATCCAAAAGAAAAGGAAAAGAATCGTGATCATCTCAAAAAGGCAACAAATTGAGGGGGAGCTTTGATCAATTATGGAAAAATCTTTTTTGATTGATCATGATCTTATTATGGATGGAAGGAAAGGTAATTGTATCAGAATTTATTCTATAAAATCCGGTTAGTGCATCTCTTATTACCTTTTGTCATTAACAAATCTCATATTGATATTATCATTTTATTATGACAAAAATGGTACGTGAACTTTATGATGCATCCGTGATTTTTATTGGATATTTACTGATATGATTGAAGTGAGCTATATTGCATATCTTTAATATTCGATAAAAGCTGATTTTTCGAAATTGTGATTCATGCAAGATATTGTTATCATTCTCTACGTGAATCCATTATCGCTTTTTGATTATGACAAAAAGGGGAGAAGATATGAATATGCATATGTGCTGATTGGTTGATATTATTTATTGCATAATATTGAGCTGCAATTATTTTCTATCTTCCGATATCCTTTGATTTAAATTTTAAATCTGCATATTCAGAGATTGTTTTGTCATCATCAAAAAGGGAGATTGTTAGGAAATCCCTTATGATGTTTTGAAGATGACAAAATAAATCAAAGGCTACTAACATGTTTGATGGTTGAGTAATAGACCATGCAGATAATAGAACATGTAGAGGATATTATCAAAGTCTGAAGACCGCGTACTCGAGACTCAAAGTCTCAAGACCGTCGACTCAAGACTCAAAGTCCGAAGACGACTCTATGCTTTGAAGCTGAACACTCATTGACAAAGTCTACGAGACTCAGCATTGTAAAGTCTCAAGACCCAGGTTGTAAAGTCTCAAGACTCATATCGTAAAGTCTCAAGACTCGTGACTTTTACATCCAGATTCGATGAATCGTAACTCAAGCCCAATCATACAACGGCTAGTGATCCGGTTTGGATTCCACATCAAGATTGATTTGATTGAAGACAAGATCTTTCTATACGAAGAAGCTTTACTTATGGAAACCAAGATTTCGTTTGTATGGGCGATCGGAATCAATTTGGGATTTTACCTTTGTCACTCAACGGCTACCAAATCTTCTAAGATACGAGCTGTCCAATGGGTATATTGGAAGACGATTCTCCGGGATGCTGTCCAACGGTAGTTTGAAGTGGAGGAGTATTTAAGAAGATCATGGACCGATGAGCAAGTAAGAGACGGAGCGTAGAATTTATAATTCCAAAGTCTAAGCGACTTTAGATCATATACTTGTCTCTTGAGAGCTTAAATGTTTGTAATCGTGAGAGAGATACCAAGAGAGTGACTTAGTGAGATAGTGTGATCTACTAAGTGTTTGCACTCGGAGTTGTAATCTCTGTTGATTGCATAGTGGAATCCAGCCAAGAAGGTCAGTTATCGTGGGAGAGTGGACGTAGGCTTGGATTAAGCCGAACCACTATAAATTTCTGTGTTCTTATTCTCTTCCCTAACTCCTTTATTTTGTTCATACTAGCACTCTCAATTAAGACATTAGAGGATATGTTGAGGGCTTCTGTAATTGATTTCAAAGGAAATTGGGATGAAAGATTGCATTTGGTGGAGTTTGCCTATAATAATAGTTTCCAGAAAAATATAGGCATGGCTCCCTATAAAGCATTATATGGAAGGAGATGTAGGACTCTATCTATCTCGCTGGAATGAAGTAGGTGAAAGGAAATTGACAGACTCGAACCGACACAAGTTACCACCGAAGCCGATGAAATTATCAGAAAAGACTTAAAATAGCTCGAATAGGCGTAAAAGACTACACGAGATAGGCGTAGAAGGCCTTTGGAATTTAGCGTGGGAGACCATGTATTCCTTAAGGTATCTCCAATGAAAGGGATATTTCGATTTGGGATGAAGGCTAAGTTAAGCCCCAGATTTGTTAGACCTTTTGAAATACTCGAAAGGATAGGGGATGTAGCTTATCGCTTAGTGCTACCTCCTAAGTTGGGAAATTTGCATGATGTGTTTCATGTATCGATGTTGAGGAAGTACCAGCTGGATCCTGGTCACATACTCGATCATGAAGCCATCAAAGTGGATGAGAAAGTGAGGTACATCGAAGAGCCTGTACAGATATTGGATTGAAAGGAACAAATTCTTAGGACTAAGAAGATCCCTCTGGTTAAGGTATTATGGCGACATCATGATATGGAGGAAGCCACATGGGAAAGTGAAGATCAGATGAAGGAAAAGTACCCCTATTTGTTTCAAGAAGGCACGAGTGGTGTCTAATTCCGAGGACGAAATTCTTTAAGGAGGGGAGAATTGTGGCATCCCAAAAATTCAAGACAAGCTCTAAGGTGTATTAAAACTCATAATTAGGTAATGAAATTACCTATAGTTTATGCTTTAGCCATTAGTTTTCTCTTAAGGCTAAGTGATATATGCTTGTGTTCATGAATTTTTGAAATTAGGACTATAGGATAAATTAATGAGAATAATCTATGCTTGGTTATGCACCTCATAGATTAAATTCCTATAAATAAAATGTTACAAGACTTTGGCCATGTGGAATTTAAAATTTAAAATTTATAGAAGAGAGAATAAAAGGGAAAAAAATTTGATTTTATTTAGGTTTGGGCCTTAGGCCCAAGGGGGGATTTTTGGTGGGCCAAATGGCCGGCCCAATAGAAGCCCACGGAGGGGCTGTCGCCGGCCCAAGTGAGGCCCAAAAGGGAGTGGCCGGCCCATTGCATGGGCCTTGCCAAGTGGCAAAGAGGTCTTCATGCATTGGCCATCAAGGGAGGCATGTGATGATTGCTAATGATGGAGAATTGGGGGAATAAAAGGGAAGGAGAGAGAGAGTGGCCGGTTGGTTTCTGTCCAAGCCAAAGAGAGAGAGAGGGGCGCCGAGAGGAGAGGAACCGAGGAGGAGGAGTCGCCCGTCGCCGCCCGTTCGCCGCCGTGTGCTCATTGCTAGCTCGGTTTAGAGGCAAGTTAGGATCATCTTCCTACTCTTGCATGTGTGTCTTGCATGTATGTTTGGAATGGTGTCGAATTTTGGGTGGTTAGGAGGGAGAAACCGGAGCTAGTATGTTTTGTTGTTGATGTATGCTTGCTGTTTTCGTATGAACCGCCTGAGCCAGAATCTTGTGAGAGCTTGCATGCATGTTTAGAGTTGGATTTTGACTTTTATTCCTTCATGAAAGTTGTAGAAAACATCTTAAACTACAATATACTAAAATTTGGTACAAAATGGTGGATATTTAAGGGGTCAAACCCTCATCCTACGGAGACACTAGATCTAGAACTGTTTTGCTGACCTTTTGGTAGATTTGTGGTTGCATGTCGATTTTTATCAAGAATCTCTCTTCGACTTATTCATGAAACTTGTAGATACCATATTAAATACTAACATACTCAAATTTTAAGTAAAATGAACAAGTGTAGCCTAGTGAATCGACTTACTCTTGAAGACGGTAAATCTGGAGACGTGGTACTGGACACCCGAGACTTCATGGACCTATATGGTGACTGTTATTTAAAAATTTGACTTAGATCCCTTAATGAAAGTTGTAGGGGACCTTTTGAAGTAAAACATATCCAAATTTTAGAGGAAACGAAGAATAATAAGTGGGTAAAAACTCGGTATTTCGGAGATGACTACACTGGACGTTTCGGTGCGAAAACCAGAAGCTTCGGATGACTATAGGAAATTATCTAAAACTAATCTGACCTAGAATTCTTCATGAAAAGTATACTTTAGTATCTTAACTATAACCTGGTAAAATTTCATAATTTTCGAAGGTCGTTCGGGTATTTTAATCGAATTATTTCAAAAACTGCACATTCTGTTTTTATCCGAAATTGTATGCTGTATTTGTGTGAATTATATCTTTTGTGTGGAACTCTATTGGCCATGTGTTTTTCATGAAATCATTATCTTATTTTCTCGTCTATCACATGCCTTAATTTCATGATTTTTGAGAATCATATGGATATTTAATTTAAATATTTTCAAAATGGTACAAGCTGGAATTTAAATAAATTTCAAAAAGGCATGATAAATGGACTATTCTAAATTGTATGAATTCCATAAATTTTATTGTTATGAATGATTGCGTCTTGCTGCATGTATGATGATGACTGATGATGCATGTATAAATCAAAGGATGAAAGTGATTTTGTTTGCCATTACATCATGTGCCATGCTGAGTTGAGACCTAAATTGGTAAATATGAACAATGATAAATGAGGAAACTGTTTGTGGCGGATGATAATGCCTTGGGAGTATCAGGATGCCCGAGATGGGGGGTGCTGGATGCCCGGAATGTATAGAGATACATGGCCAGATGGCCTCGGGAGTTTCGAGATGCCTGGAATGGTTGGGTGCCGAAAGCCTCGGAGGTCTTTGCCCGAGGGGATGTCTCGTGATGCCAGTTGGGATGCGAGATGCTCGGAATGTGGGGGTGCCGGATGCCCGGTGGCCTTAAATGGCTGAATGCCGGAGGTTTTTCTCGCAATGCCGGGATGGGGTGCGAGTATAAAGTATGGGATGAAATTGATGATCTCGAGAAAGAGTGATGTGGTGATCGAATTGAAAGTTAAAAGTGAGAATTGAATCATGCATATATGATATGATATGATGATGATCACCTATGGCATGATGACTTGCATATATGATATGATGATAATGATCACCTATGGCATGATGACCTGCATATATGATATGATGATAATGATCACCTATGGCATGATGATATGCATATATGATATGATATGATGATGATCACCTATGGCATGATGATATGCATATATGATATGATGATAATGATCACCTATGGCATGATGACATGTATGTGATATGATTGTGATGAAGATGTATGATGGTATATGCATGGCTTCAAGGTAAGTATGCTTGGATGCATGAATGACATGTATTATGTCGCAATTGTATTGTATGATGCATTGAGTGGTTATTGGATCATTTATCTGCTGAGTGGTTGTACTCACCCCTTCGGGAACCAACATTTCAGATTAGAAAGATGCCGCTTCCTACCGTCACGCGAGGTACCTTTTATGGCCTCCCCTCGGATGTAGAAGTAGAATGTATGGAGATCGAATGCGTCACCGTCCCTGGATCGACTTTTGTGCGAGTGCGAGTGCTAGTTATGTACGATGTGGGCCTGGCTAGGGGCCCAATCATCCTAGAATTCCTGTCAGTTCATGTTCGCCGAGACGGAGTGTTTAGGGGGATGTTGTCGCCGCCACCACCCGATGCGCCAGGATGGGTGTGATGGTTGCGTGAGAGGTAGAGAGCTGGAGTTTCTTTTTGGGAGTAGCCGCCACTATTAGATGGATGACGTCATGTGATTACTTTAGGGGTCATAGTATCTTTTTGGGATGTGGCCAAGTGTAGCTGAAAATCTTGGCTTTCTTTTGTTGTATCGACCTTGAAAAATCCATCACGAAAATATGTAAATAAAAGTGGCATGGCTTTATCTTTTCCTATGGTATTTAGTGGTGTGCAATTGTATCATGGTTGTTAGGAGGGAGAGATGGCGATATTATGTTTTGCTTCCGCTAATGAGTCGCGCTGGGACCGTTTTCAAAAAAAAAAAAAATGTGTCTATGATTTACGACGCTTTTTCTAAGAGATGTAGCTAGTGTTCCATTAGGTGTAACGTCAAGTGCCTGTGGCGACCCTAGGTGGTTCAGGTGTCACAGTTTTTGGTAGAGCCACAATGAAATCCATGCTAACATCTTCCCAGGGCTGCAATGGTACTGGAAGTGGAGTATACAAACCTTGATGGAAATGGCTTTTTGATCTTTGACAAGTTGCACATCTTGAGATGATAGCATGGACATCTCCACTCATCTTTAGCCAATAGAAATGCTCTTGAAGAACCTTAAGAGTTTTGTTTATACCAAAATGAGCAGCCAACCCTCCACCATGCGCCTCTCAAATCAATAATTCGTGAAAAGAACTCTTCGGCACACATAATCGATTTCCTTTAAAAAGAAACCCATCTTGCAAAGAATATGTACCTTGAACTCCCCGCTTGCAATTGTTGATGATGGATGAGAACTTCGCATCTTCAGAATAAAGTTCTTTCATTGATTGAAATCCGAGAATCCTAGAGTCCAAATAGCAAGCATAGAATATCTACTCAATAAAGCATCTGCTACAACATTAGTGTGCCTGGGTTTATATTTTGAGACAAATGAAAAGGATTGAAGAAATTCTACCCATTTTGCATGTCTAGAATTAAGCTTGCGTTGGCTGTTAATAAACTTAAGCGCCTCATGATCAAAATGAAGGATAAAATGTTTTGGCCTCAAATAATGACTCCAATGATCAAGAGCTCGGACAATGGCATAGAACTCTTTGTCATAAGTTGAATAATTCCTCTTGGAATCGGATAGCTTCTCGTTGAAATATGCCAATGGTTGTTTTGCTTGCACCAGAACAACGCCAATACCAACTCCGCTTGCATCACACTCAACTTCAAATACTTTGTCAAAATCAGGAAGTGCAAGAATAGGGGACTCACCAAGTTTCTACTTGATTATCTCAAAGGCGTTTTGAGCAGCCGTTGTCCATTCAAAAGCACAATTCTTCATGCATTCAATTATAAGAGCCATGACGGTACTAAATTTTTTGACAAAAAGTCGATAGAAAGAAACAAGTCCATGAAAACTGCTTACATCAGAAATAGACTTCGGAACCGGCCAAGTCTTCATAGCTTCCACATTGGCTTGATCAACGGGGATTCCATCTTTGGAAACCACATAACCAAGAAACACAATGCTTAGAGAGGAGAACTCACATTTCTCCATTTTAGCATATAATTTTTGTTCTCTCAAGACATTAAAGACTTGTTTTAAATGAGAGATATGCTCCTCCTCATTCCTGCTATAAACAAGAATATCGTCGAAATAAACAATGACAAATTGACTAATAAAGGAACGAAGAACCTCGTTGATAAGTCTCATGAAGGTACTCGAAGCATTAGATAATGCCAATGGCATAACCAACCACTCATAAAGGTCTCCCTTGGTCTTCATCACCTTCTTGCATTCTGATTTGATGATAACCACTCCGCAAATCTATTTTTGAAAACATAGAAGAACCATTAATTCATCAAGCATATCATCATGTCTATGTATAGGGTACCTATACTTAATGGTGATGTTGTTGATGGCTTGGCTATCAACACCCACATTTAGTATGTACCATCTTTCTTAGGTACAAGTAGAGCCAGAACATAATAGGGACTCATGCTTTCTCGAACGTATCATTTGACAATAAGTTCATCGACTTGTCTTTGCAATTCCTTTGTTTCCTCTGGATTGCATCGATAAGTTGGCTTGTTTGATAGTGGAGCACTAGGGATCAAATCAATTTGATGCTCAATACCTCTTATGGGAGGTAATCCAGGTGGCAAATCCTCTGGGAACACATCTGCAAATTCTTTCAACAAACAATGCATTTTTGGATATATAGGTCGCTCTATCTCACTCTTTTTCTCGACCACAAGCAAAGCAAATACATTCTTTTGTTTGCTAATGGCTCTCTCAACCCGTGTCTCACTCAATAATAGATTTTCCTTACAAGAGTTTCCCTCCCCAGGTTGATTATTATGTATTGAAGAAGGATTCAAGGGTAAAAGAGTAATGTATTTTTGTTCCTTATGAAAAGAGTATGTGTTTTTCTGACCATCATGCATAGCATTTATATCAAATTGCCTCGGTCTACCCAATAACAAGTGGCATGCCTCCATAGGAATCACATCACATACAACCTCATCTCGATAGTTCTTCCCAATTGAAAATGATACAAGAACGCATTTGGTTACCTTGAGTTCATTCCTTTGATTGAGCCATTGGAGCTTGTATGGTTTAGGATGTTTCGCTATTGGCAGCTTCAGCTTGTCAACAAGAGTTGTCGAAGCAACATTGGTGTAGCTCCCACCATTGATGATCATCGAACACACCTTTCCATTAATAGTGCAACGGGTGTGAAATATATTCTCACTTTTCTCTTTATCAGGAGAAACTTCAACATGCAATGCTCTTCAGATGATCAAAAGCTCGCCATCATCGGCTTTCTCCACAACTTCTTTGTTCCCATCACATTCAGCAATATTTTTAGTCTAGATTGCTCTCAGCCTCTTGAAGTACCAAATTGATCTCCTCAATTTCTTGAAGAGTCATAACTCTCCGATTTGGACAATTTGCTTGTAAATGCCGAAAACCATGGCACTTAAAGCATTTCCTTGCATCGCTTTCAAACTTCTTTTGGACTTCTTTAGAAGGCTCTGCAATTTTTCCTTTGCCTTTGTCTTTTGTCGACGCACTCTCGCCCTTGCTTGAGGAAGCACCCTTAAAATAGGATGTTGCCTTTGTTGAGGTTCTAAAAGAAAACCTCTTGCTCTTCAATTGTTTTTCGATTTTTATGGCTAACTTGCATACGTCTTCAAAGGACCAATAAGGTTGAAGTTCAACCATATCAGCAATTTCTCGATTCATGCCACCAAGGAAATGAGTGATGGTTTGCTCAGGAACTTCTAGAACTTCACACCTCATTTTGAGTTGTTCAAACTCACAAATGTATTCTTCAACACTCATCCTTTGTTGTCTTAGGGAATTCAGTTTGAGGAATAGATCTTGCTTATAGTTGTTTAGGTTAAAAGTTCATTTTTCTAGCTATATCCAAAACACTGTCCCGGCCATCCTACTGCCTATCTACACGGCCATTTGCGCAACACATCCTGGTCTTGCCAAAAATGCCACATTTGTCCCTTGGGCCCTCCTTCTACTCGACCCTATCATCATCGTCGTCATCATTGTCTAGGAGTGAAAGTGGTCCCATCGTACGCCCATTGACTTGGGCATAGAGTGCGATAAACCCCATTAGCACGGGGCCCGACGGGAGACCAGTGTCCACCGTCAAGATCACAGTGATCCAAATGAATGTAACCTTAGGGAAATCAGGGTCGACTTGCTCCACTTGGTCCCACGTGAGATCGGTGGGGACGCCGTAGAACATCATGGAGGATGTGGGTTGTAGAGGCATACTTACGTGTCTGAAAAATAATATAGTCCATAAGGGGTGGGTACAATCACTCAGCAAGTAAAAGCCTATTAGACTATACTACATGAGTCTACCACTACTCATCCAACGGAGTCCTAAACATACAATATATGAGATCGAAACAACTCAATTTGCAATGACTCTAAAGGAATTTCAATCATCATATTTAGTTTGGATCTAGCTGCCACCATCTTCCGAAGGGAACCACGTTGCATCCCTCCAGTCATCTCGCATCCCAACTAGCATCACGAGGATCTCCGGGATCCTTATTTCTCGAGCATCCAGAGAGTGTCATGTTACTTCTTTCTAGGCATCTCGCATCCCAACTAGCATCGTGAGGATCTATGGGGCCTAATTACATTCCCAAGCATTTAAAGGGCACTACGTGACACCCCTCGACGGCCCCCGATCCATTAGGGTCGCCACGGTTCGCTTACCTTTCACTTTCCTAATAACATGTCACTTTGATACCATTTCAGTTGCAGCGGGTCCATACAACCTGGGGGTTTACATCTTTTAGATTGGTCCCTTGCGCAATTCATGTAACGGAAGCATATCCAATAACTCCCTTCCCTATATTCAGAAAATGATGCACACCAACTAAACATCTTATATAAGTTAAAGCCGAACACTTTTATTTACATAAAGCAGATGGACATCTTTAGTCGGTACATCGAAATGCCATGGTTTTCTATACTTGGCTATACTTCAAAAGATGATCGACATCTCCTCCAACAGTTGTATACTTAAAGTCCATCGATCAGTGTCGACGTCCAAAAGTTCCTTCATTTGCTATCCTCCTTCTTGCGGTCGTATCCAACCACTTGATCCATCTACCGGTGACAGTGGCAACAGAGATATCTTATTTAGTCTGAAATGTTATTCCCCAAAAGGGGTGAGTACAACCACTCAGCAGTAAAGATCCACCAAACTACTCATTGCGTCACATAGAACAATCAAGGCATCATAACAAAGCACATATCATTCATGCATTCAAGCATAACTTACCTTGCAGCCATGCATATGTCATCATGCCATATGTGCATATACCATCATGCACTCATCATCAAGCATCCATGCATATATCACCATGCCATATGTGCATATACCACCATGAACTCATCATCAATCATCCATGCATATATCACCATGCCATATGTGCATATACCACCATGCACTCATCATCAAGCATTCATGCATATCCATGCCATATGTGCATATACCACCATGTAATCATGCATATCTCACCATGCCATCATGCATATACCACCATGATTCATATCATCCATACTATCAAGCATACATCATCATGAGATCCATTCATGCCTTCATGATCGCATTTTCAATATCAAATAACATTAATTTACTTTCATAAGCAGATCATGCATCATGCCGTATGCATACACCCATGTACATGATTCATTTTCAATTCTTATCTTTCACAAGGATCTCATTAGTTTTTCTTTCTAGGGACCAATGTTTGCATCCCACAATTTATCGCTCGCACCCAATCCTGGCATCGCGAGGAACCTCCGGGCATGTATTCAAAATACAACCGGACATCCGGCCCCCCACATTCCGGGCATCTCGCATCCCAACTAACATCATGAGGCATCCCCCCGGGCACAAACCTCCGAGGCTTCCGGAATTACGGACCAACATACCACCAAGATTCCCCCCTCCTCTGGAATTACGTACCGTATACCACCGGGCATCTCAAAACTCCCGAGGACCCTCTGGAATTACGCCACTAGGCCACCGGGCATCCGGCACCCTCACATTCCAGGCATCCCAACACTCCCGGGGCGTCGTCGGCTCACACCTCCGACGGTCTTCTCATCACCACAATGCATATTACAATACATCTCATTTTCAATTATAGCTCAATTTCAACATGGCATATGATGTGATGACAAACAAGATCATTTTCATCATTTGATTCTTATATGCATTTCCAATCATCATCATACATGCAGCAAGATACAACCACTTATGACAACATGGGGTCCATACAACTTAGAATAATCCATACATCATGACTTTTTGAAATTTACCAAATTCCAGCTTACACAATTTCAGAAAACATGTCAATTAAATATCCATATGATCTTCAAAAATCATACAATCAGAGCATGTAATAGAAAAGACATAAAGGCAGCAATTTCATGAAGAACACATGCCCAAAAGAGCTTCACACAAGAAGATATAGCTCACACAATACAGCATGCAAAATTCGGATAAAATCAGATTGTGCAGTTCTTGAAATATTTCGATTAAAATACCCGAATGACCTCAAAAAATTATGAAATTTTACCAGGTGATATTAAATATCCTAAGGTATATTTTTCATTATACATCTAGGCTAGATTAGCTCTAGATAATTTAATATAGACGGTCGAAGCTCCTGTTCCTAGTACCGAACAGTGCAGTTTAGCTGTCTCTGAAAAATCAAGGTTTCACCTACTTATCTTCCATCATTTCCTCTGAAATTTTGATATTTTTTGCCTCAAGAGGTCCCCTACAACTTTCATTAAGGGATCTAGGTGAGATTCTCAACGGATAGTCACCTTATAGTTCACGAAGTCACTGGAGTCTAGTATAATACTTCCAGATCTACCGTCTTCAAAGGAAAAATCGTTTCACTAGGCTACACTTGTTCGTTTTACTTCACATTTGAGTATGTTAGTCTTTAGGATGTTCTCTACAACTTTTGTGAAGAAGTCGAAGTGAAATTCTCAGTAAAAAGTGACATGCAACACACAAAACCACCAAGAGGTCGACAAAACAGTTTCAGATCTAGCGTTTTCGTAGAGGGAGGGTTTCACCGCTTAAAACTCAGCCATTGTGTCTCAAATTTTAGTATGTTATACTTGGAGATGTTGTCTACAACATTTGTGAAGAGGTAGAAGTGAAATTCCAAGTAAAAAGTGACATGCAACACACAAACTCGTGAACAGTCAAGCTGATTTTCCAGAAACAGCATGCAAGACCAACAAACCTCTCCCCAAAGCTCCGAAATTGCACCACTTACCACAACCACGATTTATCATCTTCCACACAGCAAGCAAATGGTAGGTTTTAGGACTCTACTTGCCTTAGATTCAAGCACAAAAACAGCAACAAACAATGACAAAGCAGCAACGAACGGCGGACGAACGGGCGGACGAATCCTCCTCCTTCTTCTTCGCACGGCCTCCCTCTTCCTCTCTCGGTTTCCCTCTCTCACTCTCTCGACAGCTCTCTCTCTCACCCCCCTCAAAACTGGTCACTTCCCTTCTCTTTCTTTCTTTTTGGTTGTTTATATACTTGCATGCATCCTCATCTTGCATGGGGGACACTTGTCCCTAAGAAGGAGACAAGTGTCTCCCTTGTTGAAGACACTTGGAGGAGGCCATGCGGCTCTTCCTGCCCCCTCCATGCGTCGACAGCCCAATGGGCTTCATGGGCCGGCCTTTTGGCCCACTTTAGGCCAACACTCTTGGGCCTAAAATCCAAACTTAAATGGCCCAAGTTTATAATACATCTTAATCCTCATTTAAATAAATACCTAATTGCATAATAAAATGGCCAAAAGACTTTGTGACATTAATCCATAAAATCAAATCTATAAAGTGCATAGTCAACAACAAAGTCTTCTTTATCAAATTGTCCTATAGCACCAACCTTGATCATCCATTAACCTTTTCCACTTAAATAAATACCTAACTTGCAAAAATAATAAGGCCATAAAACTTGTAGTCACAAATCCATAAATTCCAATTTATAATACACATGGCCAATGATAGGATTTTCTTTCCTATCAAATAATTATCCATTAAAAGCTTGGCCACAAATCTCATTGCAAATTATGGATCAAATGGCTACAATACATCTTGATGGTACTTCCATCACCTATTCATAGACCTTAATGTATCTGGAGGTTGCCATGAATTTGGGATGCCACACACTATGTCACACCCCTCTAGGCATCTCGACACCTGGGGCATCGTCGCCACGGTGGATCGATGGTATCCAATCAATTTAAACCATGGCGCAGCAAATTAAGGATTCTATTTGAAGTCATCAAAGCATAACTAGGCCAACCATCCCTTGATGCACAAGTCTATGGCCATTAACCTATCCAAACTTGAACTATTATGAAATCGACTTAGTTTTACCGATTCGTCTAAGGAATCCTAACACCTGAAACACTAGACAAAACATGTGGAGTTGTCCTAGTGCAACGGTACACGTCTAATACGACTTGAACTTTGCGGGGTCACATAACTCACTAACTCAACCATAGCCTTGACTAATCCTGTACCACATCAATGCAAATTTCCTCGGGTTTGAAAAGAATCTATACCTAGACTGGACCGACTCACAACAACACAACCTATTGAAGACCAATGTTGCCCTCTTCGACGGTCGTCGCGGTTCACAGCCTTAGAACTTGAAACCAACATTGACCATCCTAACGGTCGTCGCGGTACACGACTATACGAGTCAAGATTGAATCAACTTTAACTGAACAAGAAGCAAACCGGATACACGGCAACTCGACGCATTCGAGCCCAAATTTGTCGATTCCCAAAATGGAAACCCAAGGAACAGTAGCACCACATAATATAGAGAAATATGACTTGCCTTGAATCCTCAGTGGTGCGGGCTGTGGTGCGAGCCATTGGCAGAGCGACGAGACGACGCGAGCAGAACGACGGCAAAGCTATGAGGTCTCTGGTCGGCAGCTAGAATAAAGCGAGATGGTGGTGCGGCAAGGTGGTGCAAGCGGCAGGCGTCGAGTAACAAAGCAAGGACGAGGTTGTGAGGGTTTGGATGAAGATGACTCTTTGCTGAAGACGCTGATGGACCAAGGGCATTGTGTGTAGTGAGTGAAAAATGAGAGACGGTCCCCCTTCTATGCTTCGGCTTCTCTGCCTGTTGACTATTCGGCTTCTCCGCCTGTTGACTATCTTGGTAAACTTTTCTTCAAAGTTCGTGACAGCAGAAGGAGAAAACAGCTCCGTGGATTCGTGTCTTTGGCGTGAGAAGTCTTCATCTGTTCATGACACCTTGCAAGTTAATGCAAGGACGTGGCTGAATTCGGTGGTCAAGGTCTCCGTTTGTTGGCAAGCTGAGGAGAAGTGAATGGGGTTGACGTGGCCACGGGTGGTGAATCTCAATTCACCAAGTCGATAGCTCAAGAAACTAAGGAGCTGGTGCGGCGGAGACGTGACGATGAGGTGGTGTCGTGGGGATGTGATGAGGCTTGATGGTTCGGTGAGATAAGGGTGGTGGCGATATGGTGGCCGTGGGTGGTGCCAATAGCATAGTCCAATGACAAGTTTGTTGACACGGCATGGATCATTAAGTATTCAAGGCTCAGGCGAAGTCCAGATATTAAATGGGCGAAGTTTAGATGTCACAATTATAAGTAAAATAAATATAAATATCAGCCTTGTTTATATTTAATCCATATGACGTAGGTGGAATTTTTCTCCACAAGGAAAAACATGGCTATTTTTCTTAGTAGACTTGGCATGGGCCTCACTCTTTCTTCCTACGTGATTTGTGTGGTCCTTTTTGTGTTGTGGTTAATGGGTGATTCTATGGTCTCTAGAAGATATCGTGTCATTATAATTTTTTTAGCATTTAATTGAAATACAAACAAATTTTGCTGTTCAACAAATCTTAACATGGATGGTTGTGATTTTCTATTTTTAACTCAAATGTTAAAATGTAGAGAAGGCATGGTGCCTCCTTGGACCTTAGATTCACCTTTAATTGGCATAGTCTATTAGAGACTGATTGTTTCACTGAGGACTTCTTGTCATTGGAAAATGTTTTCAAGAAATTCAATTTCAGCTAAAGTATCCCATTTTTATAGTCTTTTTTTTTTTTGTGTTAAAAAAAGTTGAAAATTTTGATTTCATGGTAATTGGTAAAGTATCACACAAAAGGCAACTTGTATTGTTAAAAATGATATATGTAATGCAAATAATAATGGGGAAATTCCAAATAAGGATCTGAAGTGGACTGATTTTCTCAAATAAGGATCCGAAATTAACTTTGTGTCAGATAAAGATCTAAAATGGACCTATTGTCTCAAATAAGAACTCGAAGTGGTTGAATCAATTCCAAATAAGGACCTGAGCTTGCTGGTTAACCAAATATTCGCTGACTGTCAAGTATGTGACATTTCTGTCGACCGAAGTTTGGGAAATTTTGTTAAAAAAAAATATATAGGGAAAATTAACAAATCCTAAAACAGCAACAAAAAAAAAGGCCTAGGTTTTCTACGGTCTCCCCATTCCTTATACCCATCATTTGCAAAGTCAAAGATCGAAGTTCTCCCCATTTCTTGTACCCATCCTCTGCAAAGTTGAAGACCCAAATTCTCCACCAATTGAGGCACGAATTCAAATACAAGAAGAATACCATATGCTTATTTCTTTGTTTGCAAAGACCCAAATTCTCTATCGGTTGAGCAAGGCGAGAAGTGACGAGAATCGAGTCGCGACGATGACCGGGTAGCGATTTGGTTGAGGAGCAGCGAGGAAGAAGAGAGAAGAAAACATAAACATCTAAATAAATAACCTAAACTTAATTAATTTAGAATTTTCCATTTTTTCCAATCACAAATTTTCGACAAAATTGCCCCTATTTTAATCGCTGGAAAATGTTTACTAGTAAGCTAAGGTCCTCAATAGAGATTAACTTGATTACTTCAGGTACTTATTTGACACAAATTTCACTTCGAGTCTTTATTTGAAACAATGAGTCTACTTCGGATCCTTATTAGACACAAATTTTACTTTGGGTCCTTATTTGAGAAAATAAATTCACTTTGGGTCTTTATTTGGAATTTTCCCATAACCAGAGTCAATATCTTATTTGTCTCTTCTCTAATACATCAAAATGACAAGAACCACAAAGAAATTAGGAAATGCATTATATAATTTTATTCACAAAATATTTTTAATGGTTGTTCTTTTTGGAATTGCAGTAGAGCATTGAAATTAATGAGGTATATTCAATAGACAAGAGACATGATTTGTCGAAAAATGACTTTTTCTTATAAAAAAGGGAAGTTTTTTTTTTTTTTTTCAATCACTTCCCATTGATCTAAGTAGTTTAGGTCATCTAAATGCTCAAAAGTCTGAAACTACTTTTTCCAAAGGTGGTTTCTCATCGAGAAGCTTACTCGATTATTTGTCTTAGGACCTATTTGGTAACAAATTAAATAGTGTTTCATTCTATTCTTTTGCTCCTCTCTATTCGGTAACTTTTTTATTCTTGGAAATAAATTTGTTCCAGAAAATAGATTTGTAACAAAATTAAAAAGTAGAAAAAGTTGCTTCTTTATTCCCAGAGACAATATCAGAATCAAGCCAAATTATGTTTTTTCTTTATTTTTTGTTTCTTCTTTTTCTTTTTCTTTTCTATTCTTCTTCCTCTAGTCATTTACAAAAATATAATAACATTATTAAAAATTTAAAGAAAATTTCAAAAATATAATGAAATTATAACACAAAATTATATTAAAAATATAATAAAATTACAAAATATAAAAATATAAAAATAATTAAAATATAATAAAATTATAACATAAAATTATATTAAAATATAACAAAATTACATATTTAAATTATAAAAATATGATAAAATTAAATAATAAAATTAAAAGACTATAATAAAATAATTAAGAAATAAATTTATGTAATAAATTTATTGAAAGATTAAAAGAGTAAAGTATAGTTAAAGTATTACAAAATTAAAAGAAATTCTAAATCACAAAAAAACTTAAAAATAATATCAAATACATTTCTATTTCGGAAATATAAATTTTTAATAGTTATCAAAAAATTTCAAATGATTAGAAGCTTGTCCAGGAAATAAAATAGGATAAAATTAGTTATGAGAATAAATTATTTTTAGAAATAGGGTGGTGGTTGGTTACAAAAAAAGCACTAGGAACTCGGGGGTTCTCCTTGCTGCAGCGATTGCCACGTGTCAGCCTCCCGGTTCGTCAACTACCTCTCTCCCACCGACCGGAGCTTCACTACCTGAGACCAGTAAGAAAAAACTCATCGACCACCATGACGCCGTCTCTGCACCGCCTCACCTCCTCCATGGCCACTACTTTAGCCCCTCCTTCACACACTCTTTCCCCTCCAAAACCACCGAACCAAAAGCTGCAAACCCTCACACCACGTGACGACAAGCACCATGGGCGCCTTTACCTCCGAAACGGCATTGCTCGCAGAGACGCCGTTTTTCTCTCGCTCCTCTCTCTCTTGCCCTCCCTCTCTCGGCCTGAACCAGCAGCTGCATTCTCCATCGGAATCTGTACTCTCTTCTCTCTTACGATTTGAATTGAGCGAAGGCTTTTTGTTGATTGCAGCTGCTTAAAGTTTCAAATTCTATCCGTAATTCTCGAGAAACGTGAAAATTCAGCAGGACCGAAGGAGTGGCTGAAAGAGCAGAAGAAGAAGTCCTCCAAGTTTCTCTTGGCTCCGATTGAGGCCTCTCGAGAGAGCCTGCGCGCGGCTTACCTCATTCTCAGTTCGGTTGGGTCGTTGATTTGTTATCCTGTTGCTTTAGAAGGTTGATTTCCTGTTTTTATTTGAGTCGAAAAATCTGTTGTAGCTAAGGCTTCTGAGAGTACGAGTGATGATTTGGAGGAAGTTCAGAGCTTGTTTAGGTCAGCTGCTAGGGACTGCGTCGCAGAGGACAGAAATTCGTTCGTTGCTTTTCAAGCCAATACAGGAGTAGAGGTTTGTCCTGTAGCCTGTTAATCCTGCTTTTCGTTTCAAGATTTTAGACGTTTGTCCTAAGTAATTGATGGATAACTGTGGTAGGTGCTATGACAATTTTGCCCCCAATTTATCCAAATCGTGAGCTTAATTGATGCACTGAACAGGTCTGCACATTCAAGTTGATTGTGAAGAATGCAGCTTCCTTGCTTGCTGATAAGGACCCTGTAAAGTTAGAAGCTGAAGCTATGCTTGATCATCTTATTAGGTACCTTATCTTTTCAGGTTTGGCAGTGGCTTCTTTTTTAGTGAGTATGAAAATACTAGACTAATTGTGCGTAGGAAACTAGAAGAATGTGATGATCAAATTTTAGCTCTTCCACCTATCATTCTCAACTAAATGACTTGTGTTACAAGCGAATTCAGATTCCCCACACTCGATTGTCGTGAAAAGTTGTGCACCACCTTATGGGACAACATTTATAGGAGAGATAGGCATTAGAGTAAACAGAAACGGTTCTTAATTCAGTTGGTTTTCTGTAGTCTATCTTAGAAACATCTATTTTTGAAAGGTCTGATCTTATAGCTTTTGTTGCATGTGACTATCTTCTTGGAAGATCAAAGCTCCAACAGACCAGGAAGATACTCTCTCTACATTTGGTGCTCCAAATGACTGCAAAAATTAATACATTTACTCTAGCTGCTGATAAAAAGAAAAAAATGGTTATGACATGGTGGTCACTCTAGTTATGCTGTTTGTGGTCCAACCAATCTTGGTATGTGTCATTACTAGTCTCTGTGAACTGTCAGGATAATTACTGAATGACGTGGTGAGACATCAGAATTTTTTATTCAATATTTTATTATCCAATTTATGAGATCCATAGAAGATGTGGTTGGAATGGTTTGGTTAGGCATCCATAGTATCTTTGATGCGTCATATTTAGAGGGCTGGGAACTCTATTTTGCATCAACAGCAGCGGTTATCAGCATCACCTTCTTTTACCAATAAATAGAAAGTACTTATGAAAAATAACAATATTTGACGTATCCCTTAGTAGGTATACCATTTTAGCAAAAGTTAAAAGGATCTTTGGCAGTTCTCTTCCCAAGAACCCTCTACCTATAAGCTATAACTTAGACATTGCACAGAACTCTTCAGGTGGAGATATGTCAAAGGATTATTGGATGAGCTAACTTCACTACTAGCAACGCAAATAACAAGTATTGAGAAATTGGCAGAAGTGTTGGCTTTCTGATCTCTAGTACGAGGCATATGGAGTCTTGTATATAGGAAATTTAGTTTTACATTTAGGTGGCTCCTTAGCCCATGCTGTCATCGAAGACTGGAAAAAGATTTGGAGCGGATGTCATACTTGTTTAGAATAACCAAACTAATCATACGCCAAAACAATAGGGGAGGTGGGAAGGAGAGCATCTGCCACCACCTAATTAGAAGATCTGCGCATGTTTTGGAACAGTTCAGTCTTTCTAATGTTTGAAGTGATCCATATGAATAGAGAAGTCCTACTTTAGCAATAGTATTGTGGTTCTTTTTCATGATTTGGTACTTTGGTTCATTTTACCTTTTCTCTGTCTTCTTTTTACCTTCTGTAGATCTTTCTCATCTCTGAATGGTCTGACAAGCAAGAGTGATCTTCAAGACACTACCTATAGGTATATCTCTCTCTCCAGAACAGTAAATGCTGGCAGTATGAAAGTTAAGTTTGTTAGTCCTGAAAATCTGAATGAGTTCTATATTTCTCAGCTTTTCTTAACAATACAACATGCTGCACATGCACGCACATGCACGCAGAGGCAGTTGTTGTCTTTGCCCTTGGATTTCTGCTCACAAGCCTACTCCTGGCATTTCTAGTCTGTTTGAATTCAGTATATTTTAAACAACTCTGCAGAATGCTTTTGTTAGCTGAAGATCTTCAAATTCACTGCATAAGCATTTTTTACAGTTTATTGATCTTTTACTGCAGAGCGAGAGTTGCTGATGCACTGACGGATACCATATCTTCTCTGGAAAAATTCGAGCAGGGCATCAAGGATTGCCTTGAAATATGAGCATATGGTTCTATTCAGCATTAAGATCTCACTTGAAGCTTTCAGATTTAGCTTATGAATCTGATTGCAACACGCAAAATAGTGGAAATCTAGAAGATGGTCCTCAATGATTTTCATTGTTATTTGTGTGGGAGAGTAAAATCATGTACTTCCTTTTGATATGATTAACCATACCTTGGTATTGGAAGATCCCTTTCAATTTCTTATTTCATCAAATTAACATATACATGCTTCCCATTTTTAAGAATATTGTAACATTGACATGAAAAGAAACAGCCTACTTGCATAGTCTGCCACTTTTTGATTTTCCAATAAATTAAGAGATGACTATATGTTTTCTGCTTGCGCCTCATTGCACCACCAGGCCAGGGGAAAGATTTTTCATGGTACATCATGTGATTTTACCCACATTGTAACAATTGTTCCTTTTGTTGCTTGGACCAGTGAGTTAATTATGTATTACTGTCTGGTTAAAAATGTGGTAAATTGACTATGAATAATCAGAGGCAATATCTGATGCATTTTTCCCAGACTTATTTTCAAAATCCTCTTTAATCCCTTTGTAGAAACACTTTATCGAAAGTTATTCAGTGAGATATTTGGCCGTAGACGGTGGTTCTGTTGTTTTCTTGGTAAAATAGACGGCAGTACTTACTGTCTGTGTTGGACGTATTACACCTTTTCATTTCAGTATAACTGTTTGTTAACAATGTGATTCATAAGGAAAAAGCCTCACTTCATTCCATGTCATTTTTTCATGGAACTGATGAATATTAATGTAAATGCAATAGCTTAAGGTATATGGATTTGTCTTGAATTTGTTTCTTACCTTGGGCGGATATATTGAAATAATGCAAGATATGCTAGATGTGCTGTTTGCTTCTTAGTCATATTAAGTGATCTTCTTGATGGCTATGATTACTGAAGAATGGCATGAAAAAGGCGAGAATTTTGTTACTGAGACATGAATTTTAATCTCAAGTTGGCATCATCCAACTATAAGGACTGTTAGCAAGTTAGATTTTTCATTGCATTCGGAATTTTCTTTAGGTGGTAATTATCTAATGTTTTCCTCCTCTACAATGAAGTCACTCATTTGCTTTTCCGTTTGCCTTGTATATTGCTGCATCTAGTTGAAGAAAGTTTATGCCCTTTTGGTCTGTGGCGAATGATTTCTTTCTAATCGAAGTTTCTCAGTGATGTTAAAATTTTAGAGAAGCAGAAAAAGTATCGCGGCCTGTATATTTTATGCTCTAAATTGTGTTTCTCCATGACAAAGTGAGCATTTTCTAATTGCAAGTTGGCTGTATTTTTATGGGGATGAGTCATGTAGCCAGAAACTGATCTCATGGTTGCAGTTCAATCAGGTTTTGCATTCCTACTTAAAGCTGCAAATAATGTCTATACTTTGGAGTCATTGCCTATAATTTATGTACCCCAAGTCTATCGCTAAAGATAATCTTCAACTGGGTGAACCGAAAGCCTGCACCAAGTACAAGCGACGACATGGTGTTCCATCTTCAGGGTGGATATGTACTGACCGAGGCAAACTGCGAAGCTTGTTGAACAGGTTTAAGGGATCATGCATGAGCCCGAAGTTGGCATCTGGATCACCAATCTGTGAAAGCTTGACATCAGAAAACCCGAGAGATGGGAGTAGATGGTCTGGCCAGTCGCTGTAAAACTGGAAGGTGGAACTGGAGAGTGTGGTGGACGGTTTGTTCATGAAATCTGCTAAGAGGACCGTCTTTGTATAATTGCACTTGTCTGCAATCATCTTCAGTACTTGCATGGCATGTGATTGGGGAAGATAATAGAGTAATCCTTCCAAGACCCACACCGTGTTCCTCTCTGGCATGTACCCTGACTCCTGAAGCTTTTCGAGCCAGACATCATCCCTGATGTCAGCTGCTACTCTGGTCAAGGATTTTGCTATCACCTTTAATTCATAATGATCATCTGGGGATTCTAGTGCTGCCTTTATTAGGGCAGCCTTTACCTGCAGGACATCTGGAAAATCAACCTCAAAAACATCACTTTTGCTCAAGCAGCTTAGACGGTACGCCCTTGCATCCATTCCTGTATACATACCGTCAGTTAATAAAAATTCCCCCTCCAATTAATGCGAAACCACCTATGTCCACCATAATAGGTGGAAGCTTTATGCATGAATGCTTTGTTTTGAATTGATTCTCTTGTATATGGGGGTTCCTATTGCAAGAGTTAGGCATATTTCACCCTTTCATGGCAGTTGTAGGCATTCTCACCTCGCCGTGAGTACTCGATAAATTATTTTGTTGGTTCCTGGCAATCGGTAGTTCACAGCTCATTGTTTACGTGACTAGAATGTTTGCTATGGAAGCATACTACTTACAATGTTAAAGAAGGATTCATCAGTTCAAGACCTGAGTCGAGTGAAAAGTGATGTGGTCTACGCTTGCGGCCTAGGGCTAATAACTCTACCTATCATTGTTTGACCCTCTTTAGAAACAGAATTCTGAGTTTCTCTCAAAACTCGTGAGCTTAGGGGGGATTTGGTGCAAATGACAAAAGTACTACATTGGAAATTGGAATGCGGAGAATAGAGTGGTTTACCAACCTGCACCGAGGAACACCACCTGCGCTGCTCCACCATCGAAAGAATTGACGACAGCTTCGAGTTTTGAATCAAACCATAACGTCCGGACTGCAAGGATCACTCCAGAAATTTCACGAGCATTGTTCGTGCAGTCTTTCTTTATCTTCTCATGGAGACTCCTCAGATATGTCTCTCCCGCAAGCACATCTGCGAAAGGATCGTTAATGACGTGCTTCCACAGGGCTCTTCCTGCAGCCGTTTGGCATGCCGACTGCTGAAGGGAGTCCCATTCCTTTTCAACCCTCAAATGCAGTCCCCGGACCGCGTTGTTGAGCAGCAAGTCGGGGAGCTTGAATTCGATCGAGAACAGGTCCTCGGGTAGTCCATTCTCGTGATTTGACATTCTCTTGCAATCCTGTGAATCGTGAAAATACTAGTAGAAACGAAGCGGAGGATATGTGCATGGTATATATAGAGAGGGTTTATGGGAGGGAGAAAGAAGAGTTGTTGTGTAGGGATAAGAAAAGAGAGCCACACACAAAACCAACGTCTGAGAAGATGGCTCAAATCGTATCCTGCTTCTTTTTCCCTTGATGGAAAGGAAGGTAATGAGGTTGTCCACGAGAGCCACCATTTCATTCTATGCACAATGCCCTCAATCTGTCCCTTTGTTGAATAGGAATAAAAAAGTAAAGGACTAAACGGCTCCACCAAAGAAAGGTCCTATTAACATCGGGTGGTGGCTCCCACTTCCTAAGAGAAGAGAAAGCCAAGTAAGTACAGTTGGTGGGTGCTAACTCTGTGGCCCAGGAAAGAAAGTCTTTCGTCATTTGTTTTGTTTGTTGTGGCACATCGCATCTGTTCAGCCTTGTGTTTCTAGTGGCTCTGATAATGGCTGGTGCAACTGAGAAAAAACTCATATGATCTCAGGCACATTATTTTAGTTGTTGATTGGGGAGTCCTGCATTTTGGATCCAGATAAGACCCACATGATCAATGGCAGTGATAGATCATATTCATGAGGTCCAACGTCCAAACAAAATCTCCTAAGTCCTAAGCCACTAGTGGCAAAGAATCTTAGGTGGATAGGGTGTTTGGGACCTTGTAATAGGGTTCCATTGGCCTAATTACACCTAACGAGAATAACTCAGTTGGTCTAGGAGAGGTTCTATCGCATGAGTTTTTTATACATATGATATGACATGGTAGATAGAACTAATTACAACATCAGATATTAATGAGATGTTTATTTTTTTGAGCTGTTTAAAGTGGATAATGATGCGTGAATGATTTAGTCAAATAGATCCACTTAGGTTATTATTATCGTGGTTTTAGAGATTGAAGTGTCATTCATGAAGCTCGGTAGTATCGAGGCTAGCTTGATAGTACTAAATAGCCTGGTCACTTGGTGACTGCATGCTAAATAAATATCCATTTTGGGGACTACTCGAATGCAACCGATGCCCCCGATAAATATTTGACAATGAACTCGTTGCTTAGGCTAATTTGAGTTGTCAATTTAGGTGTTTTGAAAAACTTTGATCCTTCATCAAATTATTGAATGTTCTATCATAAATGATTTTGATCCTCTTGGTTAGATCTGTCAAAATGGGTCTTAAATCTATATATGATCCATTTAAAATATAAATGAGTTATAAATAGGTAACTTATATCTTGGAAAGATTATTTAAGGGGGTTTAAAAATTGAAAACCTAAAATAAATTACTCTTAAATGGGTTGGACTTAGAACTCATTTTCAACCTCAGGCTAATACTTACTCTTTCCCTCTTTAGCCTTATAAAAATATGTTTTGTAAAAATCGAAAGTATAATTATATATTTTAACAAAAATATAAAAATTGTCATAGATTTGTATTGCATGGAAGTGCTTTTAGCAATACCAATTTAGAAAAAAAAAAAGAAGAAAGAAAGGAAAAAGCTTTTTTAGGTTTAGTTAAATTAGTTGGGTATGACTTGCGCATGGGTCTAGTCGGGTATGTGTCAAGAATTTTGCACTACGATAAATGAGTCATAAATATGTTTTTTTTTTGTTAGAGAGTCATAAATATGTTAAATGGATCAATTTGGGTTGAACCATTTATGACTCGATCCAAACCCTACTTGACCTAAACGAGACTTGATCTACCCATTTGATAGGTCAACTCGGTTTAGAGAAAGTGGGCATAGTAAATTCCTAGTAGTTTCACCATTCAATTCCGACTCAGCCCACTTGAGCTCAGCAACAAAGGAAAGATTCCTCGTGAATTGCCTATATATATCAACGTGAATGGTCTACCTTTGACTGAACCGAGAAGGTGCACTTAATCTTTACATGAAAGTCATCATCAAGTCGAAAGCCCAATAATAAAAATATTTAATTGTTCTTTGTTCAAACTCTCACTCCAATTTTCAAAGCCTAGTCGCTCAAAATGCTATCACACCCAAATCTTGATCCTTCCTTCACACATCACCACTACCAGTCATTGCCCGATCACCTCCAGTCGCCTCTATGACATCCTCAATTTGACCCCAATTTTCAGAATGAGATTATAATAGTAGCAAATCTTTAGAGCAAGATTACAATGGGGATCGATAGGCCACGAAAATGCTGAGAAGGCCACTTGGGGGCAAAAACTCGATTTTTCATCGATAGGTCATAAAAATTAGAAATGTGTAAATGGGCCACGAACGAGGACCCATATGGGCCTAGGCCCACAAGTGGGCCCAATGGGCCCTTAGACCCATGAAGGGCGGCCCAATGGGCCTAAGCTCAAGGTGAGCAACCCAATGGGCCTTACGCCCAAGATGGGTGGCCCAAAGGAGCCCATGTACTACCCAAGCCCTTTTGGTATTTTCAAGTCCCTCATTAATGCTCATGTGTGTGAACAGTACCCAGAGCTTGTGAAGTTACCACTTTGCCCTTTATGCCCAATTAAACAAGAAATGGGTGCCCAATAAGGAGAGGAGAGAAAAGATGATGGCATGCCTAGCCTACCCTATCTAGTGAAGCTTACGTATCCTATTTTCTAGCCTAGGCATGATGAGTTCATTTAACGTGCAATAAATAGCATTAATGGAACTTCATAAGCAATCTTGGCTCTCCATTATTGTCTTGCGGAGCAAGGATGCATCTTGGTCATCCAATGGCCTAAACTTGTGCAACAATCTTTCTCTCTCTCCCCTAGCTCATTTAGCCACCCCTTTTCTCTCTCATTCCCATTTCTCTCACTCTCTCTCTCTCTCTCTCCAGCCCTTTGGACGATTTTTCACTCACACTCACACTCTCTCCATTTCCTTGCACTAGTTGAACCCTCTCATCCTCCCCATCCCTCATCTCACACCCATATTCCTCTCTTTTCCTCTTGGTCGGAGTCACTATGAACCATCGGAAGCTGCACGCCCTTATTGTTACTATGGCTGAACCGTTGTCCTCACCACCTCATGCCACTGTCCCTTGGCTGTTTTGGCCTTGTTGTGGGCTCCCAAGCACCAACCAACCATCGCCAAGCCTCGCCAAGCCTCACAGTGAGCCGTGCCACCTTCCCTAGCCTTGTTGTGATCTCTTCGAAAGGTGACGAGCCACCGCCGAGCACCACAACAACCATCCAACTCTTGTTGTACCTTCGTTGTCACTTGCCGAGCTTGGAATCGGGAGTAAGTGACTTTCTAGCCCTTGAATATGATTGTTATTGCCTTTTGGAGTTAGTTTAGGGCTAGATTAAGGTTAAATGATGTTTTGTTGATGTTATAAGTGGGTTTTGCATGATAAGTGATCATAGGATTCTGATAGGTTATCATGCTTTATCGATAGGTTATCGGGATAGGTTATCATACTTTGCCGATAGGTTATCACGATAGCTTATCATGTGTTTTCGATAGGTTATCGTGATAGGATATCGTAGGCTGCGATAGGTTATTGTGATAAACCTTTCTAATATCTGATAAGCTATTGAAATGTGATAAAATGAGATACAATAAGTTATTATGTTGTGATATGTGATAAGTGTTAGGTTATGATGACATATTATAGTAATGTGAAATAAATCATTGTATAGGTTATGACGGCATGTGATAGATAAGTGTTGGAAGTCCTTTCAGAAAGTGCATTTCGGTCCTAAAACTTTTGCAAGTGCATTTAAGTCTAAACTTGTCAAATTGTTTCAAATGAGTCCTAAAATCGACGCCGTTAGCATTTTCCGTTAAAAATGCTGACGTGGCATTTTAAATAATTTTTATTTTCCACGTGGATTTTTAATAATTTTTTATTCATTTTTAAAAAATTAAATTTAAAAACTAAAAACTTAAATTTATTCTTATCTTATTTTCAACAAAAACTGAAAAGGAAAGTTAAAAAAAAATTATTTTTAAAATTGTTAAAAAAAAATTCAGCGGGCTCCTCTCCCCCGCCGCCGCCGCCGCCGCCCATCGCCGGAGGGGCCGGGCGACGGTCGCCGGCCCTGGGGCGGGGTGGCCGGGCCTCGCGGCGCTTGCCTAGGGCCGGCGAGGCCCGGCCACCCCGCCCAGGCCGGCGACCGTCGCCCGGCCCCTCCGGCGATGGGCGGCGGTGGCGGCGGCGGGGAGAAGGAACCGCCGAATTTTTTCTTTAATAAATATTTTAACTTTTTTTTAAAAATTTTTGTGAAAATAATATAAAATGAATAAATTTGATTTTTTTAGTTTTTAAATCTAAAATTTAAAAAAATGAATAAAAAATTATTAAAAAAATCCACGTGGAAAATAAAAATTATTTAAAATGCCACGTCAGCATTTTTAACGGAAAATGCTAACGGCGTCGATTTTAGGACTCATTTGAAACAATTTGACAAGTTTTAGGACTTAAATGCACTTTTGCAAGTTTTAGGACTGAAATGCACTTTCGTGACAAGTTGTAGGACTTGAACACTTATCCCATTATTCTAATAATTTATACACAATTGTAATGATTTATCTTACCTTGATGAGAGTTTTATATGCCATGAGTCCTAATTTGATTGATGTATTGTTGGTTGTTAAAGTTGAATAGCACATGCTTATGTACTCGTTAGAATGGGAAAATAATAAAGGTTACGGAATTCATTAATTCTGGCCATTTAATAAGCATGGGAGGTATGTGGAAAGATGGCATGTTGAAGTGTTCAAGTAATGTATTTGGGTGATTTGATATGAGATACAAGTATGATATGATGGCATGTGACTAATTAGTGCGTAAGTATGAATATGTGAAAAGATAGTATGATAAAGTGTTTAAAGCACTGTTATGAGATAATATGCCATGAGATAGAAGTATGATTAATTTGACAAATGCATAATTGGGATATGATCACGTGGCATGACAGCATGATATGGTTGTATGTAATTAGTGTTGTCGCATATTGTATGAGCATTACACACTCTTCCATCGATTAATGAGAAATATATGAAATGAATTTGAGTGATGTATGCTTGTGTAATCACTTAAATACTCTGATACGTATGATTATGCGAGGTGATTGTATGTTCGTGTGATCACTTAAATACCATGATACATATGATTATGCAGGGTGATGGCTCCGTTATGATGCGTATGATTATGTGAGACGATGCCTGATTAAGTTTGGATGCCCCTAAGTCAATAGGATGCCATTCTTGGATGGGTTTCGGAACGAAGCTCCTTGTTGGAATGCTGCCCTGAAACGTATGCATACGCGAGATGATACCATGCCTGATGGGGCGGAACGATACTCGGTTGCGCCGAATGATTGCGAACCTTTGGGTTGGCCTTGGGTCTTGAGTGACTGTAATAATTTGGACACGTTGTGTGAAAAGTGCATGAGTGCATGAATGTATATTTTGAGAAGTGATGCTATAGTTGGTACACACGTGATCTAAGATTGATATATGAGTAGTTTTGAATTATTGTATGGCATGGGCGCATGACAACGTTATATTGCACGTTTTTATGTTTGGCTTCTAAGTGTAGAAGGTGTTTCTAAAATTGTTTATATGCTCATATTGATGGCTTTGAGGAAGTGGAATAACCATTCATGTTATAGTTAAGGCAAAGTAGAGGTTGCTTTGCTATTGATTTGTCGTTGATAGATAACTTTCACGTTTAGAGCATTTCCGAGGTGAATGACTTCCCTGCGCGAGGTCTGGGAAGTTTACTCATTGAATTTATCTCACTCATCATTGTTCAACCTTTTTCAGGCCCTAATCGTGACTAGCCAAGCCTGAGCAATGGTATATTGAGTTAGACGCGTACTAGGCGCGTGGGGGATACCACCATTTTCAAGACGCTTCGTAGCACAAAGGAGCTAGACTAACCCTGAAGCCTTTTGGAAGTGTGAATGACCCGCATTTTGATTGAACATGAAATGGCGTAACGAGTGATGTTCAAGTTTGGATATAAATAGCTGGTATGTTGTAATGATGTTATGGATGCATATATGTAAATGTAAGTGTGGTTGAAACTATCAATGTTTGTTGATTGGGTTAATTGTTTATGCTTCTGCTTGCGTATTTAATTGAATAAAGCGATTGGGTCAGCAACGCCTTTTAGGACATCGCAATCGAATGACCTAAAGGAAATGAATGATGACGAGTGCGGGTTGTTGCACGTCTCAAGCGGGCTGGGGCGTGACATAGTTGATATTGCCATTTTTCTTTGAAATCCACAACGCAGGCTTGCAACATATCCTCAAGTGTATGAACGGTCCTATTAGATTGATAATCCATTTGAGAATGATAAGCCATGCCAAATAGTAGCTTCGTTCCTATGGTAGTTTATAGTCTCTTCAAAAATGTTGTAGTGAACGTGGGGTCTTGATCCAAAGTGATTGCCAAGGGCACTCCATCCGATGTGTGCAGACATAGTCTATCAACTACGACCCAAATAGAATTGTTATCTCTCTAGATTCTCAGTAGTCCCACCACAAAGTCTATCATGATATGTTCCTGCTTCCACTTAGGGATTTCTTGCGGCTGTAGCAATCCATTAAGTTTTTAATGTTGCGTTTTCACTCGTTGGCTAGTTAAGCACTAGGCCATGTGCCAAGGAACAACGGTTTTCATGCTAGCTGGATTTATGCTATAATTGCTTTAGTGAGTTTTTGCCAGAATCTCTTCCTTGAATTTTGCATTATCAGATACACATAATTGTGCTCAAAATTTCAATATCCCATCCTTCGCAACTTGAAAATCTAATTTCCTCGTTTTCACGCTCTCTTGCATAATTGTTGGGATTGAAGGGCCCGTTGACTATAGCGCTTTAATCTTGGTTTGCACTTCTGGTTCTATCTAGAAGGTAGCCATAAGGCTAGAGAGGTTGCTTACCTCGAATCTGAAATCCAAATCTCGTACTCCTTCAAGAAGGATCCATTCTCAAACCATCATTTGTGCAATCATTGATTTCACTTGAGTTTATCCGCAACCTTATAGGCCTTTCTAGGATGATACTAGATGTCACTGTCATAATCCTTCTACGACAACAGGTACCTCAAACTTTGGTTGTTAGTGTAGATCGTGAGCTTTCTTTCTCCACACAAATAGGTACTTCAAAATGAAGATGATTGCTGCCAATTCCAAGTCATGAACTAGATAGTTCAATTCGTCGAGCCTTTATTGTCTAGACACATGAGCTACCACTCGTCCATCCTACATTGGGATGCAGCCTTGTCCTTATAGAAAGCGTCGCTGCAAATCTTGTAACCTCTAGGGTTGGACGGCATCGTTAATACTGGAGCAATAATTAACTTGTGCTTCAACTCTCAAAAACTCTTCTTGCACTTATCCGTCCATTTGAACTTTACTTCCTTTAGTGGACACGTTAGGCCGTAGCTATTTCAGAGAATCTTTCCATGTATTTATTGGTAATGGCCAGCCAATTCGAGAAAACTTTGAACTTTGACCACCATCGTTGGTCGTGGCTAGCTCTTGACTGCCTCGATCTTTCCTTGGCCCATGAAAATTCCTTTGTTGGATATTACGTGATCTAGAAAAGTTGCCCGATTAAGCCAGAACTTGCACTTACTAAACTCAACGTCAAGTGCATGTTGTTGGATGGTCAACAATACCATCCTTGAATGTTGTTCATGCTCTTCCATGCCCTTCGAGTACAACATTTTGTCATTGATAAAGACTATGATGAATTGATTCAAGTACACCTTGAACACTTAGTCCATTAAAACAGCTAGGGCACTAATTAACCCAAACGGCATCACTGTAAACTCGTAGTGACTGTGTCGCATTTGAGATGCAATCTTTGGAATATCCTCCTTTTTAATTCTTAGTTGATGATAGCTCGTGCTCAAGTCTATCTCAAGAATACCGAAACTCCTTGAGCTTGATCAAGCAAGTTGTCGATCCTCATTTGATGCTACCCTTAGCAATGCACTAAGGCAAATGAATCCCTTATTGAGCAATTTTCGATAATGACATTCGGTACGATGCCTTAGAGATTGATTCCATTCCAGGGGCCAACTCGATGATGAATTCCCTCTCTCTTTTTGAAGGCAATCCTAGTAACTCATTCAAATCAACTTCTGCGTAGTCTCGTAACACTGCCATATCCCCCAACTTTGGTTCCTCCATTGTCATATCCACTATTGTTGCTAGAGAACCCCGGCAACCTTCTTCTAGTAAGTTCTACTTCGAGTGATGTAATCAAGGGTGCAAATGGCCTTCCTCTATTCCCTACAAATTCATATCTACCATCGTTGCTAGATAACCCTGGCAACCTTCCTCCAATAATTGTTATACCTTGAGTGATGTAATAAAGGGTGTAGATGGTCCTCCTCCGTTCCCTGCAAACTCATATCCACCATTGTTGCCAAATAACCTTGGAAACCTTCCTCCTGTAATTATTCTACCTCGAGCAATGTAATCATGGGTAGAGGGTCCTCCTTCGCTCCTTACAAATTCATATCCACCATTGTTGCCATAAAACCCTGTTTTGCTACTTGTTGAGCCAATTCATTTCAGTTATGACATCAGAGTCATATATGGCTAGAACAGCTAGATCTATCAACTCCTTCTGACCGCTAATAACTATCTTGCACCCTCGACAGCCTAAGATAAATACAAACTTGTCCTTTATAAACTTGGCCTATTTGGCAACTTGCCAAATAGTGTTTGTTTCTATTCTTTTGTTCCTGGAAGCATATTTAGAATAGAAATGCATTTGGTAAAATTTTTGTTCACGAATTTTTTTTTCTTTTTTTGTTCCCGATTTGTTCTCGGAAGTAGATTTAAAACAAAATCAAGAATAAAAAAAAGTTGATTCTTTGTTCCTTGGAACAATTCTATAATCAAGTCAACCTATTTTTTCCTTTTCCTCTTCTTTCTTTTTGTTCTACTTCCCTCTCCCTTATTCTTCAAATGCTGATGTCGCCACCGTTCGCCGCCATCCACCATTTGCTGCCGCCAATTGCGAGCGAGGTCAGTGTCGCCCGGCCAAGGCAAGGTTGGCCTCGCAGTGGCCCGGCGAGGTTGACCCCCGCCGGTAGCTTGGTGAGCTCGGCCTCGCCAAATTTGGGTGAGGCCACTTGCCCAGTTGCTAGCAAGGCTCGACCAATAGGCATGGCCTCGTCGAGGGCTAGCGATGCTCCGGTGAGGTCATCGGCCCTCGTCTAGCTGGTCGCCGACCCTTGTCCGACCGGTTGCCGGTCATCCCAAGGTCGTCGACTGACCACATTGAAGAAAGGAAAAAAAGAAAAAAAGACAAAAAAATAAAAAAATTATATAAAAAATAAAAAAATGATTTGAAGTAGGAATTTAAATTCGCTATATATAGAATACATATATATTTTTTTAAATTTATTGTTTAGTATTTATATTTATAGTTTATACTATAGTTTATTATTTACTATTTAATAAAAATTTGATTAGTTAATATTTTTATTACCTAGTATAAATATAATTAATCAATAGAATTTCTACGATTTGATAGAATTTTAGAATGGAATATAATTCTTAATTTGAATTCTTTTGAAATTGAAAATATAATAAAATATAATATGATTTCTTCACTCATAAGAAGTGGAATAGAAATTTTATGTAGTTACTAAATGCATTTATGTTCATTTTTTATTCCAGAATTAGAAATTTTGTTCCAACCCACTTCTGGACAAGGATGAAAGAATTCGCTTCGTGGACGTATGCATCACCAAGCTTTTGATGTAAGAAAGTTGGTGTGTAATGCTTAATGTGTGTGTCTATATATATAAGAAAGTTTGTTCTAAAAGGTGTCGTATGTTATCCCCTTGTGAATGATTGGGTGGTGTTATTTCTATTTCCACTTGTGCATAGTTGAAAGAAAAAAGAATGAGACGTCGACACCTCTTGGCACATCGCAATCGAATGAGTGAAAAAGAAAGAAGGTTGTCGCGCATCTAAAGGTCGTGGCATGACATACTCCAAATCATGAAGAGGGCCTAAGACATTTAATAAAACGGATGAGATATAAATAGTAAGTAAACTCCCTGATCCTCAGGTAGGAAGGTACTTCACCTCGAAGAAGCCCTAAACACGCAGCTTAATTATCGATCGCAAATCAGTAGCAAAGGCTAAATTTTACCTTAACTATAACATGGAGGGATCTACCTTGACCTATGATCCTCGAGTCCTAACACAAGCATACAAATTTACATACTTCTCAATTCATGGGTAGGATTGGATCGATGAGTCACATATGGAAATAGTTTGATCGTCAAGTAAACTATAGACTTATCAAAGTCTCCTTAAGGTCATTAGCGAGACCCATCTCACGTCTAGCCGACCAAGGAAAGGAAGTACCGATGTCACGAATTGACAAAGTGTTATTCGATTTTGTCATCGACACCAAGGATTGAATTTTGTTATACCATCATCATCATCGGCACTACCTTGAACCCCGTTGATTTGTGTATATTTTTCTTTTGGAGATACTACACGGTTTTATCACTTAAGTGTATATGGAACAAGAAAAGAATTTGGGTCATGAAAGAGTACATTTGATAAATTGTTAAACCATGAAACCATAGGACCGAAAATGCCCCAGGAATGTACAAGATTAAGGATCAAATTGTGTGAAATTGGGCCACTAATCGCCGGCCCAAAACAGCCCCGTATTAGTTGACACTTAAGTCAACTAATGGAGGAGGGATTGACCGGAGCTTGGCTGAATGAGGCCACATCAATGCCTGTAATTCAACAAGTGGCCAAGGGACTCCTCATGGGAAGACACGGCTGCATGAGGTGTCATTGTCTCTTGCTGCCACCAGGGATTATACATGCAAATCTCATGATTACTAGCTAATTAAGAAAACAAAAAGAAAGGGAAGGGGGCGGAGTGATCAAGAGAGAGAGAGAGAGTAACCGAGAGAAAAGTAAGAGTGACCGAGAGAAAAAGAGAGAGAGTCCGAGAGAAAGAGAGTTCGTGAGGGTGCATCGGCAAGGGAAAGAAGGAGACCAGCTCCGCCGTGAGCACACCTGCTGCCACTGTCAACACCGCCTAGCTTCGCCGTCGATTAAGCTGCACCCGAAGTCCGCAAGTTGCCATTTTGCTTGTTGTGGTTGCGTCAGACTTAAGGCAAGTGAAGTCCATTGATCTACATTATGCTGTGTTGTGGTTGTCTAGTGAAGTGTAATAGATTTGGAGATGCTTGAATTTTGATGCTGGATGCTGGAATTCGAAAGAATAGAAGTAGTTCTTTAGGACTAGCAAACTGTTTCATGGAAAAACAGCTTGACCTTTTGCGACTCCGTGAATTTTATGCAATTATCTAGTGGAAATTTGACTTTGTCGCCTTGATAAAAGTTGTAGATAATGTCTTGATGAGTAACATACTAAAATATGAGAAGAAACAGACAATTATTGGTCGGTGAAACAATTTTTATTTGAAAATGTTAAACCTGGAAACTGTTACAGAGGGTTAGGGAGAGTTATAGTGATTATAGCTCTTGATATACAATGAATTAGACTTAGATTTCTTCACGAAACTTTTACCTATAGGTTTTATCTATAACATATCAAAATTTCAGAATTTTCTGAGTTCATTAAGGGATTATACCGAAATTGTTATTGAAACTGTGTAATAGTGATGTTTGAAGTTTCATGGCTGTGATGCATGGACTATTGCGATTCATACGAAATTTTCTTGACTTGGTGTCCTTCATAAAACCTTTTTCCCTAGATCTCGTTTATAACATGTTAAATTTTTAGAATTTATCAATATCGTTTACTGATTTTGTTCCAGAATTTCAATTTGTGGAGTGCATTCTATTTTGTTCGAAAACTATTTTATTTCAAGACCAATTGATTTGCTCTATGAGTTGTGATGTCTTGGATCGTTATTTATACAATGGATGTGGTGACATTTAGCATATCATATGACATCAAAAATTGATGAGGTTTTATAAACTCATTGAAACTTTTGACATTATTGCATCAAATGTTATTTTCAAAGTGAGACATATATGTATATATCATTGATGTTGATGATACCGTCGGATGGCTGAGACGACGATGCCCCAGGAGTGTCGGGATGCCAATAGAGTCAAGTGAGTAGATGCCGATTGGATGCCCAGAGGTGTGTGCCGGAGGTCCTCGGGAGTTTTGAGATGCCCGGTTGTAAGTATTGTACGTAAATCCGGATGGAAGGGGCAACCATTTTCATGGCAAGCCCTGGATGTGCCTCATGTTGCCAAGTGGGGTGCGAGATGCCCGGAGGTGTGTGCCGGAGGTCTCGCGATGCCAAGATTGGATTTGAAAGCTTGGAGGGATGCAAACACTGATCCCCGGGAAAATGAGATTCTTTCGAATATCAAAATGGGAAATAAATCATGTGCATGTGTGTGCATATGGGCATGGTACATGAATTTTTTATTAATTTTGAGTTGGTAATATTTTGTATTGAAAATGTGGTTATTAAGGCATGGAATAAACCTTATGGATATATATGCATGGTTGCATAGATGATATGTGCATTTCACTTGAAACCTTGATTGTCTTGCTTGTTGCATTGTGTAGTTTGATGGATCTTTTACTGCTGAGTGGTTGTACTCACCCCGTTTGGGGACTAACATTTCAGACTAGGAGATATGCCTCTGCTACCAGTCACCCTAGGCACATTCTATGGTATACCGACCGATGTCGAGTGTGAGTGTACGGAGCATCATCACCCCGAGATACGGGGGTTAGTCTTTGTTCATGTGCGCGTTTTGGTCTTGTATGACATTGGTTCGCCCGCCAGCCCAGTCATTCAGGATCATGCTGGGGATGCTGCTGCCGCCAGCTGATGGACTGGGCTGGGTGTGATTGAGCATGACGAGTAGCAGATGAAGCTTTTTTTGGATTGTCGACACTTACTGATAGACTCATGTATAGGACTTCTGGGGAAGAAAGAACGTGGAAGGGAAGTCGGTTATCTTTCGGTATATAGCCGAGCTTTAAAAAAACCTTGGCCTTTTGATGTACCGACTCATGATGTCCATCAAGTTATGTAAATAAAAGTGTTCGGCTCTAACTTATATAAAATATGTAGTTGGTGTGCATTGCATTATTTTGTTTGAGTATGGGATAGGGAGATTTTGAATATGCTTCTGCTATATGAACTACGCTAGGACCAATCTAAAGTATATAATCCCTCAGGACTTATGAACCCATTATAATTCTATGGTATCAAAGTGAAATATTATCAGGTCAAGTGAAAGGTGATGCGGGAGCATCCAACATAGCTCCATCAACCAACTTAGAACCATCGATGCTTATCCAAGCCAATAAAGAAGTTGGGCATTATATGCTTCGATGGATCATTTTGAATGAATAATGTTAATTACTTATCGGTACTTTGTGGTATATCAATAACTATCAATGGGAGGCTATTTTAGATGTCTTGTATGACCAATTGATGAAGTTTCAGGAGGATTATTTTCTGGTCAAGGGAGGAGCTTGAATTTTGGGAAGGCTAAAGGTTCACGAATGCTGTTCAAGAATTTGGAAAGCCAAAGGTTCAAGAATATGGAAAGCTAACAGTTTGAGAATGCGGAAGGCCGAATATTAAAGGCATTTAGTTCCCGTGTTAATAAAGGCTTTTATTAAGTTCCTAGGTGTTTTTATTTTTATGTAGCTCAAGAGTCGAACGTTTAAGTTTCTAGGTCATTAAAGTTTGTTTTTAATATTTCCTAAGGCTAAAATCCTCCTATAAATAGGGGAAACTATCCAATGTAGGGGATATACGAATTTTATGAATGAAAATGGTGAGATTTCCTCTGCTTGAGTGAACATCTTCGGAGAGTGGATAACTCCTTTCGGTTTCTTTATCCTTGGAGCGTAGATCACTCCTTGGTGGTGAGCCAAGAAGCCATTTATCCTTAGTTGGTGGAATCTTTAGGCCTTAGTGGTGAGCTTCTCCTATCCCGAAGTCATTTATCCTTAACTGGTGAAAGCTTTAGGCCTTGGTGGTGAACTTCATAGATCTCGATCCTCTTCTTCGATTGGTGGTGTGCCCTTTATACCTTGGGAGGAGATAGTTCTATCTTTTCTTATTCATTTTCATTTTTTCCCATACTCATTACTCCATACACTTAACCACAAAATCCCCTCTAAAAAAATTTCGTTCTTGAATCACTCACCCCATCACGCATCAAAAGATTGGTATCAAAGCTCAAGGTTCAACTCATTTGAGTGATTCCCTTCTTTCTTCTATTACAAATTCCTTATGGATGATCAAGTTCCAAGAGGCTTGACTTTGGAGCAAGCACACAACGAAAGGCGAGATCGTACAATCCAAAATCTTCAGCAACAAATGGAGCATGTCCTCAATCTTCTAGAGAATCCGGCGAGACAAAGATAGCTAGTAAGGTGTCCCAATGAACGCATCGACGTGACGGTTCTGAATCTCGTCAAAATTCTGATGGCGATTCCGAGTCCACTGGAGACAACCGAACGATTCTGCACTCTAGTGATTCTGAATCTCCAATTCGAAGATGAAGATGGAGAGGGAGGCATAAGGAGGATGAAAGAGACATTAAGGTGGAGGTCCTTGAGTTTGACAGTAATCTCAATCCCGACGACTTTGCTGATTGGCTACACACAACCAAACGAATTTTTGACTTCAAGTCCTATTCGGATGAAAAGAAATGTAAGGTTATTGTCCTAAAGCTGACCAAATATGCTTCTCTATGGTGGGAGAATCTAAAGCATCAACGAGCAAGGGAAGGAAAAGGCCAAATCAAGTCTTGGGAAAAACTCAAGAAGTTGATGAAGAAGAGGTTCTTGCCCGACAACTATAAGCAAGATCTCTTCCTCAAAATGAATTCCCTAAGACAACAAGGGATGAGTATTGAAAAATACATTTGTGAGTTTGAACAACTCAAAATGAGGAGTGAAGTTCCAGAAGTTCCTGAGCAAACCATTGCTCATTTCCTTGGCGGCATGAATCAAGAAATTGCTGATATGGTTGAACTTCAACCTTATTGTTCCTTTGAAGACGTATGCAAGTTAGCCATAAAAGTCGAAAAACAATTGAAGAACAAGAGATTTTCCTCCAATCAACAAAGGCGACATCCTATTTTAAGGGTGCTTCCTCAAGCAAGGGCGAGAGTATGTCGACAAAAGACAAAGGCAAGGGAAAAATTGCAAAGCCTTCCAAAGAAGTCCAAAAGAAGTTTGAAGGCGATGCAAGAAAATGCTTTAAGTGCCATGGTTTTGGGCATTTACAAGCAAATTGTCCAAATCGGAGAGTTATGACTCTTTAAGAAATTGAGGAGATTAATTTGGCGCTTCAAGAGGTTGAGGGCGATCAAGATCAAAATATTTCTGAATCTGATCGGGAAGAAGAAGTTGTGGAGAAAGCCGATGATGGCGAGTTGTTGATCATCCAAAGAGCATTGCATGTTGAAGTTTCTCCTGATAAAGAGCAAAGGAAGAATATATTTCACACCCGTTGGACTATTAACGGAAAGGTGTGTTCGGTGATCATCGATGGTGGGAGCTGCACCAATGTTGCTTAGACAACTCTTGGTAACAAGCTGAAGCTTCCAACAATAAAACATCCTCAACCATACAAGTTCCAATAGCTCAATCAAGGGAATGAACTCAAGGTAACTAAACGCATTCTTATATCCTTTTCGATTGGGAAGAACTATCGAGATTAGTTTGTATGTGATGTGATTCCTATGGAAGCATGCCACTTATTATTGGGTAGACCGTGGCAATTTGATATACAAGCTATGCATGATGGTCGGAAAAATACATACTCTTTTCATAAGGAACATAAATACATTACTCTTTTACCTTTGAATCTTTCTTCGATACATAATAATCAACCTAGGGAGGAAAACACTTGTAAGGAAAATCTGTTCTTGAGTGAGACACGGGTTGAGAGAGCCATTAGCAAACAAAAGAATGTATTTGCTTTGCTTGTGGTCGAGAAAAAGAGTGAGATAGAGCAACCTATACATCCAAAAATGCATTGCTTGTTGAAAGAATTTGCAGATGTGTTTCCGAAGGATTTGCCACCTAGATTACCTCCCATAAGAGGTATTGAGCATCAAATTGATTTCATCCTCGGTGCTCCACTACCAAAGAAGCCAGCTTATCGATGCAATCCAGAGGAAACAAAGGAGTTGCAAAAACAAGTCGATGAACTTATCGTCAAAGGATATGTCCGAGAAAGCATGAGTCCCTATTATGTTCCGGCTCTACTGGTACCTAAGAAGGATGGTACATACCAAATGTGTGTTGATAGCCAGGCCATCAACAACATCACCATTAAGTATAGGTACCCTATACCTAGACTTAATGATATGCTTGATGAATTATATGGTTCTTCTGTGTTTTCAAAGATAGATTTGTGGAGTGGTTATCATCAAATCAAAATGCGAGAAGGTGATGAATGGAAGACGGCTTTCAAGACCAAGGGAGGCCTTTATGAGTGGTTGGTTATGCGATTCGGATTATCTAATGCTCCGAGTACCTTCATGAGACTTATGAACGAGGTTCTTTGTTCTTTTATTGGTCAATTTGTCGTTGTTTTTTTTTTTTTTTTTTTGACGATATTCTTGTTTATAGCAGGAACGAGGAGGAGCATATCTCTCATTTAAAACAGGTCTTTAATGTCTTGAGAGAACGAAAACTATATGCTAAAATGGAGAAATGTGAGTTCTTCACTCTAAGCATTGTGTTTCTTTGTTATGTGGTTTCTAAAGATGGAATCTCTGTTGATCAAGCCAAGGTGGAAGCTATGAAGACTTTGTCGGTTCCGAAGTCTATTTCCGATGTAAGAAGTTTTGATGGACTTGTTTCTTTCTATCGACATTTTGTAAAAAAATTTAGTACCATCATGGCTCCTATAACTGAATGCATGAAGAATGGTGCTTTGCAATCCATCATAGATTCACATAAGAAACGATGCCGCGTTTCTCCATAGCAAAAAACGATGTCGTTGAAGAGGGAGTAAAATAGGGTTCATATACGGTTCTCCTTGATGCCGGCCGTAGCTCACTCACCCACTGTCATTCACCCACCGTCGTTCGCTCGCCCGCCGTCACTCGCCCGCCGTCGTTCGCCTACTGTTGTAGTTGTGCCATCGTTCACGATCGTTCAAGTTTGTCATGTTCTCTATGTGGATTAATTTTGCGAAAAATTTAGGGTTCCGATGGGCAAATTAGGGCACAGAGGGCAAATTGAGGGCTCGACTTAGGGGGAAAGTAGTGGGGATGTCACTTTTATGGGGACGGAATAGAAAAATTGATTCTTCCATTGTTCATTCGCTTTCTGTTGTGAGGACCAAATAGAAAAATAGGGTGCGGAGGGGCTTGACTCGGAGGGAAATAGTGGTGGGACCGAATTTGTTTGTTTAATTAATTAGACTACTTTTGTGGGGGACCGAATGTGAATGTGATTGAATTGAAAAATGGGTGGTGCGGACCTCACTTTGTTTATTTAATTTGGTTTCTTTTGTTTCTGTAAATGCACCGAGTTTGGGAGATTTTAGTCGCATTTGTCAAAACAACAAGGACCTATATGTGAAGTTGCCGATTCTGTTATGTGGTTCCGACAAAACAACAATGACTATTTATCTTTTTTTTCATTGGGTGCAGCATCGACATGGATGCGAATCAGGTAGGCGTCATTATTTGCTATGGTGGAGTGTTTGTTATTGACACTGAAGATTTGGAATATAGTGGTGGAAATGAATGTATTATTTTATGTCAATGTTTGGAAGCCATCATATATTAATTTTCCGAGGGATTTGGTATATTTTTTACGATGTAAAGTGCAAAAACTACATTACTGTATTCTTGGGAAGGAATTGAAGGATGGGTTGAGATTTTTTTAATGATGATAATGGTATTAAGGATATCATTTACCATTATCTTCACGATGAAGAAGCTAAGGTATATGTTGATTATTATAGCGAGGATGAGGATGGGGATGAGCAGACGACCACTGAAGGAGGATAAGTGAGAGATCCTATTCAAGTAAGTAATCAGGTCGGGGATGAGTTTACGTTAGATGAAGGGCAAAATGAGAGGGAGATAAGTCATATTGATGGAAATGAACAAAGAATGAGATGTCCTGAAATCTTGGATGAAGATTTGGGTGAAGATGTGGGCGATGAAGACTTCATTGGATTATAATGGGAAATTGCTTTATCTAGTGAATCGAGCTTTAGTAAATTTTCCAAGTGATGAACATGATGATGAACTCTCACAGTCAAGACAAAAGCAAAGGGAATTTCTAAGAAAAAAACTTGCAGTTTCAGTAAAAAGGCCCGAGCAAGTAAATAGAGATAGATATCCAGTTGAGGGTAATAGAAATGAAGATAAAGAAAGCTGTGGCAATGAAGTTGCTAGTTCGGAAAATGAGCTTGACAATGATGATGAAGAACCTTCTCCTCAAAGAAAAAGTAAGTACCCTTGCTATGATCCGACTGTTGATAAACCTGTTTTGTCAGTGGGCATGAGATTTGATAATGCCAAACAGTTCAAGGAAGCTATTATGAAGAACTCAATTAGTGAACAGAGGAGCGTTAAATTCATTAGAAACACGAAGAAATTTGTGAGAGCTAAGTGCTCACAACGTAATTGTTCATGGAAGCTCTATGCCATGCTTAGTAAGAATGGGTCATTACATATTAGGTCCTTTCAGGAGGAGCATACTTGTCCAATTATCTTTAACAATATAATGGTAACAAGTGTGTGGTTATCAAAGCATTTTTTTCAATACTATCAAAGCAATGCCCAAGATCAAGAGTCCTCAATTTCAACAGTTAGTGAAGGAGCAAGTGGAGGTTAATGTGTCGAGGAATCAATGTAAGAGAGCTAAGGTGAGGGTGATGAAGATATTGATGGGTGGGTATAAGGAAGAATATGCGCAGGTATGGGATTATGTTGGTGAATGCATGTTTCAAAACCCATCTAATAAGGTATATGTAGAGGTTGTGGAGAGGCCACTCTCTGATCTTAGGCCTAGATTTGATAGATTTTATGTCTGTTTTGATGCATACAAACGGGGCTTCTTGGCTGGTTGTAGAAGAGTTATAGGATTGGATGGATGCTTTCTAAAGGGTTTATGCAAGTTGTTGGTTGCTGTGGAGAGAGATGCCAATAATCAAATGTTCTCAAAAGCTTGGGCAGTGGTAAAGATAGAGAACAATGATATTTGGTCCTGGTTCCTTAAAAATTTAATGGCTGACCTTGAGATAACCGATGGAGGAGGATGGGCATTCATGAGCTACCAATAGAAGGTAATTTCATTATCAATTAATCCACTCCCTTTTAATATTAATCACTTGCATATTTTTCTTGACTTGTATTTTTTTGTTTGAATTTTTGTAGGGACTTATTCCTGCATTGGCTGAGTTGATGCCACATGCTGAGTATAGAAGGTGCGTGAGGCACATATATGCAAACTGGTCAAGGAACTTCAAAAGAGATAGGCTGCAGAAGCAATTCTGGCAAATAGCAAAGAGTACGAATATGGCTGATTTTAGATTAGCCAAACAAGGATTGTTGCAGCTGACAAAGGAAGGTTTTGATGCACTCTTCTAGACAGAAACTAAGCATTGGTGTTGGGCCTTCTTCAGCGAAGAGTTCAAATGTAATATCATTGATAACAACCTCAGTGAAGCTTTCAATGGTAGAATTATAGAGGCCAGGTGCTAACCTATCATCAGCATGCTTGATGATATTCGAGTTATGGTTATGACTAGACTGCATAGGCAAAGAGATGAGGCTACAAAATGGAGTAGAGACTATGGCCCTAGGATTGTGAAGAGATTGGATGCAAATATTGTTGCTAGTAGGTTCTGCCATCCAGTTTGGAGTGGAGATAATGGATATGAGATTATTCAAAATCAAGATAAGTATGTTGTCAACCTGGATAGAAGAAAGTGTTCATGCCGAGCTTGGCAATTGAATGGAATTCCTTATGCCCATGCCATTTGTGCTATTCAGATGAAGCAAGAAAACCCAAATGATTACCTACATGATTGATACAAAAAAAGCTCATACCTTGCTTCATATCAATTCATGATGCAGCCTATCAGAAGCAGCAAATTTTGGGAGCCAACAAATCATGAAAGTCCTCTACCTTTACCGCTGAAGAAGCAAATAGGAAGGCCAAAAAAGAGACGAAGAATGCTGCAGGAAGAGGCATCAAGTCAAAGGATGAGTAGGATTGGATCAAAGATGAAATGCTCCTATTGCCACAAGGAATGGCATAATAAGAAAGGTTGGGAGCTAAAAAAGCAACATCAATAGCAAGATGTAATGGCTGATTCAGTGCCAGGGACAGCACATATTGAAGAGTTTCTTGTTGAGCCTATTGAAGGGAGGACAGAAGGCCCTACTATAATGCCTATTGAAGTGCAAATAGAAAGTCATATTGTAAGGTAAGTATCCTCTTTGTCTCAGTAACTTTACAGTTCTTATTCGATAGAGTTTGATGGTTGACCATATGTACTGGCTTCTCTTGTGCTTTTCCTCTATCATGCACTTGTAATTTGAGAAGTTTTCTCCACTTGTTTTCACCATGAAAATGAGTAGATGTCTAATTATTCGTTGTAGTTGGTCATAATCCTAATACAATATATTATTGTAAGGCCTACTAAAAGATCAGAAAAAGGCCCTGTTGTAGGCTCAAGTGCAGGGACAGGGACTAGAATGGGCATGATAGCAACAACAACAACTGAGTTCATTATTGAGCAAACAAGAAAAAAATATCCTGTAAGTTGTACATCGCTGTGTTTGGTCTTTTATGGGCTAAAATTTACATTTGTTATGTGTTTCTCAAGTGAGAAGACGAGCAACTGCACAAGTTGCAGAGGTTGCTACAAGGATTGTTGTTGCTGAAAATGATGCATCACAGCGAACAAGAGGGGCTATTGGAAAAAGATTAAGGTAATATGGTTATAGGATTTACACAGATGAATGTACTGGAATGACTGTTTTGAATGTAAGATTTATAGGCCTCACGCATTCAATTTGTTGTACTTCAATTTATTTGGTTAACAATAACTATGTTCTTGTATCTTACCAAAAAAAAAAATAATTATGTTCTTGTAGCCTAGGAGAACTTTGGAGGTACTTCTATTTCAAGGTGGGCCAACTTAAGAATCAAGGACGCAGCCAAAGAATAGTGCTCCAAAGAAGAAGAAGATAGTGGGTATAGCTACAAACAGCCATCCAAAAAGAACCCAGCACCAGTTCCATCTCAACCAATGATTTGGAGCAGTAGTGATGATATGAACCAACACATGACACGTGCTATAACAAGAATAGCCGCCGTCAAAAACAAGGAAAATGAAAATGAGGTGACAGAAAGCCCAGTTACAGAATTTGCACATCTAGTTCGAAAGAGTGCTCAAATTATGAATCAATTAAAAGCTCCAAAAGGAAAATGAGATCAGGGTGTTGTCAATATTGACTGATGGGAGGGTGCTGGATATGGTCTATTTTTATGTGATGCTAGACATGGTCTCTTTTCATGTTTTTTTTTAAGAGTGTGCTGGATATTATATCATTGATGGTAGTTGCTGCCTGTAATATGCCATTATTTTTTTTTTAAGAGAGTGCTTAACTTTCGATGATTGGGAGTGAAGTTACACATGCTTTTCTTTTCTTTTGTAAACAATCAATCAATGTTAATGTCAAGTACTGGAATGACTATTCATTTTCTCTTGTGTTGGTTTCGGCTAGGATGCTAGTAAGTCAATTATGATGTATATTTTATTTTTGTTGTTACTGCAATGTTGCTGTTGTTGGTTGAAGTTGTAGATATAATGAATTTGTGGGGTTCTGATTATATGTGCTGCTACAAGAACACTTTGGGTGTTGGTATATCTTGTTGCATCAACACCTGTATAGGCTGGTGCAAGAAGATGCACCAGCAACTCAACTGGTGCAAGAACAAGGTGCATTTGGAATGCGACGTTTGGCACTAACATATTCTTTTTTTAAAAAACTCGTGCGACATAAGTGATCACTTTGTAATCATGACTGACACTTAAATAATCACTTTTATAAAAACTTGCCACTCAAGCGATCACTATTTACAACTTATGGCACTAAAATGGTCAATCGTGAATTTGCCACCATCCTTTAATTTTGGCCATGGTTTAACAGTTGTAACAAACCAGCAAACCATCAAACTAGCAAACCAGCAAACCAACAAACCATTACCAAATAAAAAAATGCAGTAAACCATTTCCAAATAAAAAATGCAGCAAACCATTACCAAATAAAAAAAAAATGCAGCAAACCATTACCAAATAAAAAATGCAGCAAACCATTACCACATAAAAAAATGCAGCAAACCATTACCACATAAAAAAATGCAGCAAACCATTACCAAAAGCTTTCAATGCAGCAAACTATTACCAAATAAAAAATGTAGCAAATCATTATATTTGAAGCAAAAACTAACCAAAACAAACATTGACAATACACAATTAAACAACAAAACTTTTAAGTGCTCACAACTAATGCACTTCAACTCCAACCTTGCATTTCTACCCATAGATTACAACAACAAAACATTCTGCTCCATACAAAAAGTACAGCAAACCAAAAAACACATTTTACTTATAAATAATACAATACAAGTGCATATTCCACGTTTTCGACTATGGTAGACATACAAACTTCTTCTCATTACTCACTTTACATTTGAATAAACTACCCAAGAGAATAAGAACACAATCAATGCAAGATAAAAGTTTTTTTCAATTTTCAGCCTTGAAACCTGCCTCTTCAAATGGTCCACTAGAGATGTTAAACCATTCATTTGAGCTTGCATTGAGTCAACATCATCCAACTCGTCCATTAACATAGGTGGAGGTTGATTTTGGCCTTCAAGTAACTCCAATATCACCTTTGTTGCTCAATCAGAGAATTTCCTATCAACCCATTTGAAATATTGGCACTTCGAGCATTCTCTATATCTGCCGCACCCATGGAATCTTCTCCCGGGATTCAACCGAGTCCAAGATGTTCTTATCGGACTCGGTAACCCATAATAATAGTAACACTCATCATCTAATTCGCTTTTCTTATAAGAATGTGAGCCGCTGCTGAAGCTTTTGTCCTCCATTTGCAAGAGCGAGCTGATAACTTTGGGAGAAAATCAAAGTATGCATTCGAAATGGTCAAATTGGGGATTTAGGGTTTTCAACTTCCGGTTCTAGTCGAAATTGGGAATTTAGGGTGTGGCATCCTAGAATTTCTTGTCAATCCTCAGAGGTGCATTAATTCATGTCTTGCATTGAGATTTTGGCCAAGCTTTTGGTGGGTAATTTTGATAGGAAAATTCCATTTTTGGCCATGTGAATTATGGATTTAGAATTTATTAAATTAGGTCACAAAGTTTTGTGAATTAAAAATTTCAATTAGGTGTTTATATAATTAAGGATTAGGTGGATTATTAGGATGAGGATGGGCTGGACATTTAAAGGCCCAAACCAGCCCATAGCCTCACCCCATTCTCGGCCGGCGCATGAAGCCCAAGGAGGAGAGCTGCCGTCGGCCAAGCTGGCCCAAGCCCAGCCGAATTGGAGGCCCATCTTGCATGGAAAAGGGCCATGTGTTTCCTCCTAGCTGCCAAGTGTTCTCCATGCATGATCTAATGATGGCTAATGATGGAGGGGAAGAAAATTAGGGGAAGATGATGCCGGTTTAAGCGAGAGAGAGGGAGAGAGAGAGGGAGTTCGTCCGAGACAGAGAGAGAGGAGAGAAAGAGAAGGAAGAAAGGAAGAAAGGAAGAAAGGAGGAGAGGAAGGAAGAGGACCGTTCGTTGACCATCCGCCGTGCGTCCGTCGTCTGTCGCCGCCGTGTCCTATCACCGTTGTGCTCGCTGCTTGCTCGGTTCAAAGGCAAGTGGGATCCTTGATCTACTCTTGCATGTTGTGCCTAGTATATGTGATTTAATGGTGACCAATTTCGAATGTTTAGGATGTGAAAAATTGAAGTTTTAAGAGTGGTGTTCTAGACTAATAAACTGTTCTTGAGAAAACAGCTCGACCTTGGATGTTCTAGTGGCTTGCATGTGATGTTCGAGTTGGATTTTGGCTTTGACTTCTAAATGAAAGTTGTTAAGGACTTCTTGGAGTATAACATACTCAAATTTGGGACAAAAAAAAAAACAAGTATAAGTGGGTGAAATCTTTATTCTTTGGAGAGACTGGATTTGGAGATTTCGGTAACTACCTTTGATGAATGCATGGACTGTAAGGCTATCTTTTTGTTGAAATTTCACTTCAATTTCTTAAGAAATATGTAAAGGAAATCCTGAGGTTTAACATATCAAAAATTTAGAAAAAAACCAACAAGAATAGTTAGGTGAAATCGTGGTTTTTCGGAGGTGGTTAGATCTGGAAATTTCGGTACTAGGAACAGAAGTTTTAACCGCCTATATTTAATTACCTTAGGACGAATCTGACTTTGATGCCTTCATAAAAAATCTACCTTAGGGTCTTGACTATCACATAATCGAATCTCATAATTTTTTAAGGTCATTTGGGTTTTTAATCGGAAATGTTCCTAAAACCGTGTAATCTGATGTGTTCGGACTTGGTCAGTTGCAATGCGTGGACTATATCGTTTTGTATGAGGTTTTTTTGGCAATTTTTTTTTCATGAAATATCTCTCTTTATGTGTTCCCTACAACATATTCAAATTTCATAATTTTTTAAGTTCATTTGCCTATTTAACCAAAAATGTTTCAAAAACTGTGCAAGTTGAATTGTTAGAATAGTAGTGCTGTGATGCTTGGTCTATACCGAATTGTATGAGGGTCTTTTGGTATAGTGTTCTTCATGAAATATCTGCCTTTATGTCTTGACTATTATATGTTTGAATTTCATAATTTTTTAAAGTCATTTGGGTATTTAATTAAAATGTTTTCTAAAACTGTGCAAGCTGGATTGTGCGAATTTCAAAAGCTATAATGCATGGACTATTCTGTTTTGTATAAGCCCCGTAAATTGTATTGTTTTAAGTGATTGAATCTTGCTGCACATGTGGTGATATTTGGCATTACATATAAAATCAAAAGTTAAAATTGACCTTATTGCCATCACATCATGTGCCATGTTGATATTGAGACATAAATTGTAAATATGAATTGTGATAAATGAGGATACCGTCGGAGGGGTGAGCCGATGATGCCCCGGGAGTGTCGGGATGCTCGGAAAGGGGAGTGTCGGATGCCTGGGATGTGGGGGTGCCGGATGTCCTCGGAAGTTTCGAGATGCCCGAGATGTGGCGGTGCCGCAAGCCTCGGAGGTGTGTGCTGAGGGGATATCTCGTGATGTCAGTTGGGATACGAGATGCTCAGAATGTGGGGGTGCCGCATGCCCGGAGGTGTGTGCCGAAGGTTCCTCGCGATGCCAGGTGGGGTGCGAGCGATAAAATGTGGGATGCAATCACTGGTCCCAGGAAAGAAAAAATGTGGTGATCTAATTGAAAGATAAAAAGTTGAAATTAAATCATGCATGGTATGGTGACATGTATGCGTGGCTGTATGATATGATATGTATGAGTGCATGGTGGTATGTGCACATAAGGCATGGATATGCATAAATGCTTGATGATGAGTGCATGGTTGTATATGCACCTATGGCATGATGGTATATTCGTGAATGATTGATGATGAGTGCATGATGGTGTATGCACGTATGGTATGATGACATATGCATGGCTGCAAAGTAAGTTATGCTTGGATGCATGAATGATATGTACTCTACTATGATGTCATGATTGTTCTGTTTGATGCATTGAGTAGTTTAATGGATCTTTTACCTGCTAAGTGGTTGTACTCACCCCTTTTGGGACTAACATTTCAGATCAAAAGATACCTCTCCCTCCGGTCACGCGGGGTACCTTTTACGGCCTTCCATCTTATGTGGAGGTCGATTGTATGGAGCTCGATTGTGTCGCCATCCCTAGTCTGACGTTTATACGAGTTCATGTGCTGGTGATGCATGATGTGGGCCTGGCTGGAGGCCCGGTCATCCAGGAGTTCTTGTCGGTCCACGTCCGCCGTGACGGAGTGATGCAGGGGATGTTGCCGCCACCATCGCCCGACGCACCGAGGCGGGTGTGATGGCCCACGTGAGGAGTGGGAGCTGACACTTTTTGAGGATAGCCGACACTTGTAGATGGAGGATGACACGTGATCGATATAGGGGTTGAGATCTCTCTCTTTTGAGCTATGGCCAAGTTTAGTTAAAAGTCTTGGCTTTTCTTTTTGGTTGTACCGACCCGAGAAATCAATCATGAAAATATAAATAAAAGTGGTTCAGCTTTATCTTTTCTTATGGTGCGTAGTTGGTTTGCATTGCATTATGGTTATTAGAGGGAGAAATTGTAAGACTTATTTATGCTTCCGCTAGTAAGATGCGCTGGGACCATTTAAAAAAAAAATGCCTATGAACTACGGTGCTTTCGATAAGAGATGTAACTAGTATTCATTAGGTGAAGCGATCGGTACCTATGGCAACCTTAGGTGTTTGGGGGTGCCACATAGGGTTTCTTATTTGGGGAAAAACGGTAAACGGCATCGTTTTGTTCTTTGTATGCTGATTGTATTCTCCGGCAATCCACGTCGATGTCAAAAATTAGTAAAAAAACTGCCACGTCAGATTTCCGGCCAACCAAATTGGCGATGGCACCAAAGTAATTGTTTTGGCACTTAAGTGATCCGACGGAAACTTTTGGCACCAAAGTGAGTGCCGTACACAACTTATGTCACCATTAGTGTACTTTTCCCCCAAAGAGTTCTATGCCATTGTCCGAGCTCTTGATCATTGGAGTCATTATTTGAGGCCAAAACAATTTGTCATTCATTCTGATCATAAGGTGCTTAAGTTATTAGCAGCCACCACAAGCTTAATTCTAGACATGCAAAATCGGTAGAATTTCTTCAATCATTTTCTTTTGTCTCAAAATATAAACCTGGGCACACTAATGTTGTAGCAGATGCTTTATCGAGAAGATATTTTATGCTTGATGTTCTGTACTCTATGATTCTTGGATTTCAATCAATAAAAGAACTTTATTCTGAAGATGTGGAGTTCTCATCCATCATCAACAATTGCAAGTGGGGAGTTCAGGGTATATATTCTTTGCAATATGGGTTTCTTTTTAAAGGAAATCAATTATGTATCCCAAAGAATTCCTTTTGCAAATTGCTTATTCGAGAGGCGTATGGTGGAGGATTGGCTGGTCATTTTGGTATTAACAAAACTCTTGAGGTTCTACAAGAGCATTTCTATTGGCCAAAGATGGGTGGAGATGTGCATGCTATCTTCTCAAGGTGTGCAACTTGTCAAAGATCAAAAAGCCATTTCCATCCTGGTTTGTATACTCCACTTCCGGTACCATTGCAGCCCTGGGAAGATGTTAGCATGGATTTCATTGTGGCTCTACCAAGAACTCAAAGAGGGAAAGATGCTATCATGGTGGTCGTCGATCGGTTCTCTAAAATGGCTCATTTCATGCCATGTCACAAGACCAATGATGCATCTCATATTGCTTAATTATATTTCAAAGAGATTATTCGCATTCATGGAGTACCAAAGACCATTGTGTCGGATCGTGATTCCAAGTTTTTAAGCCACTTCTGGAGGACTCTATGAAGAATGCTTGGTACAAGACTCTCATTCAGCACAGCTTGTCATCCACAAACCGATGGCCAAATGGAGGTGACAAATCATACTCTAACCACTCTTCTTCGTGGTATGGTGAGTAAATCTTTGAAAGATTGGGATTTAAAGCTTGCGCATGTTGAATTTGCTTACAATCGATCACCAAGTTATACTACTAGTCGGTCACCATTTGAAGTTGTGTATGGAATTAATCCTCTCACACCCATTGATTTGATTCCAATTCCATCTAACTCTCAAGTAAGTTTTGATGGCAAGAAAAGAGCTGAATCAATGAAGAAGCTCCATGAGCAGATTCAATCCAAGATTGAAAAGGCAAATGAATCTTACAAGAAGAAAGCTAATCAACATCGCAAGAAGACTCAATTTCAACCGAGCGATCTTGTGTGGCTTCACTTGAGGAAGGAGAGATTTCCATTTTGACGAAAGAACAAGCTCATGCCTAGAGTTGATGATCCATTTAAAGTTATTGAGCGAATTGGTGACAATGCTTACAAGATTACCTTCCGGGAGAGTATGGAGTTTCAGCAACATTCAACGTGGGAGACCTTTCTCCTTACTTAGAGGATGAAAACCTTCTAGATTTGAGGACAAATCACAAACAACCGGAGGAGGATGATGCAGGAGCATTCAACGTAGCTCCATCAACCAACTCAGAACCATTAATGCTTATCCAAACCAAATAAGAAGTTAGGCATTATGTGCTTCGATGGATCATTTTGAATGAATAATGTTAATTATTTATTGATACTTTGTGGTATATCGATAACTATAAATGGGAGGCCATTTTAGATGTCTTGTATGACCAATTGATGAAGTTTCAAGAGGATTATTTTCTGGTCAAGGGAGGAGCTCGAATTTTGGGAAGGCTAAAGGTTTACGAATGCGGTTCAAGAATTGGTAAGCCAAAGATTCAAGAATACAGAAAGCTAACAGTTCGAGAATGCGGAAGACCGAAAATTAAAGGCATTTAGTTCCCGTGTTAATAAAGGCTTTTATTAAGTTCCTAGGTGTTTTTATTTTTATGTAGCTTAAGAGTTGAACGTTTAAGTTCCTAAGTCATTAAAGTTCGTTTTTAATATTTCTTAAGGCTAAAATCCTCCTATAAATAGGGGAAACTATCCAATGTAGGGGAGATACGAATTTTATGAATGAAAATGATGAGATTTCCTTTGCTTGAGTGAACATCTTCAGAGGGTGGATAACTCCTTTCGGTTTCTTTATCCTTGGAGTGTAGATCACTCCTTGGTAGTGAGTCAAGAACCCCTTTATCCATGGCTGGTAGAATCTTTAGGCCTTGGTGGTGAGCTTCTCAATCCTCGTCTTTGGTTGGTGGCATGGTCTTTATACCATGGGAGGAGATTGCTCTATCTTTTCTTATTCCTTTTCATTTTTTTCCCGTACTCACTACTCCATACACTTAACCACAAAATCCCCTCCGAAAAATTTCCGTTCTTGAATCACTCACTCCATCACGCATCACCCGGGAAAATGAGATTCTTTCAAATATCAAAATGGGAAATAAATCATGTGCATGTGTGTGCATATGGCATGGTACATGAATTGTTTATGAATTTTGAGTTAGTAATATTTGGTATTGAAAATGTGGTTAATAAGGCATGGAATAAACCTTATGGATATATATGCATGGTTGCATAGATGATATGTGCATTTCACTTGAAACCTTGGTTGTCTTACTTGTTGTATTATGTAATTTGATGGATCTTTTACTGCTGAGTGGTTGTACTTACCCCGTTTAGGAACTAACATTTCAGACTAGGAGACGTGCCTTTGCTACCAGTCACCCCAGGCACATTCTATGGTATACCAACCAATGTTGAGTGTGAGTGTACGGAGCATCATCACCCTAAGATACAGGGGTTAGTCTTTGTTCGTGTGCGCGTTCTTGTATTGTATGACGTTGGTTCGACCGCCGGCCCACTCATTCAGGAGTTTATGTCTGTGCATGTCCACCGTGATGGGATCATGCTGGGGATGCTGCCACCGCTAGTTGATGGACCAAGCTGGGTGTGACTGAGCATGATGAGTAGCAAATGAAACTTTTTTTGGACTGCCGACACTTACTGATAGACTCATGTATAGGACTTCTAGGAAAGAAAGAACGTGAAAGGGAAGTCGATTATCTTTTGGTATATAGCCGAGCTTAGAAAAGCCTTGGCCTTTTGATGTACCGACTCATGATGTCCATCAAGTTATGTAAATAAAAGTGTTCGGCTCTAACTTATATAAAATGTATAGTTGGTGTGCATTGCATTATTTTGTTTGAGTATGAGATAGGGAGATTTTGAATATGCTTTCGCTATATGAACTATGCTGGGACCGATCTAAAGGATATAAACCTCCAAGACTTATGGACCCATTATAATTCTATGGTATCAAAGTGAAATATTATCAAGTCAAGTGAAAATTAAGCGAACTATAGCGACCCTAACAGATCGAGGGCCGTTTCGGGGGTGCAACACAATCATAGGGCCAAAGTGTAATGACACGTCACATTCCATGCCATACAATTTAGTCTCATAACCATACCACACTCACACTTAATATAATCATCAGATTTAATCATTCAAACGGTTTTATCCCCCTAGAGGACCAATGTTTGCGTCCTTTTGAGATTTCGCATCCACCCTGGCATCGCGAAAACGTTCGGCATTCAGCCACTTAAGGCCACTGGGAATCCGGAGCGTACAACACCTCCAGACATCTCATACCCCACCTGGCATCACGAGGAATACCTCCGAGGCTCACCATGAGAATGGTTACCCCAGCCCTCCGGATTTACGTACCGACTAGCATACAACCGGGTATCCCAAAGCTCCCGAGAAAAAACCTCTGGCATTCAGCCACGTAGGGCCACCAAGCATTCACAAGGCATCGATTCATTCGATCCTTTGGGCATCCCAACTCCCGGGGCATCGTTGACCCGAGGGTCCAATGGCAACAATTAACATCTTAATTTCCAAAAATACTTTCAAATGTAATGAAAAGATGTCTCAAGAATCCTTCATCAAATATCAATATTGCATAATATACCAATGCCAATATCATCATGTCAATAGCAATTTAAGATGCATTCACCTTTGGGACAAATTGAGCAAATTCGGAACAAAACAGCTCAAACATCACAATGCGCAGTTTTAGTAATAATTTCGGAATAACCCCTAAATGAACTCAGAAAATTCTGAAATTTTGGTATGTTATAGATGAGACCTAAAGGAAGAAATTTCGTGAAGGACACTAAGTCATATTTGTTGTGTATAAATAGTACTAGTTTGCTGTTTCCTTCGAAATTCTGCAGTAACTTTTTGGTTCAGTACCTACAGAAGGAAATTCATTTTACCACATAAATCTTGTCCGTTTGTTTTCAAATTTTGATATGTTATTCCTAAGGATGTGCCCTAAAACTTTTATTTAGGGTTCAAAGTCCAATTTTATGTATTAAATTACAGAAAATTTGTGGAATCATCAAAGGTCAAGCTGTTCTCTACAAACAGAGTACTGATTTCAATAGATTCACTCCTATCCTCGTGTTTTCACATTCATATGGCTATATTTAGATGTCTAACTTAATCTAATGAGTGTTCTATTATGTAAAATGATCATTTTCTTATCTTCACCATTATAAATCAGAGCAATACCATTAAAAAGACTTTATATCTAAATTTCTCTAAAACAGAATCGGTACATATGGTTTTCTTCATTTCTAATTCAATCAAACAATTTGTTTCTCTACCAATCTATCTTACAACATTTTCAGCATCTAAGAACACTTTCAGCAAGTTCTTATTAACAGAGAAACCTTCCACAGCTCGGCTCAAAGCATATATTCATCCCTAATCTCACTCATCTCAACATATACCACATCTTTCCACTCGGCAACCATTTCCTCACCTTGCTCAATCAACACAGCCATCTTTCACTAAATTTTCGAGATAAGCAAGACTCAAAAGCGACATGCAATGATTTCTAACTTTAATCTAGTTCCCGTCGAGCTCAATCCAACACAGCACAGCAACAATACATTTAGTCCTCCACAAAACAGCACTCAATCTTCATTTAAATCATCCAAAATCCAAATGCAGCTCCCAATTCTGCATTTTCTCACATCTACCAGCATTTCACAGATAATTGCAGCATGCATAGACATAGATTAATGAACTTCCACTTGCCTCAAGCTCTTCTACTCAGTTGCAAACAAAAACAGGGGCTCGGGGGGTCGCGGCTTGGCTCAACAGCGACGAAGACTGGCGGCGACAATGGCGGCAGCTCGATCACGGGCACGAGCGGAGGGCAGCCTTCCTTCTTTGCCCTCACTCGCTCCGGACCGCTTGCCACTCATTCTCGCTCTCTCTCTCTCTCTCTCTCTCTCTCTCTCTCTCTCTCTCTCTCTCTCTCTCTCTCTCTCTCTCTCTCTCTCTCTCACTCTCACTTGCTTGCCCGCTCACTCTCGGTCTCTCTCTCTCTCTTTCACTTGCTCAATTCCGAATGTTTTTGTTTCTTTGATTAATTGATTAGTAAACTTTTGCATGCAGGTTAATAGGTGGCTTCAAGGGAGAGACAGCTGGAGAGTGGCGTGGCAACAATGGCCCCCACCCCCTTTCCGGTTTCTCCTCCTCTTAGTCGACAATTAAGGGGTTCTTGGGCTTTTTGGGCCTTAAAATTGTGGCCAAAAGATCCAAATTAAATGGTCCATAATCTTCAAATATAAGCCCATAATTTCTGCACAAATATGAAGCATTTCAGTTTTTCATAGAAACCAACAATTATTCCCTTAATCAATTTTCTTCATGTACAAGTACATGACCAAAGTCCTCACGTGGAGAAGGGATTCAACCGACGGCATGGTGATAAAATTCATTTCCTCCGGGCCGAATTGCTCAAAGAAAAGATGTGCATGGTCCTCATGCACAGTCCAACTTCTCAAAATTTTGTTCATAAATTCGGCATGCGTGTTCCTCATGCATGGCCGAATTCCATCAATCGATTGAAGTCCAAAGACTTCTCTTGTTGCATAGTTGGTTGGTCCAATAGATGAAAATATAACATGGCCGTTGCATATTTGAGGGTCGTTGGAATTTTCGGATGCCCCAAGTGGTGCCTGAATTCGAAGGTAGTCACAATCTTGACGACTTTGTTGATTAGCTACATACAACTAAACATGTCTTTGACTTCAAGTCCTATTTGGATGAGAAGAGATGTAAGGTTGTTGTCCTTAAATTGACAAAGTATGCTTTTCAAGAAGTAAAAGGCCGAATTCAAGAAGCATCAACAAGCAAGAGAAGGAAAAGGCCGAATCAAGTCTTGGGGAAAATTCAAGAAGTTGATGAAGCAAAGGTTCTTACCTGACGACTATAAGCAAGACTTGTTCCTCAAGCTCAATTCCCTGAGACATCAAGCGATAAGTATAGAAGAATACATTAGTGAGTGTGAATAACTCAAGATGAGGTGCAAAGTTCCAAAAGTTCCTAAGCAAACCATTGCTCGATTTCTTGGTGGCATAAATAGGAAAAATGCTGATTTTGGTTGAACTTCAACCATATTGGTCCTATGAAAACGTATGTAAGTTGGCCATGAAAGTCGAGAAGCAATTGAAGTGTGACATCCGCAATCCAACCCCGATTTTCAAAACAAATTACATCAACATCCAATCTTCGAACGGGATTACAATAAGAATCGGTAGACCCCAAAAACACTGAAAATGCCACCTTGAGATGAAAACTCGGTTTTTCATCAGTGGAACACAAAAGTTCGGAAAAGTGGAAACGAGCCATGAGCAAGGGCCCAAGTGGCCCCAAGCCCGTGCTGGGCAACCCAATAAGCCCAAGCCCACGATTAGGCACCTGCATGGGCCGAAGTGATGATGGACGGCCCAAATGGGCCTAAGCCTAAGTGGGCGGCCCAAGGCCCACATGCCTAAGAGATGGGCTGACATGGTGGGTCCGTGGGTCCTCCAAGTCTATCAAGCCTTCAATGCAACATCTTGACTTTTAATGTACCTCATGTGCGTGAACAGTACCCAATCTTGGCGAAATGACCAAATTGCTCTCTCATTCAACTAAGGACAAAAGGGCAAGATAGGAAAGGAGCTAGGAAGGGGCACCCATGTGCTAAAGATGAGGGAGGTGATATTGGCCCCATTTGGTTCAACTTTGGGGAAATGGCTTTGCATTTCACCAAGTATCTTTAGAAGAATGGGCATTTGATGAAGGCTAAAGTGTTTGGGTACTCTCATTTTGGTGTATTTTGCAAAGTAGTTTTGAGGTGAAAAGAAAACAGAAAAAAAGAAAAGCAAAAAGGAGAAGATGCTAAAGTAGAAGAGAATGATTGGGAGAAGCCAGAGCTGGTGGTTGTGGTGGGGGAGGTGGCTGGTGGCAATGGTGGTAGGGAGGCGGCAAGTCGCGCAACCCACGCATCACTGTCGCATGGGTCGCGCGACCCAGGCGACGTCGCCTAAGGCCGCGACCTACACAACGGCGGTGCGTGGCGACAACAGTGTGTGGGCGACTAGATTTGGCCAGCTGAGCGGAGCTCAGCCGATCGCGTGGGTCACGCGACCCGCACGACACCGCCTGAGGCTGCGACCCACGTGACAGTGATGTGCGGTGACAGCAGTGTGTGGCGACGACGATGCGTGGGCAACCAAATCTGACCAGCTGAGCGATCTAACTTACTAAGCTCCACTCAGCCTGTCGTGTGGGTCGTGCGGCCCAAGCGACGCCGCTTGAGGCCATGACCCACGTGACAGTAATGCATGGGTGACTAGATCTGGCCGGCTGAGCTTTGCTAGCTCAGCTTCACTCTTGAAGAAACAAGTCCAACGAGGAAGACGATGAACGGTGATTTTTTAGGGTAAAACAAGAAAATCCAATTATCAGTGAGGGTAATATTGGAAGAAAAAAAATCATTAACCCCCTCTTCAGCATTCCGAAAATGCTGAAAGCCCAAAGCAGATCCCCTTGGGAAAGCCAAACCAAACGGGGCCATCATCTAGCCTAGTCTAAGCCTACCTATCATATATTTTAGCCTAGCCATGAGTGATTCATTAAATGACATTAATGAGACTTGGGCAATAAGTAAAGTGAGGAGTAATCCAAGCCCTTGATCTTGGATGGGACATGGCAAGATGCAATCTTGGCCATTTAATAGCCCAAGATTGACCTTCCTAGAGAATTTGGAGTTTTGGCAACATTCAACGTGGGAGACGTTTCTCCTTACATGGAGGATGAAAACTTTCTAGATTTGAGGACAAATCTCAAACAACCGGGAAAGGATGATGCAGGAGCATGCAACGTGGCTCCATCGACTAACTCAGAACCATCAATGATTATCCAAGCCATGAAAGAAATTGGGCATCATATGCTTCGATGGATCATTTTGAATGAACAATGTCAATTATTTATTGATACTTTGTGGTATGGCAATAACTATTAATGGGAGATCATTTTAGACGTTGTGCATGATCAATTGATGAAGTTTCAGGAGGATTATTTTTTTGTCAAGGGAGGAGCATGAATTTTGGAAGGCTAAAGGTTCAAGAATGCAAGTTTCCATGCTAATAAATGCATTTCCTAAGTTCCTGGGTGTCTTTATTGTTACGTAGTTTCAAGAGCCTAAGGTCTAAGTTCTTAGTTCATTAAAGTCTTTTTTTTATATTTCCTAAGTCTAAAATCCTCTTATAAACAAGGGAAAACTATCCAATATAAGGACATACGAATTTGATTAATGAAAATGGTGAGATTTCCTCTGCTTGAGTGAACTTCTTTGGACGGTGGATTACTCCTTTCGATCTCTTTATCCTTGGAGCGTAGATCACTCCTTGATGGTGAGCCAAGAAGCCCTTTATCCTTGGCTGGTGGAATCTTTAGGCCGAAGAGCTTCTCCTATCCCGAAGTCTTTTATCCTTGCCTGGTGGAAACTTTAGGCCTTGGTGGTGAACTTCGTAGATCTCAATCCTCATCTTCAGTTGGTGGCATGGCCTTTATACCTTGGAAGGAGATTGTTCTATTTTTTCTTATTCCATTTTGTTTCTTCCCTTTATACACTACTCCATACACTTAACCAGAAAAATTCCAAAAGAAAAAAAAAATTCGTTCTGGAATCACTCGCCCCATCATGCATCACCTCCTTATCTAGTGGCTCAACGTTTTGTAGTTTTGTATTTTTGGGTAAGAGATGTGAGAGACATGGTCCCATCCACTTTTTTGGTGGACCTCCGGGTGCCGGAGGATCAGGAAGAGGCATCAACTGGGATGCCATGGATGTGGATGTTCCCGATGGGGAGGTGTCCGATCCCAAGCTTGATCCCGATATGATCGTCAAGCCGGAGCCCTAGATTCTGGAGATCGTAGATAGCTAGGTGGTAATGGGATTAATAATACTTTTTGGACTGCCCTCATAGTACTAGAGGTGTTAGGTTTACCCTAAACCCCTTTTTTGTAGAGGTCGTGAACGCGCTTGTAGACTAATCGGATGTGGCAAGCAACTAAGCTTAGTTTTGTGTGTTTAAACTGTTGTATAATAGGACAATCTTTTGATGCATATGTATATATATGAGTGTGGTTAAAACTATCCCTGTTTGTTGATTTGGTGAATTGTTTATGCTTTTATTTGCGTATTTAATCAAATAAAGCGATTGGGTCGGCGACGCCTCCTAGGACGTCAAAATCGAATGGCCTAAAGGAAATGAATGACGACGAGCACGGGTTGTTGCGCGTCTTGAGCAGGTCGAAGAGTGACATGAAGAGCAAGAGGTTTTCTTCTAGAACCTTATCAAAAGGGACATCCTATTTTAAGGGTGCTTGGGCAAGCCAAGTGGAGAGTGCATCGACAAAAGACAAAGGTAAGGAGAAGTTTGCCAAGCCTTATAAGGATGTCCAAAAAAACCTGATTTTGACACAAGGAAATGCTTTAAGTGATGGCTATGGGCATTTTTAATATGATTGTCATAATCAAAGAGTTATGACTCTTCAAGAAATTGAAGAGATGGATATGGCACTTCAAGAGGCTGAGAATAATCTAGACCAAAATGGTTTTGAATTTGAAAAGGAAGAGGAGACTATGGAGAAAGCTAAATGATGGCAAGTTATTAATCAGTCGTAGAGCATTACATGTTGAAGTTTCTCCTCATGAGAATGAGCAAGGGGAGAACATGTTTCACACCGGTTATATTATTAACAGGATGTTCAGTAATCATTGAAGGTGGGAGCTGCAGCAATATCATATCGACAACTTTGGTTGATATATTGAAGCTTCCAACAACTAAACATCTTCAATGGTACAAGTTCCAATGGTTCGGTCAAGGGAATGATCTTAAGATTACAAAACAAGCTCTAATATCATTTTCAATTGGGAAGAATTTTCAAGATCAAGTTCTATGTAATGTCATGTCACTTGTTATTGGGAAAACCTTGGCAAAATGATAGAAATGTTGTGCATGATGGGTGCAAAAACATATACTCTTTTCACAAGGAACAAAAATGCGTTCTTGTACCTATGAATCCATATGTGATACTTAAAAATCAACCTGGGGAGGGAAACACGAGTTAGGAAACTCTGCTCGCAAACAAAAGAATGTATTTGCTTTGTTTATGATAGAGAAAAAGAGTGAGATAGATACATCCAAAGATGCATTCCTTGTTAAAAGAATTTGCAAATGCGATCCCAGAAGAGTTGCCACCTGGATTACCTCCAATAAGAGGTATTGAACATCACATTGATTTGCTACCCAATGCTCCTCTACCCAACGAACTGGCCTATCAATGCAATCCAGGAGAAACAAAGGAATTGCAACGACAAGTCGATGAACTTATCCATAGATATAGGTACCCCATATTTGCAACGACAAGTCGACAAGTCGTTCAAGAAAGCATGAGCCTATGTTTCGTTGTTGCTTTTCTAGTGCAAAAAAGGATGGTTCATTTAGAATGTGTGCCGATAACCAAGCCATCAACAACATTACCATTAGATATAGGTACCCCATACCTAGACTTGATGATATGCTTGATGAGTTATATAGTCCTACTGTGTTCTCAAAAATTGACTTGCAAAGTGGCTATCACCATATTAGAATGTGAGAAGGTGATGAGTGGAAGACGGCTTTCAAAAATAAAAAAGACCTTTATGAGTGGGTTGATTATGCTACTCAGATTATTGGATGCTCATGAGGTTTATGAGTGAGATTCTTCATTGCTTTGTTGGTCAATTTGTTATTGTATGTTTCGATGATATTCTTATCTATAGCAGGAATGAAGAAGAGCATATATATATCTCATTTGAAATAAGTTTTCAATGTCTTGAGAGAGTAGAAACTCTACGCTAAAATGGAGAAAAGTGAGTTCTTCTCTCCAATTGTCATATTCCTTGGATATGTGGTTTCGAAAAATGGGATCTCTGTCAATCAATCTAAGATAAAAGCTATGAAGACTTGGCCAATTCCAAAGTCCATTTCTGATTTTAAGGAGTTTTCATGGAGTTGTCTCTTTTTATCAGCAATTCGTGAAAGATTCAGTTACATCATGGCTCCTATCACCAGATGTATGAAGAATGGTGGTTTCAAATGGATGAAGGCTGCTCAAAATACCTTTAAAGCAATTAAGCAAAAGCTTTGTGAGTCCCTTATTCTTGCCCTTCTGATTTCGATAAAGTATTTGAAGTTGTGTGTGACGCAAGTAGAGTTGGCATTGGCAATGTTCTTGTACAAGCCTAAAAACCTTTAGCGTATTTCAGCGAGAAGTTGACAGATTCAAAGAACTCTTCAACTTATGATAAAAAAAAAAAAAATTATGCTATTGTTAGAGCTCTTGATCATTTGAGGCCAAAGCAATTTGTTCTTCATTATGATCATGCTTTAAGTTCATTAGCAGCCAACACAAGCTCAATTCAAGACATGCCTTGTGGGTGAGTTTCTTCAATCCATTTACTTTGACTCAAAGTACAAATCGAGAAGATATTCTATACTTGCTATTCTGGATTCTAGAATTCTTGGTTTTCAATTGATGAAAGAACTTTACTTTCAAGATTCTAAGTTCTCATTCATCATCGATAACTGTAAGCAAAGAGTTCAAGGTACTTCTCTTTACAAGATATGTTTCTTTTTAAAGAAAATCATTTATGTGTGCCAAAAAGTTCTTTTTGAGAGTTGTTGATCAAAGAAGCACATGGTAGTAGATTGGCTGGTCATTTTGGAGTTAACAAAACTCTTGAGTTCTTCAAGAGCACTTCCATTGGCCAAAGATGAATAGAGATGTACATGCTATCATCTCAAGGTGTGCAACTTGCCAAAGAGCTAAAAGTCATTTCCATCAAGGATTATATACTCCACTTCTTGTTCCATTATAGCCTTGGGAAGATGTGAGTATGGATTTTATTGTGGCTCTTTCAAGAACTCAAAGGGGAAAAGATGCCATCGTGGTGGTTGTTGATTGGTTCTCTAAAATGGCCCATTTCGTGCCATGTCGTAAGACGGATGATTCTTCTCATGTTGCTAAATTATATTTCAAAGAGATTATTCGCCTTCATGGAGTATCGAAGACCATTGTGTCGATCGTGATTCCATGTTCTTGAGTTGCCTTCTAGAGGACACTACAGAGAATACTTAGTACGCAACTCTTGTTCAACACCACTTGTCATCCCCTAAAATGATGGCTAAACGGAGGTAACAAACGAATTCTTACCACTCTTCTTCAAAGTATGGTGAGTAAATATTTAAAAGACTAGGATTTAAAGTTAGCACATACTAATGGTCGATCACCTTTTGAAGACGTGTATGGAATCAATCCCCTCACATTGATTGATTTGATTCAAATTCCGTCCAACTCTCAAGTGAACTTCAACTACAAAGAAACAGCTAAGTTGATGAAGAAGCTCCATGACCAGATTCAATCAAAGAATAAAAAGGCCAACGAATCTTACAAGAAGAAAGCTATTCAACACGAGAAAAAGGCTCAATTTCAACATGGGGACCTTGTATTAGGTTCACTTGAGGAAGGAGAGATTTCCGTCTCATCACAAAGAGCAAGCTTATGCTGATGGTCCATTTAAAGTTATCAAGCGAATCGGTGACAATGTTTATAACATTGATCTTCCTAGAGAGTTTGGAGTCTCAACGGCTTTTAATGCGACAGACCTTTCTCCTAACTTGGAGGATGAAAATTTCTCATATTTGAGGACAAATCTCAAACAACACGAGAAGGATGATGCGAAAGCATCCAATTTAGCTCCATCAGCCCACTCATCCAATTTGAGTATAACGTGTTTCAATGGATTGAGATTGAAATTTCCAACTATAACAATACCAACCCATTCTTACCAAAGTTATCGGTATAATATATTAATCGTTGATTTCTAGGTACGCTTTAGTAGTTACTGATCTCAAAGTTTCTCAACAAAATATATCAATGAAAGGCCATTCTGAACAACTTCCTTGGTTATTTGATGAAGTCATGAGGTACTTATTTTCTGGTCCAAATGGGAGCACAAATGTAACGAGGCTAAAGAATTAAGAATGCAAGTTCGCAAGTCATTAAATACATCACTATTTTCATAGGAGTCTTTATTGTTAGGTAAAGTTTCAAGAGTTAAAATTTTGAGTTCCTAGGTCTTTAGTGTTAAGCTAGTTCCTATGTCTATTTATTACTTTTCTATTTCCTAAATTGAATTCCTCAATAAATGGAGAAAGCCTCTCTATTGTAATGCAAACTAGATTTGATGAATGAAAATACTTGAGGTTTTCTTCTACGTGAGCGAATATCTTCGGAGAGTGGATAATTCCTATTTTGAACCCCTTATGCTTGGAGAGTAGGTTACTCCTCAGTGATGAGCCAAGAAACCCTTTATCCTCGCCTGGTGGATTTTCTTTTAAGCCCTAGTGGTAAGTTTCTCCTATCGCCAAGTCATTTATCCTTGGCTGGTGTTTCGTCCTTTAAGTCTTTGTAGTGAACTTCGTTTATCCTGATCATCAACCTAAGTTGGTGGCATGGCCTATATACCTCGGTGGCAATCGTTTTGTATCCCTGCTACATTCACATTCATCCTTCGATATCAATCCCTATATGCACCATCCCATATACTTAACCATAAAAAACCCCACATCCCGAAATCACTCGCCCACACACGCATCACATGTTATATTCTCATCGCATATGAGACTCTTTTTTGCTTAAAGAAAATCTCTTGATATTGAAAGCAACGTCAGGCGTGAACCATGATGAATGGCTAAGAAGCACCGACACTCTCTAGGAGCCTTCATGTCATGTCTGATACTCCAACATGCGGTCAATGAGTGTCGAAAAATCTGACATGTAGTCAACTCCCCTTGACACGCTCCAGAATTGCAACATAGAATTCAAACACACAAGGAGTCAATTTTAAAAAATTTCGATACTTGAGGAGTGAAAATGTAAATATATGAAAAAAAAAAAAAAAAGGTAGAGTTGGTGGCTGGGCATCACTATGGCTGCCACCATCGAAGGGGCCAACTAGGTGGTGGAGGGGGCATGGCCCTCGCTAGCTAGGGTGAGGCCATCATCAACCATACAAGGGCCATTGAGGCTTGCCCAGATCTTAGCAATGCCTCAACTAAGGCCCCAACAAGGCTCGCCCAGATTTGTGCAATGCCCTCACTCGGGCCTAGCAAGGGTTGCCAGTGTGGCATTTGGGTTTTGTCAGACCTCAAATAAGTAACGGCTCATCATGGGTCGACAGGAATATTGACGGACTGCATTATTAGCACCATTTGCAAACACTATTTCGTTATCGTCATCATCGGTATGGCATTAGGCCATTGTTTCATCACCACCTGTCGTTCCGAAACATCAACTTTCGGAGAGAAATTTCCCCATGCACAGCCATGCACATGTCCAATATTAACCCCGCGTGGCCTCGCAAATTGGCCGAGTTGAAGGCTCGTAGCCCGTAATGGCCATGCATACGTGAAATTTTACAATGGAAATTGTCGAAGACCTTCCCCGTTGTCGCAACCCGATCTCGCCGCCCCTCGAAAAGGTATCCAAGGATGGGAAAAGTCGGGTTTAGGGGTACTTGATCTCGAGATCTCGAGCTCTCCCAAGCTCGTACCCCGCGTGACAGTAGGTTTACTTATACGATCTAGGTATTTAACAACCTAAAAAATATACAGGAGTCGCCACTAGCCTCATTTATGGGGGTCGGCTAAAAACTCAATCGAGGGTCGGGAGTATTCCCTCGATTCCTACGCAACCAGATATCTAGGTTCGAGGACTTGGGTTACGCTAATATTGCTATTAGCGCCCTTTGATACCTAAACGGGATGTTGTGTTTTTCCTAACATGTCCATGCATTTCTTTTTATATTTTCGGGATCGTCAATTCTAGACTAAATGATCATGCGCGGTGAATTACTTTTATTCTATTCTATTCCTAAGAAGTGAAAGGAAAACAAACAATGAATATGAAATTGCAAGACATGAAGTAAACAATCAAGAAAAGCAGTTAAACCTAATCATGCAATTCTAAAAAAATAAAAGAAAAAACACAATTAAGAAAAATGAGGAAAAAAAAAAAAGAAAAACCCGCAACTCGTCGGGTTTTATACAACACAAAGAACCCGAGACATATGTCGGGAGAGAAACGAATATTACAGAATAACGGTCGGAGTGGACATCGACCTCCATCATCTTCACTTCTTCTCCACTTTTAGGATCCTATTCTAAACCTAATCTAGGAAATCCGGATGATTAGATGCATACAAATGAAAGAAACAATCATCACGTATCAAAACAATCAAAAGCAAGACATTTTTTATTGTATTCAAAAAGAGTGACCAAAGTCACAAAATCCCCAAGTCAAGTTCTATGCGGCATCCCAAAGGCACTTACATTATCCTGCATCGCACCTAAGTCATTTATCTAACAATCACATGCGAAGCATAATTGACATGCATTTAGACCATATGGTCTTGATTCTTAATCAATCCAAACCAATGAGTAAACCAACTAAGGATCACTTATTCAAACACATGCACCATTGAATTCGCTCAACACATGTATTCAAGGGGAACGAAGGGAGCAATATGTAACCCACAGGATATCTAAAACCGTTTTGTAAACAATTGACAAAAGACGTTATTTCATGAAGAAAGCATCTCAAGATTCCTAACGCATGAATTTCTAAAAATACTAGAATGTGAACTAGTCAGTCTATAATAGAATAAGGCAACATGTAACATAGGTGTTTTACAACATAGTGAATGCAATTGGACACATCTACTATCTAATTTCAAGACTAGCAGCAACTATCCACAGAAAAGACAGCAAACAAACAAAAGATCTTCTCCACTTTATCATGTATTTAGGTGAACCCATTTTTATCTGTTAAAAAGTTTAGCTACAACACATTTTTCCTCAAAAAAGAAGTTTATCATTCAGCACAAACAAGGAACAATATAAGTTTGATCCTAATGTTAAAAATGGAATTGATGGAGGTGGACTAGTCGATAGCTCAAACCGCCACCAGCAATCAGTGGTGAAATATCCAATTGGTAGAAGTGGCCAAGAGTAGAGGTGAAAAGTAGATTCGATACCAAAAGTGATGCCTGGAAGCGAAAACAGATTGTAATCTTTTGAAGACAAACACTGGTTTTACTTATCCCAGCAAGTGGTGGGGGTAGGGCGATGATGCCACGCTAATTGGTGCAAAGTGGTGACAAACAATCTTCAGCAATAAGTCCACAATCACATGTCCTCGGATGCAAGACTATGGTTTGGAAATTAACTCATCCTTTTGAAATCGGAAAATTTTCTAAAATGCCAAATTCAAGCATTTCACCATTGGCCGAGAAAACTTTTCTATTCACTAATTTCCATTGACTGTGCTAAGCAAGACGAAACCAGATATAACGCACCACACATGCACATGCATACACGACAGCTGCACATGTGGGTACATATATGTTGACAAAAGAAAAGTAGAGTCTTACTGCAATTCATTCCAAGCAGAACAGAACAGTCACGTCCAATTATTTCAAAAAAACTGATGGATGTTACCGCATTAGTTCTCAGACCTGAGATCCCACAAGTTGTTCATACGTTGAATGGAGATTTAGCCATTTCAAATACCCTGACGCTCAGAAAACATCTTCCAATTGATAGGATATTAATGACTTCTTCTTTAAAAAAAAAGAATGAAAGGCTCCAAGTCGATCTCCCTAAAATAACTGGCTGTTTTAATGGTCCACTTATCACGCTCTGGAAAAGAAACCCCACATCACTCTCACCCAGATGGTATTTTCCTCATTACAAAAAATGGTCTAGCATCCATAAAATTTACGAGGAAAAATATTTGAAGACGACAGGTATAAGAGCATATCAGATCAATTGCAGTTACCTTTTGTCAATGGGCAGTTTATAAACCACGAGAACAGGTCCCACTTCTAGATCTTGGAATTGTTCTGGTTCTCCACTATGCCTTGTTTGTGAAACTTTGATGCTTGATCGAGTGATCTAGTCTTCGTGAACACCAGCAAATCTATTCTTCAGTCTTGTTTCGTGAATCACCAGATTCGGTTGATTTAATGGCTAAATTCGCAACTTCAACGGACGAGCGGTGACTTCAAAGGCTGAAATCGACAGGAGGAACATCCTCCATTGTCCGTCGGTGAGAAGAAGCACATACTCGGCGAAATCAAAGCCGAGATCCGAGAGGGAAAACCCTCGGAAATGATCCGATCCAAAGAGAAATCGTTGCCGAGCCTTCTTGCGCGCAAAATCACCAGAAAAGCATAAAAGGAAACGATCGGAAGCTACCGCCGACGCCGCTGTTGATGCTTCCGTCGATCGGCTTCGGATCTCTATCTTCGGAGCCAAGTCGATACCTCCGAAATTCGGTGCGAATCCGAGCCCCAAGCTTCGAGCTCTTCGATCGGCAGCTGCTCCGTCTTCTAGGGTTCGAGAGGGTCCGGAGGAGGTAGGGATCGAGAGAGCCCGTCTGATCCAGAGAGAGTCCGCCCGAGAGAGAACGCTTCAGCCCCCCAAAAACTGATCGATCCCCTAGAGAGAGAAGTCGTTTTAGAGAGAGAGAGCATGCGGGAGAGAGTCCCCGCGCCCCCGAGATTGAGAGAGAGCGTCTCAGAGCAGAGAGAGAGCCAGCGGGAGCAGAGAGCCCCTGAGAGAGAGAGAATGCGCGAGCTAGCCCCCTTTCTTCCGCCAGAGAATCCTCCCTTTTTATATTTTTTTTTTTTCTTCTTTCTTTGTTTTCTTTTTGTTTTCTCTCTTTTTTTTTCTTTTTGTTTTCTTTTTATTTCTAATTTTTCTTTTTGCTTTTCATTTCGTTCATTTTTTAAAAATCTTTTTGGTTCTTTATTCTTTTTCTCTTCTTTTTTTTTTTTTTTTTGGTTTTATTTTTTTTTTTCTTTTTTGGCTCTTTATTTTTTTTATTTTTTTTTTTTTTGCAAACAAATGGATGATTAAAATGTCAATGAAAATTTCGGGTGTCAACACCCGTTTCCTCCGCCGACTCCCAATCGTTTACCCCGCGAAGGACCACGGACCAACCCAACTTCATGCACAATTTTCCTCCTTAGACGGCCATGCGAACGGCCTCGCCAACGGCCACGTTCTTCGGCCATGCAGCCGTGTCTCTCTATTTTCCTTCATGAAGACTGGAAGACTATCAATTTGCATGACCATATTCACGTCCATTTGGCCGGTCAAACAATAGAAAGGATGGCTGACCCATGCAACAAATAGGGTCACGTTTGTTTATGGGAAGTGGGAATTGATGGCGAAAAATATTATCGGTGAAGGCCCACGTTCTCAGCCCATATTCACACCAGAATGAAGAGCCCACAGCCCATGCCCATGCAGCCCATACGAACGTTGAGGAGTCAACCAAGGTGGGTGGTTGACCGAGGGGCACCCAGCAACAGCCACGTCGCTCTCCATTTCGGTGGCCAGCGAAGGAGGAGCTCGGAATAGCTGCTTCGTGCGTGTCTACAAGTGGCCAAAGAAAATTGCCACGTCTCTCCCACCTGTCCATTTCTGCTGCATCCACCGAAACCCCTACATGCAAATATCATCATTAGTCTAATTAATTTTGAGGGAATTATTAGCTCGATTTTGATGGTGAAGAAAGAGAGTGAACCGAATAGAATTTCGAGCAGAGAGAGAGACCAAACGAGTGAGCGAGCAAGTGAGAGAGAGAGATGCGAGCAGTGAGTGAGTGCACGATGTGAGGAAGAAGAGATTGCTCGTGCCCGTGCTCAAGCTGCCGTCGTCGTCGCCGCCGGTCTTCGTTGCTGTTGAGCCAAGCCTGAGCTTTCGGTTTTGCTTGCTGTCAAACTAAGGAATTAGAGGCAAGTAGAAGTTCATCAATCTATGTGATGTAGTGCTGTTGCTGTCTAGTGTAGTGCAATAGACTTGAGGAAGGGTTGAGATGAAAACTAAATGCCAATTTGTGGAGGATTGAATGTGAAGTTGCTGTCTTGTGTTGGATTGAGCTAGATAAGTTCTAGATTGAGGCTATAAGTCATTGCATGTTGCATTTGAGGCTTGCATGTCTCGAAATCTAATTGTAAGTGAGCTATGATTGTTGAGTGAGGTGTAATGGTGTGTGCCGAGTGAAGAAAAGGTGATGCGTGTTGAGTTACATGAGCCGAGATGTGAGTACGTGCTTTGTACCGAGTTGTGAAGGATTCTAGGTGAGTGAAAATGTACTATGACTACTCCTAGATGCCGTGTAAGTGTGTTGAGATGCTACATGATGAATTTGTAGTAAAACAAACTGTTTGATTGAACTGGAAATGAAGAGAAAAGCATTAGATGTTTTCTGTCTTAGAGGAATAGGGATAGAAAGTCGTTTATATTGTGTCGCTTTAATTTCTAGAGATGAAGATGAGGAATAAAACCATTTTAATTAAGATAACATCCATTAGATTGAGTTTAACTCATATTTATAGCTATACGAATACAAGAATGTGTAGATAGAAGCAATTCATTTTAAAATAGAAAAACTGTTCCGTAGAAAAACAGCCTGACCTTTGATGATTCCACGAATTTTCTGTATTTATCTAGATAGAGTTGAACTTCGAATCCTTAATGAAAGTTGTAGGACATATCCTTAGGAATAATATATCAAAATTTGAGAATAAATGGACAAGTTTTGGTCGGTGAAATTATTTTTCTTGTAAATGTTAAATCTGGAAATTATTACAGAGTGTTAGTAAGGAATATCGAAATTATTGCTCTTGATATACAATGAATCTGACTTAGTGTTCTGCATGAAACATTTTCCTTTAGGTATTTTTTACAACATATCCAAATTTCAGAATTTTCTGAGTTCATTTAGGAGTTATTTCGAAATTTTCATTAAAGCTGCACATTTTGGTTTTTAAGCTGTTTTACTCCGACTTTGCTCAACTGATTTCAAAAGTGAATGCATCTTGGGTTGTTATGTGACATGATGATACTGGCATTGGCATATCATGTAATATTGAGATGTGATGAGACTCAAGAGACATTTTGTCATTGCATTGAAAAGTGTTTTTGGAAATTAAGATGTTAATTGTTGCCGTTGGACCCTCGGGTCAACGATGCCCTGGGAGTCGGGATGCCCAAAAGTTCGAATGAGTCGATGCCCTTTGGATGCTTGGCTGTATTTTGAATACATGCCTAGAGGATTTTCCCCGGGAGTTTCGGGATGCCCGGTGGTATATCGGTACATAATTATAGGGATGCCCGGTGGCATGTCAATACTTAATTCCGGAAGGCAAGGGTAACCATTTCCATGGCAAGCCCCGGCGATTCCTCGTGATGCCAGGTGGGATGCGAGATGCCTGAAGGTGTGTGCCGGAAGCTTTCGCGACGCTAGGTTGGGTGCGAAATCCTAGAATGATGCAAACATTAGTCCTCTGGGGGGATGAAACCTTTTGAATGTTAAAAATGATGGTTCTACTAAGAGTGCGTGTGGTCTGGTTATGGGACTAAACTGTATGCCATGGAATGGGACGTGTCATAACAGTTTGGCCCTATGATTGGGACTAGTGTAACTGGACATGATGCATCGAATCTTTTGAAATTGCATTCATTGCATTAAAGGATTTCATGATTTTGATGTAAATTGATCCATCGACTACCTGATTTTGTCTATCCAGCATGAGTCTACATATTGATGGTACTGCTTGATATAATATAGCTTGATGAATCTTTTACTGCTGAGTGGTTGTCCTCACCCCTTTTGGGGACTAACATTTTAGACTAGATAAGATGTCTCTATTGTCACTGCTACCAGCAAATGGACCGAATGGTTAGATATGACCGCGAGGAGGAGGACAGCAAATGAGGGACTTTTGGACGCCGACACTGATCGATGGACTTTAAGTATATGACTGTTGGAAAAGATGTCAGTTATCTTTTGATACGTAGTCAGGTATAGAAAACCACGGTGCTTTTGATGTGCCGACTCATGATGTCCATATGATTTATGTAAATAAAGGTGTACGGCTTTAACTTATAAAAATGTTTAGTAGGTGTGCATCGTTTTAAATTTGTGAAAGGGGAGTTGATGGATGTGCTTCCACTATGTAAACTGCGTAGGGACCAATCTAAAAGATATAAACCCCCAGGACATATAGACTTATTATAACTCTTTGGTATCAGAGTAATATATTATCAGGTCAAGAGAAAGGCAAGTGGACTGTGGCGACCCTAGCGGATCGGGGGCCGTTCGGGGGTGCCACAACCAACCCTCGCCTGGGGCTAGCAAGGCCTTGCTTAGGGCTAGGGAGATTCGCCGACCATAGGTGACGACCAACGTCGCCTAGATCTAGGCAAGCCTCACCCGGGCCTCACTTGATCGAGTGATGGTCACCCCTCCTCTGCCGCCTAAGGCTATGCCCCCTCCAACGATGCTTAGGCACATCACTGATGGTGGCAATAGCAGTGGCGCGCCCAGCCACAATTGTGCCTCTCTTTCTTCTCTTTTTTCTTTTTTTAGTTTTGTTTTTTAGAATTATTTTAGGTTTTTTTAAAAAAAAATTACTATAAAAAAGTAATAAAAAAATTCCACATAGGATAAATAAATAAATCTAAAAATACCACATTGGCATTTTCCTTTAGACACTGTTTTTTTTTTCGGTGTTGCTTTAGACACTATTTTTTTCCTCCAAGTTTTATGTATTATTGTGATAGAATACAATTGAATTTGCCAAATTAAAATAATGAATGATACTAACAAATGTTAAATTAATTTTTTAGTGTAAATTAATTCTATGCTCTTTTCATTACTTATTTATTTATTTGTGTATTTATATATAAAAAAATTTAATATATAACATGTCAAAATATGTCAAAATTCTTTATTTTTTGAGAAATGACATATCGGCGTATCGTGTCGTATTATATCGGTACTACATAGGTGATTGGTGTATTTCACCACATACCATTATGTTATGTATGAGTCATACATAATAATTTATCATTTGTATATCACTCAAATTCGTCTTTTAGTAAAATCACGTGTGTTTAATGTCTGAATTTATTGTTGAGCTTGATTTCTCCCAAACAACCCTTAATCATGTTAACTTATGCTATTTTGGTTAATCTTTGATTTCTAAGTAGTTTGAAACAAATCTGCCCATTCCTCTCTGCCCCTAGTTCGCAGGCCCGGATGGTTTCAAGTGGGCGCACCCGATTAGAGAACACCAACACCTGTTATGTAGCATATTTTCGTGGGAGAATTCGATAATCTAAGTAGGATGAATGCATATACTCATGATATGAGGTGTCGAGCCAAGTTGATTTGAGTTTGTTTGTGGAGTGTTTCTTTTTTTTTTGGGTCAGAAGTACATGGAGAGTTGACCGACCTTCTTGTAATACTTCGATTTGATTAGTGAATTTTGGGAAATTCACAGCAAATTCGAGAAGTGAAGTAGGCAATGACCAAACCACCATCATTCAACTTTTACCTACTCCCTTTTTGTTTGGGCATAATTTTGTATTTGCTTACTTGATTTATGTTTTAGATAACTTTGGGCGTTGTGGTATCTTTTTATTTCGATTGGTAGCCATTTCTACTTTAAACCTAAAAAAGTTGTGAATAAAAAGGATCTCAAGTTGATAAAATAAAACGAAAACGAAATGGAAAACGATGGGGACCGGAGTAATATGCCAAGATATATTCCCACAACAGCATTGGAAAAAAAATGCAAGACGTGGACTCCCGTCGAATGGATGGACTCGATCGCACGGTTGAGAATGGCCGGGTTCTAATCGTACGGTGAAAATATAAAGCTCAATTACTTCTCTGGCGAATCCGACGCATCTTTTGATAGGTCCACACGGCCACACCTAAAAGAGTGTTGTCGGTACGCGACACGTCATCGTTTTTCCTTTTTGGTAATGGTTGAAAATATAAAAAGAAAAAAAAGGTGAGGAGAAAAGTACAGAGAGCTCGATCAGCGAGATAGCAATTCCGGCTCTCCAGCTCAACTGCGCTCGCGCAGAGAGAGAGAGGGAGAGAGATGGCGTCGCCGGGCTCGGACTTGTCGAGCTCTGAAACTGAGTTCTGGCTGTTCGTGCTGGCAATAATAGGGCTGGTGGGCTTCGCGGGGCTCATGGCGGGTCTCACCCTCGGCCTCATGTCTCTCGGCCTCGTCGACCTCGAGGTCCTCATGAAGTCCGGTCGCCCTCAGGACCGTATCTACGCCTGTAACTCTCTCTCTCTCGATCGCTGGATCGGGTCGTCCTCTTTGTAGCTTATATTAGATGAGCGTTTTGGCTTGAGAATTAGCGATTCGCTCACGGCATATGCTGGAGTTTTCCCGTTCGCAGTGTCTAATTCGTGTTCGTTTTGATGTAATCCGCCGGCTCGGGAGACCATTTCTCTTCCCACGTTATACATATTATGTAAATTGAGTCATGCTCTCTGTGTCCCCGGGCCGGATCGCTAGCTGATTGGATGATAGGTCGGATTGCAGAGAAGTGATTCGACGCAATTGCCCCTTTTACATATCTATATAATTAGGGCGACTGCATCGGTTTAACGTGCTGAGTTTCAATTTTTGGGCTTAACTCCTTGTTTGTCTAGTAGTCATATTAACGAATTTCTCTTGCTTTTTTCTGTCATCAGCAAAGATTTACCCGGTAGTGAAGAATCAGCATCTTCTACTGTGCACACTTCTGGTTGGCAATTCTATGGCTATGGAGGTACTGAACGAGGTTCTTCTTCTTCTTGCAGGAAGTGGGGAAAAAAGGGGGAATTTTAATTTGAGGGCTGTTTCTGTGGGGTAATTGCTTGCAGGCATAAATATTCTCTCTTTGTGATGTAGGCTCTTCCTATATTCTTGGATAAATTGGTGCCTCCTTGGGCTGCTATTCTGATATCCGTTACTCTGATCCTTATGTTTGGAGAGGTATGCAACTGTGAGATTTTGATTTGAGTTAAAGAGTCACGCGGCCTCTGTAGTATTTGAATTAAATCAGTTTCTGAACTGCAGATATTGCCACAAGCGGTCTGTACTCGCTATGGATTGAAAGTTGGTGCATTTATGGCACCGCTTGTTCGTGTTCTTGTTATGCTGTTCTTCCCCATAACTTATCCAATTAGTAAGGTATAATTGAGAAAGACAAGAACTGAATGCAGGTGTAGTGAATATGCACTTTTGGGTTCGGTTGTCAAATTAGGCAACTGAGATTGTAATTATCTGGTGTAATTATCATTCAACATTGTTTGTGAGTTGTTTCTATATCATTCATGGGTTTCAGGTTTTAGACTGGATGTTGGGCAAGGGCCATGCTGTCCTATTAAGGAGAGCCGAGCTGAAGACCTTTGTTGATTTCCATGGCAATGAGGTACTAAATGCTGGCACATTCCGAATGACTTGATTTCTCTTTATCTAGAGCTATGCATCTACTCATTCAGTTTCAAAATGTATTGTGCCTGGAACTTTTGCTAAATCTTTTTGTGATAGACATGATTGTCTGACTTGTGATTAGTTCAGTTTCATGCTTTCTGATTCTGATTACATGAGACATGTATCTTCTTGTCCATGCTCAGGCTGGAAAGGGTGGGGACTTAACCCACGATGAGACAACAATCATCGCCGGAGCACTACAATTGACGGAAAGGAAAGCAGAAGATGCAATGACTCCTATTTCGAAGGCATTCTCTCTTGATCTGGATTCAACTCTTAATTTGTGGGTTTCTTGTTTATTCTTTTAATCTTGTTCAGTAAGCATTATTTATATTCTAACTACCCTTTGTTCATTCAATACAGGGACGTGTTGAATGCGATTATAACCATGGGGCACAGTAGAGTGCCAGTTTATTCTGGTGATCCAGCAAATATAATTGGCCTTATCTTGGTAAAATTTCTTCACAGGAAATATGTTCTGGTTGTTTTTTCGCTGCCATTGAGTACAGTTACTTTTTGTTTGTGTTATTTATTCCTGTGAGAAGTTGAAAGGATATTGAGGATGCGAAGAGCAAAGAACCATATGTAGATGTGTGTATCTTGTCGTGTTAACATAAAATTCTCTGTAATCAAGAAGAGTGATGTAGTTTTTATTCTTTTTAAGGTGACATCTTAACATTCATGTTGGTTGGAGCTTGAGAACGCTTCCAGTGTTTTATAAGATTCTCACATAACTCTGTCAGAAGAACTAGATGGGCTGCAGCTAGTGGGCTTGTGGGCTTGCCGGCTTGCGGGCTTGTGTTTTTACTGTTCTGACAGTGTTATGGACATTGCTGGAGGTGCATCATTGTGTAGTTCTGCTTATACATTGCAGTTATGTATTGTCTTCTGAATGTGATGCGAACCTTCTGCAAATGTAAGATCACTTTACTCCGACATGGGAGTCTTGGGTTCAGTTTGCTGAAATGTCTCTTATTAACGCTTTCCCGTACAAATGTAATGTATGAGTCTTGTGTTTATGCCCTTAGTTTATTGTTTGTGAAGGTGATTCAAGTTGAGCTAGCTTTGTTCGTATTTGAATTGAAAGACTTCTTTATTGAATCCTTGTTGCGTGTTTGTAGATGGTATAAGTATGGTACTTCGGCTGTGTTATTCAACAGGTACATCATGGTGTTTCTTTGTTATTCTAATTGTTAGTCTGAATTAGGAAAGAAACTCAGGTTATTACATCGAGCTTGAATTTGGTCAAATCTTTGCTGCTACACCATAAGAAATGACATCCTGACCATTGTAAACAAAGGATATTACATTTGCAATTGCTGACATGTTTTCAAACTTTATGCATCATATCTGAGTTGCTCTTTAATTCTGTGAAATAGCTTTTCATATGGCAAAGCTGTGTGTACTGCTTCTGTCAATCTGATTTTCGTTGTTAAGGAGTGGTTTTCCCCTGGAAGAACTATAGCATAGACCTTTCCTCCTTTCCATGTAGGCTTTGATCCTTTTCCCCCATGGGATTATAACACAGAAACTTTGCAGGTAAAGAATCTTTTAGCTGTGGATCCTGATGACTCAGTTCCTCTGAGGAAAATGATGATCAGGAAAATTCCTCGGTACGAAAATGCATTTCCTCTGTTTATTTTCTGTTTGACCATGAGTAAGACATATTAATAGTTGAATAAATGGTGATGATGACTTTAAAAATATGGGTTTGTGATAACCATGCTTGTATTAGAATTTACATGGACGTCAGCGGCTGTTTCGTTTTCTGTCATGCATACAGGGTTTCGGAGGACATGCCACTATATGATATTCTGAATGAATTTCAGAAGGGTCATAGCCACATTGCTGTTGTGTATAAGGATGTAACCAGGAAAAAGGAGTTGGCAAAGGAAAGTAAGGAAGGTGAAAATCTTGAATTCCAGGGTAGGGTTAAGAAGAAATATAAAAAACCTGAGGCATCATCAAGGAAAGGTGAGGATGTCCAAGCTTCAGGAAATTTCATCATGCAAATATTTCAGTTACCTTTTCTCCTCAATCTTTATTTTTGTATACTGTGTTTGTAGCATCAAGCCCCTGTCATGAAGCTTACACCCGATTGTTAATTTCTCACAATCATCTCTATTTGTATATTAAAGTTTCTGTTTGCTGAATTCTTCCGATGGATAAACTGCCGCTTATCTAGTTTGACATCCTGTGAAGGAATGTATTCCATAGGATTTCAGGAACATAATATAAATTGCTTTGCTTGATCATAACTAGATAAGAACAAAGGTGGCCATGCTGGCACTGCAAATAATCCAGGGGTTAAGCTTGGGTTTGATGATACTGGAAGAGCAACTAAGAAGACTGAGGAAAGTCGGGCAACTAAAAAGAGTCCACCTGCCACTCCTGCTTTTAAGAAAAGGCATAGAGGTTGTTCTTTCTGTATTTTGGACATTGAGAATGCCCCTATTCCGGAGTTCCCCCCAAATGAAGAGGTTGTTGGTGTTATTAGTATGGAAGATGTCATCGAAGAGCTTCTTCAGGTACAGTCCAATTCACAAAAAAAAAAATTGTATGGCACTACTGGAGAAAGCTATATCATGGAGTATAGTGAAACAGCAGGGTTTAAAATATGCAGCTTCAGTTGTGTCAGAATTTTTGTTTGGTTTCTCAACTTTTAATGCCATTGATGACCTTTTGTGTCTTTTACTTATTTCAGGAGGAGATACTGGATGAGACTGATGAATATGTCAATATCCACAATAAGTGAGTTTAATCTCTTAACTGCATTTCAGACTAATTTCAGGTGTATTCCCTGGAGATTGCTCTTCGTCTTGCTCAAGCAGGGCAAAACACAACTCTTTGCTACAAATTGAGAAAACTTATCAATATCTTGGGCTTAATTATTTTGTCGACCTCCAGTGGTCTGTTGACAAACTGATATTTGGATAAATACTGGGTGTTGCAGGATTAAAGTAAATATGCATGCTATTCCAGACAAGGTTCCAAATCAAGTTCAATAAATGCTTCTTTGGAGTCTTCTGCAACGACCACGCCTTCTGTGATCTCTCCTCGCTTGGCAGTTGCAGGATCTACGCCAACTTTCTCAGTATCGACCAGTAACTCCTTAACTGGTTCACCAACGACAAGCTAGTATTAGCAAGTCTCCTCAAACTATAGTTAAACATAGATGTTGGTACAATGGCAGTGAGAAGTGAGACAGTTGGATAGTGCTAATAATGTATTATATCAGTAGGGGGGAGGGACGGACGGACGGTACGACAATCGTCACTGATGTGGTGGCATTGTTGTAGAGAGTATATTTAGTGATTACAATGTGTCACATCTACTGCTGATGTAACAAGCATATTTTCTTTTTATCACGTGGCTATGACGAGGAATAAAAAATGACGTGTAATTTCTTTGTAAAAAATTGACACTGTTGACGAAATTGAGAAAGGAGAGATGAGATTTCTAGTTTTCTATGGATGGAGGTGGTCTCCACCGCGGTACCTCTGAATATGGATGGCAGCGGCTCGTCACTATCTGAAAAGTGCATGGGTGGTCATGGATGGTGGCTTATACATAAATTGCGTAGAGATTGGCCATGGCTGAGCACTTCATCTTCCCCAATTTGTCCAACCAGCTGCTCTGGTTGCCAGATATGTGAAAAAGCCATGTTTGTGACATCTTTAATCCAATCCCTATCTACGGAGCAATAGACTGCAAAAAAGCTATAAATGCACCTTAAGATAAAAATTCACTTTTCATCAGCACACCGCAAATTATCGAAAAAGTGAAAATAAGCCACAAGGTGGGGTCATGAGCCCAATGGGCCTCACATGCACTATAAGTAGTCCAAGAGGGTCCATTAAGTCATACAAGCCCATCTTAGTCTTTTTGGAAGCTTGCACATTAATATGTCCATGTGCATGAATATAAACTTGGATTATAGTTTGGTTTAATTTCCATTTTGCCCATTCTAGAAGTTAGTAGCTCATCTGACAATTTGTGGACATACAAAGGAGGAAGTGGCATCCAAGAAAAGAAGAAGAGAGAAAAGACCTACTAGTTAGCTTACTTAGCCCACATCCTAATTAGCACGTGTGAAATCTTTGCATTGAGTGCCTTGATATGATGATATCAAGAAGCAATCTTAACCATGTGAATGGCCTAGCTAGGAGCAAATTAAGGAAATTGTACATTAGCTTATTAATGCTTGGGATAGGAAGATCTTGGATTGCACTAATTCCTTTCTCTCATTCTCTCATTTTTCTCACTCTCTCTCCCCTATCTCTCGGTCACTCTCTCTCTCTCTATTTTCCCTCTCAACCAAGTCCTCACCTTCATGCCTCATCTTCCTCTCGTCATCAATGTCCACCATTGCCCGTGCTGCTGTCCAACATGCCATGCCCCCGCTCACCCTCACATAGAGCCACCTCACCATCGGTGCCTCAAGGCCGTGAGTGACACGCCCTTCCACCGCCCTCACATCATTTTCCTGGTGGTGAACCTCTACCATCGCTTGCCGTTACCATTGCCATTTGTCGTCGCATTGTGAGCAGCCATTGTCGAACCGTTGTTCACTATCTCTTGTCACTCACAGTTAAGTCTCACCTCACGTTGCCGCCCTCACCGACCACCCCTCACGCCTCACCAAGCCACCATCGTGCCGAACCACCATCTACGTCGTGAGCCTCGCTACCACTACTCGCCATCAAGCTATATCTGGACGGTCAATAACTTCTTAACCCTTGTTTAGAATGGTAGTCACGCTTAGGATTAGAGTTAAATTAAGGCTAATAATAGTTATTATGTGATAAGTGGATTAGTATAATAAGCTATCAAGTGATAAGTGTAAGTGATAAGCTATCATAGATGGTGATAAGTGCTAGTAATAAGCTATCATGATAAGTAATAAGTGCAAGTGATTAGCTATCATGATAAATGATAAGTGCAAGTGATAAGTTATTATGGATTGTGATCAATGCTAGTGATAAACTATCATGGATGGTGATAAGTGTTAGTGATAAGCTATTATAGACTATGATGCACCAACACGTTGCCGGAGCTTCTGTGTCGTGTCCGACACGTGTCGACGTGTCCGACACACTCAGACACGCTGTCAACACGTGTCGGGAATCCCAACAAGTGGTCAACCTTTCTCGACACATTCTGACGCACGTGTTCGAGAGAGAGGATGACGATGGAGGGTGGAGGTGAGGCCAAGGGAGTGGAGGCGAGGCCGAGATGGCGAGGGAGGGCCAAAGGAAGAGCAGGCGATCCAGAGGACCGCGTTTGCTACACTGTGATGGAGGGCCGGTTGTGGCATCCCAAAATTCAAAGTCAAGCTATAAGGTGTGTTAAAGCCTCTAATTAGGTAATGAGATTACCTATGGTTTATGCTTTAGCCATTAGTCTTTTTTTTTAAGATTAGGTGATTTGTGCTTGTGTTTATGAGATTTTAAATTAGATAGATTAATGATAATAATTCATGTTTGGCCATGTAGAATTTAGTAATTTAATTCTTAAAATAAAGGATAAAAAAAGGGGATAAAATTGATTTTTAGGATGGGCCTTAGGCCCATTGGCCAAAGCCTTGATGGGCCAAGCAAGTCGGCCCAATTAGGCCCACGAAAGGGGGGCTGTCGACCAGCCCAAGAGGAGGCCCAAGAGTGGCCGGCCCAAGCCCAAAAGCCCATTAAGACAAGTGGCAAGAGGCCTTCATGCATTGGCTTAGAGAGGGATGGCATGCATTGGTCAATTGGAGTGGCAAACAATGATTACTAATGATGAGGTTTAGGGGAAATAAAAGGGAAGAGAGAGAGAGAGGTAGCCGGTTGCTTCATTCGGCCAAGAGAGGGAGAGAGAGAGAGAGATTTCGCGAGAGAGAGAGGGAGAGTGGCCGAGAGGGAGGAGAAGCCGAGGAGGAGTCATCGCCGTCTGTCCGCCGTGCTCGCTGCCGTGTGCCGTCATCTGTTCGGTCTAGAGCCAAGTTGGGGTCCTCTTGCAGCTCTTGCATGTGTGTGTGTTACATGTATGTCGAATTTTGGGTGATTAGGAGAAGAAAACCGAAGCTTCGATGACTTGTTTTTGAGTAAGGTTGCTGTTTTCGTTTGAATCCGTTCGAGTCAGAATGTTGTGAGAGCTTGCATGCATGTTTAGAGTCAGATTTTGGCTTTGATATCTCCATGAAAGTTGTATATAACATCTTAAACTACAACATAATAAAATTTGGTGGAAAATGATTGAGATTTGAGGGGTTAAACTCTCATCCTACGGAGACCTCAGATCTGGAAAGATTTCACTGACCTCTTGATGGATTTGTGGTTGCATGTTGAGTTGTGCTAAGAATCTCTCTTCTATTTCTTCATGAAAGTTGTAGGGGACATCTTAAAATACAACATACTAAAATTTTAAGTGAAATGAACAAGTATAACCTAGTAAATCGACTAGATCTTGAAGACGGTAATTCTGGAGATGTATTACAGGACACCCGAGACTTCATGGACCTAAACGACGACTATACTCTGGATTTTTGATTTATATCTCTTCATGAAACTTGTAGACAACATCTTGATGTAAAACATATCCGAATTTCAGAGGAAAAGAAGAAGAATAGGTAGGTGAAAACTCAGTATTTCGGAGAAGCATGTACTGGACGATTCGGTTTTGGATCCAGAAGCTTCGTGAGACTGTAGAAATTTATCTAAAAATAATCTGACTTGGAAGTCTTCATGAAAAATTTACTTTAATTTCTTTTCTATAACTCGGTAAAATTTCGTAATTTTTGGAGGTCATATGGATATTTTAATCGAATTTCTTCGGAAACTGTGCATTCTGATTTCATCCGAAAATTACATGCTGTTTTGTGTGAATTATGAAATTATGTGAAATTCTATTTGGCCATGTATTTTGCATGAAATCATTATCCTATTGTCTTGATTATCACTTGCCTTAATTTTTATGATTTTTGAGAATTATATAGATATTAAATTAATATTTTTGAAAATGGCACAAGCTGAAATTTAAATAAATGAAAAGGGCATGAAAAATGGATTATTTTATTTGGCATAATTCCATTAAATTTTATTTCATAAATAATTGTACCATGTAGTATGAATGATGAGGTCTTGATGTATGCATGACAATGAATCGAGATGCATGTGGGAATTCAAATGCTGAACATGATTGTTGATTTGCCAATACATCATATGCCATGCTAAATTAAGACCGAAATTGGTGAACATGAATAATGTTAAATGAGGAGATTGTTGTGGTGGATGATGATGCCCGGAATGTATAGAGATACATTGCAGGATGGCCTTGGGAGTTTCAGGATGCTCGAAAAGTTGGGGGTGCCGGAAGCCCTGGAGGTTTTTGCCCAGGGGGATGCCTCGCGATGCCAGTAGGGGTGCGGGATGCCCGGCTAGGGAGTGTAAATGCTGGAAGCCTTGTCGGAGGTCTTTGCCCGAGAGGAATGCCTCGTGATGCCAGTTGGGATGCGAGATGCCCGGAATGTAGGGGGGCCAGATGCCCGGTGGCCTAAAATAGCTGAATGCCGGAAGCCTCGGAGGTCTTTGCCTGAGGGGATGCCAAGATGGGGTGTGAGTGTAAAATATGAGATGAAATTGATGATCCGAGGAAGGGTGATGTGGTGATCAAATTGAAAGTTAAAAGTGGAAATTGAACCATGCATGATATGATATGACATGATGATGATCACCCATGGCATGGTGATATGCATGATGATGATGTGTGATGTGATATGATGATGATCACCCATGGCATGATGATATGCATGATGATGATGATGATATATGATATGGCATGATGACATGTGTGATATGATGATGCCATGATGATGATACCATTACGATGATGACATGTGTATGGTATGATGGTGTCATGTATATGATGAGGATGGCATGTGTGTGATATAATAATGTCATGATGACAATGATATGAGTATGACATGGTGATACACATGTATGGGTTAAGATTGTGGTGATGATGCATAATATCCATGGCTTCAAGGTAAGTAATGCCTGCAATGCATATATGATTTTGTATGATGCAATGAGTGGTTATTGGACTTCCTTTACCTGCTGAGTGGTTGTATTCACCTCCTTTGAAGACCAACATTTCAGATTAGCAGCATGTCGCTTCCTGCCGTCACGAGGGGTGTATTTTACGATCTACCATCTGATGTAGAGGTTGAGTGCGAGGAGTTCGACTGTCCTTCTGTGCCTGGATTGACGTATATACGAGTGCGTTGTTTTGTCATGTACGACGTAGGCCTAGCTGGGGGCTTGGTTGTCCAGGAGTTCATCTCCGTCCACATTCGTCGCGATGGGGTGATGCGAGGGATGTTGCCACCGCCACCGCCTGATGCACCGGATTGGGTGTGAGGCCCGTGCATGACAAGTAGGAGCTGGATCTTTTTGGGGATAGTTAGCCGACACTGATGATGGGGATTGTTGCACGTGAGTTGTAGCGGGTTGACGGTTCTTTTTGGGGTTTTAGGCTGGACATGGCTGAGTCCTAGCTTTTCCTTTTGATGTACCGACCCAAAAGAAATCACATCTTGAAAATATATGTAAATAAAGTGTTGTGGCTTGTCTATTAATCATGGTGATTAGTGGTGTGTATTTGTATCATGGTTGGTAAGGGGGAGAGATGGTGATATTTTATTTTGCTTCCGCTAATGAGTCGCGTTGGGAACGTTTTAAAAAAAAAAATGTCTATGAATTACGACGCTTTCTTCTCAAGAAAGGTAATAAGGTGTAACATTGGCGCTTGTGGCGACCTACGAAGGGTTCGGGGTGCCACACCGGTGGCAAGGCTGCAGATGTGAAAGAGGGCCCTTCTGGCAAGCGACGGCGATGAGGCGACAAGGAGAGAGCTGTGTGATGAGGAGGAAGAAGAGGCCGTGATTAGGGTTTTAGTGAGGGGGAGGGTGGTGGGGGATGATGGAAAGAAACCAGGCCGGAGAGGGGGTGGCATGACGATGAAATAAATCGGGGCTGGAGGGCCGAAGAGGGGAGGTGGCGTGGGGTAGGGGGAAGAGATATATCAAGGGGGAGGCATGGGGGAAGAAACCGAAGAGGGGGGGGATGGGGGTGATTGATGGGGGCGGGGTTGGGGATGATTGATGGGGGCGGGAGCGGGGGAGCAGGTGCTGTTGAGGGGTAGGGGGAGAGAGAGAGAGAGTAGGGGAGAAATCAACGGAAGATCTGGGGATCGCAGGTGCGACGTGGGGGAGGAAGAAAGAGAGAGGAAGGAAGAAATCGAGGGTAAGATTTTGGGGTGGGTGGGGGATAGGGGGAGAGAGAAACGGGGGAGGGAAGATACGGGAGAGAGAAATGGGGGAGGGAAAAGATTTTTTTGGGGACGAGTTTAGAAAGAAAAGAGGGGGAATAATTTTGAGTGGTAAAGTTATTTTTGTTATAAAAATAAATAAATGAGTTAAAAATTTATTTAAAAAAATATTGAATGTTAAATAAAATAAATTTTGATGATTATAGAATATCATAGATTTATTTAAATAAAGTTGATTCTATTTTTTTTTTTTTGTTAGTCATTAGTCTTATCCATAATTTTTATTAAAGTTAAAAACACGTTCCCAAATATGGTTACGCATTAATTATGAATATGTTTTTCAAATTTTCTAAGAATAGATTTATTAATATTATTAGTATAAATTCATTGTAAACTCTTTATTCATTTATTTGTGAATTTGAATCAAATTAATTAAAAATAAAAATATTTATTTAATAATAACGTGTCCCAACGTGTCGAAATTCTCTATTTTTTGGAAATGACGTGTTGATGTGTCGTGTCATGTCGTATCACGTGTCCATGCTACATAGATTATAGATTGTGATAAATGCATTTTATATTGCAATTTTAAATGTGATAAGTACTTATTAAATCCCAATTTTTAGAATGATCAGTGTTTATGAAATCCTCATTTTAAAAATGATAAGTGTTCATGGTACTCTATTTTAATCAACGATAAATGCTTGTAGAATGTTATTTTGAAAGTAATGTGTTAAGTTAATAATTGAAATTATGGTTTGATATTATATGTTATGAAATTGATGCATGATTACTTTTGTGGATAAATAATCAATGAGTGATCACATGAAATTATTTCATAGTATTTTTGTGTGCAAGGATTGCTAGTATATGACGTGTGAGTACTAAACACTCTTGATTGACCAATGAGAAAGACAAGAATTGACTTAAGTAGTTAATGTGCTTGTGTGGCACCCTCGAAAACGGCCCCTAATCCGTTAGGGTCGCCATAGTCCACTTACCTTTCCATGTGCCCTAATAACATGCCATACTGATACCATAAAATTATAGTGGGTCCATAAATCCTGGGGGTTTGCATCATTTAAATCGGTCCCAGCGTAGTTCATATAGCGGAAACATAATCAATATCTCCCTACCCCATGCTCAACAAGATAATGCAATGCAATGCACACCAATTACACATTTCATATATAAGTTAGAGCCGAACCACTTTTATTTACATAACTTTGATGGACATCACGAGTCGATACATTAAAAGGCCAAAGCTTTATCCTCCCAACCCCACAGCAATCATGTACATCAATCCATCATCCAGTGTCGGCTATCCAGAAAGAAGCTTCATCCTCCCTCCATCGCACTCAGTCACACCCAACTTGGTCCGTTAGCCGGCAGTGGCAGCATCCCCAGCATAACCCCATCGTGGCGAACATGCACGAACAAGAACTTTTGAATGACAGGGCCGGTGGGTGATCCAACGTCGTACAAAACCAAGACCCGCACACGAACAAAAACTAACCCCCGAATCTCAGGGTGATGATGCTCTGAACACTCAACCTCGATGTCGGTCGGTATGCTATAGAAAGTACCAGGGGTGATTGGCGACAGAGACATAATTCCTAGTTTGAAATGTTAGTCCCCAAAAGGGGTGAGTACAACCACTTAGCAGTAAAAGATCCATCAAACTACACAATGCAACAAGCAAAACAACCAAAATCTCATGTGAAATGCACATATCATCTATGCAATCATGCATATATTTCCATGAGATCCATTCAATGCCTTAATGACCACATTATCAATGCCAAATAGTGCCAGCTCAAATTCATAGACAATTCATGCACCATGCCATATGCACACACATGCGCATGATTCATTTCCCATTTTGATATTCAAAAGGATCTCATTTTTCTCCAGGGACCAATCTTTGCATCCCTCCTGACTCTCGCACCCAACCTGGCATCGCGAGACCTCCAGCACACACCTCCGGACATCCCGCACCCCAACTGGCATCACGAGGCTTCCGGCACGCACCTCCAGGCATCTCGAAACTCCCGAGGACTGTGGCACCCCTCGACACGGCCCTCGATCCACTAGAGTCGCCACAATTCGCTTACCTTTCACTTGTCCTAATAACATGTCACTCTGATACAATTTTAATTATAGTGGGTCCATAAATCCCAGGGGTTATATTATCTTAATTGGTCCTAGTGCAGTTCATATAACGGAAGCACACTTGACATCTTCCTAACCCATACTTAAACTAAATAATACAAGTCAATGCACACCAACTACACTTTTCATATATATATATAGAAGCTAATGCCAAACCACTTTTATTTATATACTTTGATGGACATCACAAGTCGGTACAACAAAAGGCCAAGGCTTTAACTAAGCTCAACTAAAACCCAAAAGAACCCGACTCTACATCAGACAAGTATATCAATCCATCATCCCAGTGTCGGCCATTCAAAAAGTGTCAACCTCCACCAGTCACACGCTCCTATCATACCCAACCTGATGCGTCGGCCGATGGCGGCGGCAGCATCCCCATCATCCTCCCGTCTCGACAAACTTGGACGGATAGGAACTCCTGAACTACGGGGCCATTAGGTAGGCCCACATCATACATAACCAAAACATGGATGCGGATAAACACCAGACCATGAACACCAACGCAGGGGTGCTCTGAGTACTCGACCTCAACATCAAACGGTAAGCCATAAAATGTACCACGCGTGACAGGTGATAGAGACATCTCTCAATATGATATATTAGTCCCCAAAAAGGGTGAGTACAATCACTCAGCAGTAAAGATCCATCAAACTACATAATGCAACAAGCAAGACAACCACAATTTCATGTGAAATGCACATATCATCCATGCCATCATACATATGTCTCCATGAGATCCATTCCTAACCTTAATAATCACATTTTCTATGCCAAACGATACCAATTCGAGATTCGTGGGCAATTATATCTCATACCATATGCACACACACATACGCATGATTCATGTCATCACACAATCATGTATACATATCCTCATGAGATCCATTCAATGCCTTCATGACCGCATTCTCAATGCCAAATAGTACCAATTCAATTTCATAGGTAATTTGTGCACCACGCCATATGCACACACATGTGCGTGATTCAATTCCCAATTTTAATTCTCAAAAGGATCTCATTTTCTTCTAGGGATCAGTGTTTGCATCCCTCATATAAATCGCTCGCACCCAACCTGGCATCGCGAGGAACCTCCGACACACCTCCGAGCATCCGGCACACACACTCCGAGCATCCCGTACCCCAACTAGCATCACGAAGAACCTCCGGCACACACCTCCGGGCATCCGGCATACACACTCCGGGCATCTTGAAACTCCCGAGGACATCCGGCACACACCTCCGGGCATCTCGACACTCCTAGGGCATCGGCTCACACCTCCGACAGTATCATTTTCATCACAATGTCTATTCACACATATATATTTCACTTTCAACATAGCATTCGATGCAATAATGTCAAAGGTCTAAACCAGCCTTTTGATGCTTTATGACATGCTAAATTTCACCACATATACAGCATAATCAACCACCCAAGACATCATATCTCATAGAGCAGTTTATTCATTCTTGAAAATACAGCAATTTTTCGAATAAAACAGAATGCACTCCTTTAGTTAAAATTCTGGAAAAATTAGTAAATGATCTTAATAAATTTTGAAAATTTACCATGTTATAAACGAGATCTAGAGAAAAATATTTCATGAAGGACACTATGTCAAAAGAGCTTCATAAGAATCGTTACGGTCCATGCACCACAGCCTTAAAATTTCCGAACATCACCATTGCACAGTTTCATTCACAAATTCGGTATAAACCCTAAATCGACTAAAAAAAAATCTGAAATTTTGATATGTCATAGCCAAGACCTAGAGGTAAAAGTTTTGTGAAGAACTCAAAGTCAGATTCGTTATAGATCATGAGCTACATTTACCAAAACTCCCCCTAACTCTCGGTAACGATTTCCAGATTTAACACTTCAAAGAAAAATCATTTCACCGACCAACACTTGTTTTTTTCTTCTCAAATTTTAGTATGTTACTTCTCAATATGTCATCTACAACTTTCATAAAGAACACGAAACCAAATTTCAACTGAATAATTTTATAAAATTCGCGGAATCACAAGGAGTCGGACTGTTCCTGCATGCAACAGCTTACTTGGAAAACCACCACCATTCACTCGAGTTTCTAGCATTCAACATCACAACCCAAGCATTTCCAACACCCATTACACTTCACACACAACCACAGCAAGCAAAATGTAGGCTAACGGACTTTACTTGCCTCAAATCCAAAGAAAATCACAGCAAACACAACGGCAGGGCAAGGCGGCTCGACGGTGGCAGCAAGGCGGATGCACGGCGGCCGGTCTTCTTCCTCCTCTTTCTCTCTTTCTCTCTTTCTCTCCTTCTCTCGCACAAACACTCTCTCTCTCTCTCTCTCTCTCTCTCTCTCTCTCTCGGTTGCTTCGTCCATTCCGCCCCCTTCTCTCTCTCTTTTTCTTCTTCTCTCACTCATGATTAGCAATCATTAGATTGCATGCAATGGCCACTTGGCTGACCTCTCTTGCCACTTGTAGATTTTCATGCAAGATGATGGGCTTTCTTTGGGCCGGATTTGGGCCAGCTTTGTGGCCGACCAAATGGGGAGAAATGGTGGGGGATTCGGTGGGGCTGTGGGCTGGTTTGGCCTTAAGAAAATCAGCCCACTCATTCTCCAATTTTCCTATTTAATCCCCACTTATATAAATACTTAATTACAATTTAGATGGCCAGAAAAATTTGTAATATAAATCAATAAAATCCAACTTATAAAGTATATGGTTGAACATAATTTCCTTATCAAATTATCCTTTAGTACCATCCTTGATCACACTTGGACATATAATATATTTCCAACCAAATCATTGTCCATTCAAATGCTTGGCCTTAATCTATTGTAATTCATTGGTCTAATGGCTATAGTAAAATCCGATGGCGCTTCCATCACCTATTCAAGATTCATGGTATATTCATGAGTTGCTATGAAATTTTAGGATGCCACAAGGACATGCGGCACACACCTTCGGGCATCCGGCACACATCTCTGAGCATCTCGAAACTCCCGAGGCATCGTCGACTCAAGGGTCCGACGGTATCATCAACATCACAATATATATTCACATATATGTCTCACTTTCAAAATAGCATTTGATGCAATAATGTCAAAGGTTTCAATCAACTTTTGATATCATACGATATGCTAAATGTCATCACAAATGCTGTATAATTAACAACCCAAGATATCACCTCTCATAGAGCAATTCATTTGTTCTTGAAAATAAAACAATTTTCAGATAAAACAGAATGCACTCCTTTAATTAAAGTTCTGGAAAAATTAGTAAACGATCTTAATAAATTCTGAAAATTTAACATGTTATAAATGAGATCTATAGAAAAATGTTTCATGAAGAACACCATGTCAAAATAATTTCGTACGAATCTCTATGGTTCATGCATCACAGCCTTAAAATTTCAAACATCACCATTGCACAGTTTTATTCATAATTTCGGTATAACCCCTAAATCAACTCAGAAAATTCTGAAATTTTGATATGTTATATAAAAAACCTATAGGTAAAAGTTTCATGAAGAACTCAAAGTCAGATTCATGATATATCACTAGCTATAATCACCATAACTCTCCCTAACCCTCGGTAACGATTTCCAGATTTAACAATTTCAGAGAAAAAAATCGTTTCACCAACCAATACTTGTCCGTTTCTTCTAAAATTTTAGTACGTTACTCCTCAAGATTTCATCTACAACTTTCATTAAGGACACAAAGTCAAATTTCGGCTAGATAATTACATAAAATTCACGGAGTCGCCAAAGGTCAAGCTGTTTTTCCATGAAACAGTTTACTAACTCAAAGAACTACTCCTATACCTTCGAATTCCAGCATCCAGCATCACAACTCAAGCATCTCCTAAATCTATTACACATCACACACAACCAAAGCAAGCAAAATGTAGATCGATGGACTCTCACTTGCCTTAAGTTCAACGCAAACACAGAAAGCAAACGGCAATTTGAGGGCTTCGGGCACGGCTCGATCGACGGCGAAGCTAGGCAACGTCGACGACAGCAGCAAGCGCACTCACGGCGGGGCTGGTCTCCTTCTTTCCATCCTCTCTCGCTTGTTCGCCCACTCGAACTCTCTCGGTCTCACTCTCTCCCTCGGTTGCCTCCTCGTCCATTCTGCCCCTCTATCTCTGTTTTCTTTCTTTCACTCTCATGATTAGCTAGTAATCATTGGATTTGCATGGAGATCACCAGTGAAGCAATGGGGACAGCGACACTTACTTAATCTCTCTTGCCACTTGTCAATCTTCATGCAAAGACGATGGGTCTCATTCGACCGGGCCTTGGTCGACCGAATGATGGGGGAAATGTGGGCTGCTTTGGGCTGTTTTGGGCCTTAGGTATCTAGCCCACACTTGCTCCTAATAATCCACCTTAATCCCCACTTATATATATACATAATTACAAATACTCACATGGCCATATAATATTGCAACATTAATCGATGGCAATCCGACTTATAGAGTACACGGCCAAAAATAGAAAATTCCTTATCAATTTATCCTTTTGTACAACCTAGATCATACGTGGACATAGGATAGATTTCCAACAAAGCAATAATCCATTCAATCCTCGACGTTGTTTTATTATAATCCATTAGTCTAATGACTATAATATAGTCCGATGGCACTTCCATTACCTATTCATGGGTCGTAGTGCATCTAAAGATCATTATGAAATTTTAGGATGCCACAGCTTGTGTGATCACATAATGGTTCCATACTCGTATGATTACGAGGGAGATACTCGATGCATTTCAAATGCCACTTGTCAACAGGTTGTTGTTCACATATAGATTTTGAAAAAAAAAGCTCCTCAATTGGAATGCAATTTTCGAGTGAGATCGAGATGTTGACGTACTTGATGGGACAGGGCAATACCCGGTCATACTAGAAGACCACCAAAGTGAGTGTCAATAATGGTCGAGAGAGGTTGTGATAATCTGGAATTATGATCTTGAGGATGACATGATAGTATGGGATGTCATGCAATTCTTGAGACATCACATGTATAAAGTGCATGAGTACTAAATGTCTCACGCCTCGACCCGCTTCGGGCTTGCGGCACCCCATGCTTCCATACTTATGGTCATTCATTGCGACATCCTAGAAAACGTCACCAACCCATTTGTATTATCATTTATATACACAAGTGGAAGTAAAAACAAATCACCTAACCATTCACAACAAAACAGGATAGTTTCAAACACGCTTGTATATACTTATATGCATCCATATCATTATCACAACATATAAGCCATTTACATTCAAACTTAAATATCACTTATTACACTACTTCATTTACAAGCCAAAAGTGTAACTACAACCATCTCTAAAAAGGGTCCCGGGATAAGCTTAGCACATTTAATACTACGAAGGTGACTTCAAAAAGCGATATACCACATTCACTCTTAATTCGTCTCCTACTCAAAATACCATGGCTTAGGCTCAACTAGTCATGATTAGAGCCTGAAAAGGGTTAAACAACAAGGAGTGAGATAAAATTCGACGAGTGAACTTCCTAGACCTCGCGCAGTGAGGTTATTCACCTCAAAATAGCCTAAACGTGTAAGTTATCTATTGATGGCAAATCAATCGCAAAACAAATCTTGCTTTGCCCTAACTAATAAACGGGAACATTTATCTCACCTTCTCAAGTCATCAAGACATAAGTACATAAACAATTCTTATAACACTTCCCATATTCAGGGCCAAATATAAGAATGTGCAATATAACATAGTCATGCGCCCATGCCACGTGGTAGTCCAAACATGCTCATATATCAATCCCATGTCACATGTGTGCAAACTATAACATTACTCTCAAAATATGCATTCATGCACTCATGCACTTTACACACATGGTGTCTCAAGAATCGCATGACATCCCATGCTACCATGCAACCCTCGAGACCATGCTCAGGACCCAAGGCCAACTCGAAGGTTCACAATCATCCGACCTAATCGGGCATCATCCCACGTATACATGCATCTTAGTACGTCATTCCAATAAGGAGCTTCGTTTCGAAATCCATCCGGGAACGGCATCCTGTTGACATGAGGACATCTCAATGTAATTGGACATCATCATGCATAATCATATGCATTAGGGCAGAACCATCATCCCACATAATCATACGCATTAGGGTATTTAAATGATCACACGGGCATACATCACTCAAGCTCATTTCATATCTTTCTCATTAATTGATAGAAGAGTGTGTAATACTCATATAATATACGACAGCATTAATTATATACAACCATGTCATGTTGTCATGTCACGTGATCACACCCCAATTATGCATTAGGGAAACGAGAAGAAAACTGAAGAGAAAGCTTGCAATGGAATGGAACTGGAGATGGGTGATGGTTGGCCAACACAAAGAGAGAGAAAGAGGGAGAGAGAGAGAGAGAGAGAGAGAGAGAGAGAGAGAGAGAGAGAGAGAGGGGAGGTGAAGAGCAAAAGTGAGAAAATGAGAAAGAGAGAGCGAGAGTGAAAGGTTGATGGTTTTGGGAGAGAGGGAGGAGAGAGAGATTGAGAGATTTAGCTCATTAACATCCATCCCATCTAAGCAAGTGGAAGGTAATTGATGAAGCAAAATCCAAGCATTAATGGAGGAGATTTCACATATGGTTCAATAGCTTTAAGGTAGGCTTAGAATAGGCTAAGTTGTCCTTCTTCAAGTCTTCTCCAAGCATGTGGTGGGTGCCCTCGCAAGTCCTCTTTCCCTTATTGCCCTTTGGTCCTTAGTTGTATGAGAGGGCAAATTGGTCATTTCACCAAAATTGTGCACTGTCCACATGCATGGAGCACATTTAATGTCAAGATCTTGCAATGGATGGCTTGGTGGGCTTGGAAGGTCCATGCCTTCCCTTGGGCCGCTCACTCCTTGGGCATGCGGCCCTTGGGCCGCCCATCATAGGCTTAGGCCCATTTGGGCCAGTCTCCATGGGCTCGGGCCCATCGAGCTGCCCAACGTAGGGCCTGGGCCCATTTGAGTCTTCGTCTGTGGCCCACTCCACCTTTCCAAGTTTTAGCGTTCTGTCGGTGAGAAATCAAGTCTTCACCTCTAAAGTGGCTTTTTCGGCGTTTCCAAGGTCTAACAATCTCTATTGTAATCCCACCCAAAAATTTATAATTCCATTTTGAAAATCAGGGTCAAATCAAATATGTCATAGATTGGGTGATGTTAATTCTGCTTCCGCTAGCGTATAATTGAAAGATAAAATAAATGGCTCAGCAACGCCTTTTGGGACGTCGCAATTAAATAACCAAAGAAAAAGAGGGTTGTCTCGCGTCCAAAGGTTGGGGGCTGACAATGGTGCTCACAGCCATGGCTCTAGATTCGGAGCTCATCCACTTATTGCTCTAGATATGGAGTTCTTTCAAAAACCATGTTTGTGGCCAAGTACGATTATTGCTCGAGTCATGGCCCCAGATTTGAAATTTGTCCACCTACCGCTTCAGATCTGGAGTTCATTTGTGATTTTTTAATCTTTCTTCTTTCTTTAGATTTAAAGTTCTTTTGTGGTTTTTTTTAAATCTTCTCCTTCCTCCTCCCAATTACAACACTTCTATTCTTTTCTTTTTCCTACCCTGTGTTAAGGGCTCCAATTACTTGAATATTTAGTCTTTGGTCTATAGTCATAACAATTGAGTTTATCGCTTCATACTTCGCTAAAGTGAAGTTTGAACAGCCAACAGCCTCCACTTTCCATTAAAAAACCAAAAACCAAAAAAATAAAAAATAAAATGGAGTTCATTCACTGTCATCACTTGCGGCCATGGACGGTGCCTCAAGTGGTTGGCCATGCGAATTCCTTCAGATCTGACCAAGTCAAGTCGTGACCGGAGGTTCCGCGATGGACTCGAGATTGAAGGTTGCGGCCGCTTGAGCAGTGGAGATGGTCGTGCCTTACTCGTCTTAGGCCAGTTGAAGGAGTATGTTGGTGAAAAAAGAAAGAAAAGAACAAATTTCACATCATTTTTTTTAATTACATATTAGGAGTCACGAGTCAATTTATAAATGGATAAGAATTAACCTGACGTTTTGCAATCACCGAATATTTTCTCGATTAGTGTATTAGTACAAAGGCAAGAGAGCATCATTATTATTTTTTTAATCAAGAAAAGGGTAAGAAGGGACAACCTGCCTAGCTACTCATGTAATCTCATAAAAGATAGTACCACATTTTTATCACTAGATTACTATGTTCAATGGTGACATAGCATACTCGTTAAATGTATGGGTGGATGGCATTTCCTATTTGCTCTTTTCTCCTCCTTTATTCACTAGAACGCTCTAATCCCAAATACATATGCATGAAATATATACATTGTGTCCAGAGCGTGAACCAAAATATGTGAAGCAATATAAAAAATCAATAGACTTGAAAGGACTAACTTGGGATGGTACTGTTAGAAAATAGTTCTTCAAGAAACCTAGGGCTCCCTACTTCATAATTAGCTCATAATCATGGTAGTCTACGAATACGTTTAAAAAACCACGTTCATAATAAGTCATGTCAGTTAAGAATAAAATTTTTGTTATAAAATACATGAATGGATATTCATTATATTCATCTTATCTAATGTACTTATTATGGTACATTTGTATCATATATTCTAAGTACATCTCCCTATACAACGAACGTTCATCTCTCTATCCAGTACATGTATCATTCATACATTGATATTAATGATAAGTACATTCTTGTTCTCCTATAAATAGAAGTTTAGTTTTGATGTACAATAAAACAACACAATAAAATACAATGATACACTGGAAATAAAACTCTCTCATCTGGCTTTCTCTATTATCTTTGGTGTTCACTTGCTTTATTCTTCTCAATCTCTTCTCTATTATATATTTGCAACGCAATATTTTACAACATGTTATCAGCACGAAGATCTACTGATTGAGTAAGTAATTAATCAACTTATACTTCATCTTCTTCTATCAATTCTTCATTTTTATTTTTCTTGGCTCGAAGCCAATTTCAAATCTAAAGGTATCCTTTTGCTCCTGAAGTGGCAGTGATATTAAGAAATCATTTTAATTAATTTAAGGATTTGATTTTGCAAAGATTATATGCAAATTTTATAATACTTGACACCTGAAGTTGTCAATATAAATGCAAATAAAAAATACCGAGAAAAAGGAAGATGTTTGTTTGCTTGATAGTGCAACAACACATACTATATTTCATAATAGACACTTTTTCTCGAATATGACATTGTGTAAGGCACAAATCTATACAATATCAAGTTAGGGGTGTGCATGGTCCGAGCAGGCAGTTCCCGACCTAGAACCGAGAACCACCCGCTAAGGATCGGTTCCGAAAAATTGGAACCGGGATTCACCCATTCATTGCATGGATCCACCCGGGAACCGGACCACACCGTTGGTCCGATTCCCGAGTGGATCCATGGAACTGATCTTGACGCAAAATAATTTTGGTTTTCAACATAAAACGACTACGTGACATCAAAGCAAGCCGAAAAACCAAATTTAAGTACGTGGAACAAACTCATCAAGTAAAGTAAATTAGACAAGGTTACAAGGATTGTACTTCCATATCCAAAGCAACCAAAGATATCTCCAATAAGTTTCTTGACATGACAAACATTTTCCACATCATCGAGGACAATGAAAACTCTCATGTGGCCACATAAGTCCCTGAAAAACTCGATTCCCAAGCTGGCTAAAGCAACATGCTTACTAAGGTAAGCAACTTAGTTTGCAAAAGCTGAACATTGGATTCTGCTCCTTGGGTACATAAATCAAGCCCTCCTAATTGTTAGTTCGCAAAAGCTGAAGCCCCTTTTCCGAACTCAAGCCCTCATAAATCAGCTTAGTTCGCAAAAGCTGAAGCCCCTTTTTCGAACTCAAGCCATCATCAATGTTTATTCACAATCAAAAAAACTCCTTAGGTGCCCCTTCTAGAACATCATAAATCAACTTAGTTTGCAAAAGTTGAAGCCCTCCTAATTCTTGAGTTGTTTCTGCTTGTCCTCAACACCAATATTCATCAAGCCCATGATGTGGCCTACTTGATGGTAAGCATTTTTTGTTCTTACCAGGCGAGCGTTGCCATTAAGAGCAAGATCCAAAACATGGTAAAGTCAAAACACAAGCTAAAACTAGTGATAGGAACATATCGGCATGAATTAGCATCACGATATGTCAAATTATCCATGCATACACTTTACAACGACACAACAATCACAACTAGATTCTTTATAAAAAAAAAAAAAAAATCGCAACAAGATTCGCCTAAAACTTCACAACTTATAAAGCTTGTGAATCCCAAGTTTTGAGCTCTGAAATTTCAAGTTCCAAACTCCTAAAAGTAAAACAATAATTAATAGATGATTGCTCAATATTAGTAAAAATTGAACTCAAACAATTATTGAAAATCTCACCACATATATTCCTCCCACTTCAACTTGTAAACTCTATGGACTGTCAATCTCCTTGTTAATCTCCTTGTTAACATCATCCATATCTAACAAAAAGAAGATATTAAATAAAGTATTCAGTTATTAGATAATAGATATACAAAAGAATTACATTATGAAATGATATGGACTTACCAAATTCAAACTTTTCCGCATTTTCGATACATTCTTCAACATTAATCGGCACAAGACTTGCTCTCAACCAATCTTGAGTACAAATCAAAGCTTCCACAACTCTAGGAGTCAAAGAACTCCGAAAACTATCAAGCACACGACCAGAAGTACTGAAAGTTGATTCTGAAGCAACGGTAGTAACGAGAATAGACGAAATATCCCGAGCCATTAAAGATAAGATTTTAAAATTTTGGCCAGCAACACTCCACCATTTCAAAATGTCAAGATCACGACCATCTTCAAGTTCAACTTTAAGGTATCGATCGAGCTCAGATAAGTTGCCATCGGATTTTTTCTTCTCCTCATTAAGAAAGTCATCATACGAAGGCTCTTGCACATTGAAATTTAAGCTGCAATCGTCCTCTTCATTTCCCTCATTGAAATAAGAATCGCAGCTACTACCGATATTAGTAGAACTTACTAATTCGCCATCCAAATTTTTGTCTCTAGAAGTGTGACAAGATTTCTCATAAAATTTAAACACACGTTCCAGGGCAAACTTCACCTTATCAAACATCTCATCAACTTCTGCAGCATCATCATAAATGAGTTTACAACAATACCTCACATAATTCAGCTTTTTTCTAGGATCCAATATTACCACGATCAATACCATCATATTGACTTTTTCGAAACTCCCATAATATTTGTCAAACTTCTCTTTCATTTTCAAGCCCATAACTCTCACCCTATGATCAAAAGTCTTCGTTGTTTCTCGCAAATATTTATACAAAGAAGCTATCCCCACAAAATAATCATTTGAAGTGGTATACAAAGTTCCGGACATCTTCTTAGTGGTATCATAAAACTTCTTCAAAAAATTAAAAAGAACAATAGCATTTTCCCAATCAACGCTACTTGGAGATCAAAATTAAGCTCAGTTAGGAAAGAAACATCTTCTTCTTCCATCCTTTCAAAAGCTTTTCTTAGCTTTATGGCACTCTCTAACATTAGGTAAGTGGAATTCCACCTAGTTGAGACATCAAGACAAACTGAACCCTTATAAGCAATCCTTGTAATTTCAATGCAATCTTGAAATGTCTTAGCTCTCATAGGAGAACTCCTCACATACCTAACCACGTTTCGAATACGTGTAATGGAATCACGTATCTCGGCCAAGCCATCCTTCACAATCAAGTTTAATATATGAGTCGTGCACCTCATGTGTAAAGATTCACCATCTAAGATCAATAGCCTCTCTCTTGAAAATTTTTCTTTCAAATAATTAATGGCCACATCATTTGAACTAGCATTATCCACTGTGATTGTGGACACTTTTTTTCTCTAGTCCCCACTCATATATGCATGTATCAACTACTCTCCCAATATCTCTACCCTTGTGACTAGCTATCACCACAAAATTGATGATCATTTTGTGCAATTTCCAATTTTCATCAATAAAATGTGCAGTGAGGCATAGATAGTTCAAATTTTGAATGGAACTCCATGTATTAGTCGTAAGGGCAATCCTAGAATTAAGCTTACGAAAAGAAGCCTTCAATTTTCTTTTTTCACAAAAATACAACTTTATGCAATCCCTCGCCACCGTAAATTGCGACATATGCTTGAAGAGAGGTTATAATTGATTCACATAATCACGAAATCCAACACGTTCAGCAATCAAAAATGGTTGTTCATCAATTATAATCATCCAAATAAGCATTTGCCTACAAATCTCCTTATCAAACTTCCATGTCGTTAAAATTCCAACACTCCCAGTACTACTAGTAGTATCTCCTCCTATCATTTGAGTTCCATCTACTCTTTGTGATGCAAACAATTTTTTCCTCGTATCCACATTGCGAGGATACTTATTGCACTTTCTCAAGTGCTTCAACATATTTGAAGTCCCATTATCAACGTGGTACGAATACTTGGATTCACAGTAATTGCAAAATACATCAACTTTTCCATTTGTGTGAGTTGTTCCTTTTCGAAAATAAAGCCAAGCTACTAATTTTCGCTTACTAGGAGGACATGGACAAGAACCAGATACCTTATTTGTTTTGGATGTATCTTCAAAGTTTTCACCTCCTTCTTGTTCTTGTGATGTTGATTCCACTATTGGCATTATTGCATCATAAGATTCTTCTACTTCCATTGACATGTTAATGAATCACCTGAATCAAGCAACGCACTGTCAACACTTAAAATGGTTAGCCATCAAATGAAGATAGACATTTTTAGGATGCTTATTATCTTTAAATATTATAAGATCCAATGTCAAATAGAGGAAGGAACTCAAAGAGTTGATCCTTAAAATAACAAACGAAGAAGAAAGGTGGCTTCTGAGTTGTAGGCCAAGTAAAACAGTGATTGCATTGCATATATACTTTTAATGGAAACTAAAAAATGTCTTCTCGTCCTTTCAACGAGTTGTCTTCCCATGATCTAACATAGGAGAAGCAAAATGTAGCCAAACGATATGTGATTGGGTGTCACCAAGTAAACTGTTAGGAGGATTGTCAAAAAATCAATATACGTGCCACACGAGCAATACATAGATAGAAACTTCTGCCCAGTTGCACTAAGAAACAATGTGATCCTCCTCTCCCGAAATTGAAAGCAAATTACATTTTAGAAATGCAAATTATAAATACCTGTTGTATAATTTAGAAAACAGTAAACAAAATCCTTCCTCTAGAAACCTTTACAAATGAATCTGGCATTCTGAACAGAGCATAACCAGTCAAAAGTCCACCACCATATCTAAATAGATAAAGTCCAGTCATTACTCGCATGCTATTAAACCAATGGATAATCAATTTTCATGCGAAACTCCATGGGAATTTGAAGGGTATGTCCCTGGAACGAAAGGGTGGAGTCTTGAACATATTCAAGCAACCATCAACAGAGAATGAAATTGGCAGCACTCCAAGTCATTTACTCAAAAGAAAGCAGCAAGTGACAACTCAAACTCGACAAAAGGGAGGGCTCGTTCAAATCAAGCATGTTGGTGGACTAGGGAAAGCGAGGCCCAGCTATCATTTCAATTCCATCTTAAATAAAACCAAGCAACAAAGTTCCCAGAGAGAAGTGTTTGACCACGAATATCCCTACTCGGCTCGGCAACGACGGTAGAAGGTGAGCCTAAAGAGAAATGAGCTATGGTCGGCCGCCGACGACGGTAGAAGGTGAGCCTAAAGAGAAATGAGCTATGGTCGGCCACCTCGACATTGCATTGAGCCGACGGAGGAGCATCGGCGGCGGAGGAGCAGCGGTGGTGGAGGAGCGGCGGCGGCGGTGGAGACGCTCGGGGAGAAATCGAAGACAAAGAGACTAAGCGAGGGGGCGAACAGCAGAGGTGGAGGAGCAGCGGGCGTGGCGGGTGGCAAGCGGCACGAGGGGGCGAACGAGGCAGAGAGGAGGAGCGGCGGCGGCGGTGTCGACGCTCGGGAGGAATCGAAGACGAAGAGAGGCGAGCGAAGGGGCGACAGCAGCAAGGGGCGGATAGTAGAGGCGGAGGAGCGGCGGGCGTGGCAGGTGGCGACCGGCGAGAGGGGGTGGACAACGGCGGAGGAGGAGCAGCGGCGGCGGCGTCGACGCTCGGGGAGGAATCGAAAACGAAGAGAAGAGACTGAGGAAGAGAGGAGAGAGAGAGAGAGAGAGAGAGAGAGAGAGAGAGAGAGAATCGAAGATGATGAAACCGCGAGAGGAAGAGATGAGACACGAACTTAGGGTTTCTTTTAGTTTTTTTTTTTTTTTTAATATTAAAAGTTCCGATCCGGTCCAGGGTGGGCGGGTGGATCCGCCCACAGAACCGGGAACCAGACCGATTCCCACTGGTTCCCAAAAATTGGAACTGGGAACCGGACCGGTTGCCTCAAGAACCGCCGGTTCCAGGCGGTTCCCGGGTATTTTGCACACCTCTATATCAAGTCATGTTCTGATTATTGATGGTTTTGGGAATGCCACAATTATTTTATCAAATGGCACAATCCTGCATATTGAGAATGTGTTTCTAAGCATTAAATCAAAAAGGAATCTGCTCAGTTTCAAATATGTATGCCATAATGGGTACCATATTGAGACTATTTATAAGCAAAATAGGAAATATATTGGCACTTCCTCTTATAAGATGAGCCTGGAAACCATCATGAGAAGCTAAAAGCTTCTTCTATGGATTTATATTGTGTTATAATTAAGACTGTTAAAACCTATGCCACCACATCCTAGAGATTGATAAATCCTAATCAGTTTGGACTGTGGCATGATCGCCTTGGTCATCATGGCTCTTCAATGATGCGTAGGATAATTCAAAATACAAAAGGGCGCCCTTTAAAGGATATAAATGTATTATTGTCCAAAAATTATAATTGTGAGACTTGCTCACAAGGAAAGCTCATTATCAAACATTCTATAACAAACATTAATCTTAAATCTCATTTATTCTTGCAAAGAATTCAGGGTAATATTTGTGGACCAATACAACTACCAAGTGGACCATTTCGATATTTTATAGTATTAGTAGACGTATCCTGTAGATGGTCCCATGTTTGCCTATTAATCTACGCACAATGTCAAATTTGCACGTTTACTTCGTAGATTATAAAGCTCCGGGCACAATTCCCCGATTATCCAATTAAGAGCATAAGAATGGATAATGTTGGTGAATTTACATCAAAAAGTTTTGATACATATTGTGCTTCACTCGGAATCGAGGTTGAGCACCCGGTTGCATATGTTCATACTCAAAATGGATTGGCAAAATTCTTGATTAAACGTATCCAAATCATTGCCCACACTCTATTATTGAGAACAAATCTCAACGATACATCACGGGGTCATGTAGTTTTGCAAGTGCGCGGCTCTAATAAGATTACGCCCCACTACTAATCTTTTACAATATCCCCTTCAAATGGTTCTTGGTTATGAACCAGATATTTCACATCTACGCACATTTGGTTGTGCAGTACAAGTGCTTGTAGCACCGCCAAAAAGGACGAAAATGGGTCCTCAACGCCGTTTAGGCATTTATATTAGGTTTAATTCACCATCTATCATTAGGTTCTTGAAACCAACTACTGGTGATCTTTTTACTGCCAGATTTGCAGATTGTCATTTCAATGATACTAGGTTTCCATCAATTGGGATACCTACAACTTCCATAACTGCAAAACAAAAACCAGTTAAGGTTTTTTCCTAGAATGAGAAAAATTTATCTCAATTAGACCAAGGATTCCTGAATGTGAAAATGAGGTGCAGTGCATAATCCATTTACAGGCTATGGCCAATAGACTTCCTAACACATTTAATGATGCTACTAAAGTAACGAACTCATATTCCAGCTGCAAATGCTCCAGCTAGGATAGATGTTCCCGAAGGATAGGCTAAAATGGATCAAAATCCCTCGCACTTAAAGCGTGAATTGCTCCTCGAAAACAAATGGGAAAGAATTAGAAATCCGATCCATAAAAGTCTGGCGTTGTGCTTGCTCCCAAAGAGCTTATTACCCCTAAAGAGGCGCAAACCTATGAAAGGAACACTAGCCCCAAGAATACCAAGAATTCCATTACATATTGTAATGAAATTTGGAATCGAAATGAAATCATCATTGATTATGCTTTTGCATTCTTAGTTGCTCATAAAATTACGAATGATGATTGTGAGCTGCAATCTATTACTAAATGTCGTCAAAGGCAAGATTAGCCTAAGTGGGAGGAAGTAATTAAAGCTAAATTAGCTTCCCTAACTAAACGAGAGGTTTTTGGACATATAACTCGTATCCCCGATAATGTAAAGCCCGTTGAATATAAATAGGTATTTATCCGAAAACGAAATGAGAAAAATGAGGTTGTCAGGTATAAAGCCCGACTCGTTTCCCAAGGATTCCCCCAGAGACTTGGGATTGATTATAATGAGACATATTCATCTATGATGGATATGATTACATTTCATTTTTTTTTATTAACCTAGCAATCTCTGAAAGATTGGAAATGAGTCTTATGGACGTTGTGACGGCATATTTATATGGTTCATTAAACTCTAATATTTATATGAAAATTCCCGAGAGATTCAAAATGCTTGAAGCATGCATTTCCCGCAATTTATTCTCAATAAAATTGCAAAGATCCTTGTATGGGTTAAAGTAATCCGGTCACATGTGGTATCAACGCTAAGTGAGTACCTAATTAAGGAAAGGTATAAGAATGATTTTATTTGCATATGCGTGTTTATTAAGAAATCAAAAACCGAATTTGCTATTATAGCAATTTATGTCGACGATATAAATTTAATTGGAACTCTAGAAGAGTTAGCTAAAACTGTTAAGTATTTGAAAATGGAGTTTGAAGTTAAAGATTTGAGTAAAACCAAACTTTGTCTTGGTCTAGAGCTTGAGCATAAAACAAATGAAATAATCGTCCATCAATTAGCGTACGTTGAAAGATTACTTAAACGCTTTTGCGATTATATTATTCTAAGGATTTCACTAACTCCGATTTAGTTGGATATGCTGATGCTGGATATAGATCTGATCCTCATAAGGCTCGCTCTCAAACCGGGTATTTATTTTGTTATAACGGCACCGCTATTTCTTGGCATTCTATGAAGTAATCGTTAGTATCTACATCTTCTAACCACTATGAGATTATTGCTTTATATGAAGCTGGAAGAGAGTATATTTGGTTAAGATCCGTTATAACGCATATTCATAATTTTGTTGTTTAATACCGGTTACAAATTCTCCCACTATAATTTATGAAGATAATGCTTCTTGTGTTGCACAAGTTAGAGGAGGATATATCAAAGGTAATAGGACTAAGCATATTTCGCCAAAAATTTTCTATACTCATGAACTCCAAGAAAGTCAACAAATTAATGTTAAACATATTCGATCCATAAATAATCTTGTAGATCCTTTTATTAAATAATTGCCAACATCAACTTTTAAGAAATTAGTATATGGCATTAATATGCGGCGAGTTCACAAGATACAAGATTAATTAGCCCCAACAGTGGCTACATGGCTCAATTGAGAGGGAGATATTATGAACTATACATTGCAGCATTGATATACGGCGAGTTCATAAGATGCAAGATTAATTAGCTTCAGCAGTGGCTATATATGCATTGCACTCTTTTTTCTTTTTGTCCGATTTTTTCCCACAGGGTTTTCCCGACTTAAAGTTTTTAACAAGGCAATTAATGCATCAATAAAAGAGAGAGATCATAAAGTTTGTGCTCTACACTCTTTTTCCCTTTTGTCCGATTTTTGTCCCACTAGGTTTTTCCGGCCTAAGGTTTTTAATGAGGCAGTATCATTCAATACACATTCATAATGAATACAATGAATATTCATGGGGGAGTGTTATGAAATACATAAATGAATGAAATACATAAATGGATATTCATTATATTCATCTTATACATTTGTATCATACATTCTAAGTACATCTCCCTATACAATGAAACAACACAGTGAAATACAGCGATACACTAAAAATAAAACTCTCTCATCTGGCTTTCTTTACTATCTCTGGTGTTCACTTGCTTTCTCTTCTTAATCTCTTCTCTATTATATATTTGCAACGCAATATTTTACAACAATTTTAAATACATCCTCTAATTTATATGATTTTCAAGTATTAAACTCAATTGAAGATAGAATATGGATATACTTTCTCTTTATTCATTTTTTTAATATCAAAACTCAATATAAATAAAGTATTAAAATTGGGAGAAGGTAGTATATAATTGATAATACGTTTTCCGAGTCATCTATCCCTCAAGTTACTATTTTCACGAATTAAATTCAAATAAGAGATGAAAACGAATAACAAATCACTAAGCTAAAAGCTTATTCATTGAATGCAGACCACACATCAAAATTACACTACGTGTCTTGCCATGCGGCAATTATAGAATTGAAGTGTCAGGTGATAAATACGAAAGCAAACACTCTCACCTCCAGCTTTAACAATAGTAGAGTTTTATACCGTCATCTGTCAAAAAAATTTTGCCTCTCTTCTTTTTTGGGCAGCACTATTTCTAACCCCATTTTGACTAAAATTTTCCAATGAACTTACCACAATACCCTCTCTCCCTTCAAATTATTGCTTCTTATTTTATCATATTAACCCACAAAAACTGCCGTCATTTTTATCTTCTCTCTAGTCTTTATCAGTTTCACGATATAACTGTCAAATGACACCCAAAAACATATTATCTTACCTTGTATCATATTATCATTTTGCCTAGACAAGTTCATTAATTTAAATTTATGATCTCATATTTTAATCACAAAAGTTACATAAAATATTAGAAATTTTTAACTATGATGGCTTATGAATATATAATCAACTACTTATTTTTTATCAAATAGTTTGAGGGAAACATTATTTCAAGTGAAAAACAAAATTTAATATAATTATCTAGATGATTTTGACATTGTGAATGTTTTTTCGGAATAAGTTTGTATGGGTTTAAAGTTAAACATTGCTAATTTGTGCTTCTTTTTTTTAGCTTTTCACATTTTAATATGAATTGCAAGATGGGGTCAAAAATTAATTTATGCCTTCTTCACTTTCTAACTCAAATAAGATTTTTTTCAAATGAACATTATAAACATATTTTAAAGTTTTGATACACTTAGTGTGAGAATGAATCTACAATCGTTAGTAATTACTTTCTTCATAATTAGAGTAGAACACTAAGAAGATTCTTTTTCCTCCTTTATGTGCTTATCACTTGTTAATTTTTAGATGTGATCTAAATATAAATATGTTGGACACTTGATCATTCTTCCAACAATTTAGCCTTTTTCATATTTTGATCAATTTTTTCTTTTCTATTTTTGATCAAAATCAGTATAATTAAATAGAATTTTAATTTTCGACTTTGAAATATAGTTTCGCTTATACTATTTGATAAAATATGGAATTAATTGCGTATTCATAAGCTGTCATAAATAGAAAATAGAAAATATAATTTCATAAATTAAAATCAACAACATTTTCTAGGAAATTACAATAAGATGCATGATAAAATGATATTTTGTTGGGTGTAATGGAGTATTTATATTGTAACACTCATGAGAGAGGTGATAAAAATAAAGGTAGTTTTGTGGGTTAACGTGATAGAAAAAGAAACGATAATTTGAAGAGAGAGAGAGAGAGAGGAGGGTATTTCGGTAAGTTGGGTGAGAAAAGGAGTGTTTTTATATGTTTTTTCTGGAATTCATAAATCCAGGTTTTTTTTTTTTTTTTGAACAGAAAATCCAGGTTCAATTAGTATTTTTGTTTCGGGGCTTTGCAAAGACAAAAGAAAGGAGAAGCCCACAATGACGAGCGCTTTATAAACCCGCGGTCGCTTCCTTCTTCGTCCTTTCCTCTTCCTCCTCCAGGCTCCATCTCCACCGCTGCGAGAAGAGGTGCCTAGAATGCTTCGTCGCTTCATTTCTTGGATTCGACGCAGTCGCTCTAAATTCTGGCCGAAACCCTGAATGCTCGCTCTGCGATCGCCGTCGTCATGTACCCTTCGTCGCTTTCCGCTCGCATAACCCTCCTTGCCCTCCTCTCCGCCTCCACCTTTTACTTCCTCTACAAATCTCGTCGCCGCAAGAACCTCCCTCTCGTCTCCTTCAACCCTAACGGCGATGGCAGCCTTGACGCTCTCTCTCGTCGCAGAGGCAAGCTCTTCTTCATCTCCCAGGCCGGCACTTCCAGAGCCCTAGCTGGTCGCCTCTTCTCTCGCCTCGCCTCCAACGGCCTCCCGTTCGACCTTGTCGACCCGCAGAGCTATGAGCCCGAGGATCTCTCGAAAGAGTCCCTCGTGTTGATGGTCGCCTCCACTTGGGAGGACGGGAAGCCCCCCGAGAACGGCGGGTTCCTCGCCAACTGGCTCGGCGAGAGCGCCGCCGACTTCAGGGTGGGGTCGCTGCTTCTCTCGCGGTGTAAGTTCGCAGTGTTTGGCATCGGGAGCGGTGCGTACGGATCCCATTTCAATGCCGTGGCGAAGGACTTATCGGTTAAGATGAGGGCCTTGGGTGCGGGGGAAATTTTGCCTCTGTCTCTGGGGGATGTTGATAAGGGTGATGTCGATGGCGTTTTCGATATCTGGAGTGAGAAGTTGATTGCGGTATTGAAGGGGGTTGAGGACAGTGGCGTGATATTGGAGAATGGCGTTGGCATTGGAGGAGAGAGTGAGAATGAGAGTGATGGTGGTTTTGAGAGCGATGAAGATGGAGAGAGTGGTGGCGAGACGGTGGTGGTCGATCTCGAAGATATTGCTGGTAAGGGTCCGTCGAGGAACTCAGGGGCAGTTGCTCAAATCAATGGGAAAGCTAATGGGACGAGAGAGATGGTGACTTCTGTTATAAGAACTAGCTTGGAGAAGCAGGTGCGCAATTGCCAATTGAGGCTATTTGAACTGTTCTTGAATTGGGCAATTGAATGCATAAAGATAGCGTTCTCTTGGCTGGTTCATATCTCCGCAAGTATATTTCTGTAATATATGTATATGGATATAGGTGCTTCATCACAACCTTTATGATTTCACTTTGAAGCAGCTTTTATTGATAAACTCACTGTAGAACTCTATAGTCGGTGTCTTTATTAGTTCCCATTTTCTGTTTGCCCCTCTTTATGTTACTGGTCGAGTGGGCTTTACCTGCCGCTCACCTGTGTCTTAGATTAGTTTCTTTTGCTAACTTGATGCCGTCAACCTGCAGGGCTATAAGATTATTGGTTCACACAGTGGGGTGAAAATTTGTAGATGGACCAAATCACAACTGAGAGGTCGAGGAGGTTGCTACAAGCATTCTTTTTATGGCATTGAGAGTCATAGGTGATTATTGCTTATTATTTTTCCTAAGTTAATAGGAACAATTTGATGTTTTCATTAGGCGACGCAATTTTTGTCAAGAGAAAATGATGGAGCAAAGTTTATGCTGCTGCTAGTAGTATGTTTATAAGTCTCTGGATGTTTTAACTTTTACATTTAAAACTCAAAGGCTGAAGTAGCTCTGATCACTGCTTAGCTGCATTTTGAGGAGAAGGTGATATTGCTTTTGGTCTGTACCCTTCCCTGTACTTCATGGAAGGCGCTCTCTGGATTTGCAAACCAAATGCCTTTGCAGAACGAATGGGATAAGGAGAGAGAATTATGGCAACTGAGACTTGGACTGCATTAAACCCTGAAACTCTTACTCCTTATGACAGAGCATTTGGGACTAAGCCTTTTTGGAGTAGATGGAAAATCCTCATTTTTTATGTGGTCACTAGTAACATAATGGCTGCTTTCTTGTCATTTTTATACTGTTTCATATTGCTGGCCATACTCAATTGTGTTGACTGAGAAGATGAGTTGATAGGTTGACCTTGCAGTGCTACGTATGCATCTGTTCTCATAATTCATGGTCTTTCTGTCATTGGTTTCTTTTATTATTAGAATTTGCCATTTATGTTTCTAAAGCGGAAGCAAAACAGGTGCATGGAGGCAACCCCTTCTTTGGCATGTGCAAACAAATGTGTCTTCTGCTGGAGGCATCATACAAACCCTGTGGGAAAAAGCTGGCAATGGAAGATGGATGATCCACTACAGATTGTTGATACTGCCATAGAGCTTCACACGAAAATGATCAAGCAAATGAAAGGGGTTCCTGGTGAGGTTTATTGCTTCAAATTTTTTAATTACTGGTGTGATTTCTTTTGTTGGAAGTTGGTGTTTTGCTGGTGAAGCATATGTTGCCTACGTAGATGTACTTATGAATGAGCCTCTTTACTCTTCATGACATTGTTACAGGTGTTACACAGGAACGCTTATCTGAAGGTCTCTCCCCTAGGCATTGTGCTTTATCTCTTGTTGGTGAACCCATCATGTATCCAGAGATAAATGCTCTGGTGGATGAGCTACACAGGAGGCATATTTCTACTTTTCTAGTAACAAATGCACAGTTCCCTGAGAAGATTAAAATGTTGAAGCCTGTCACACAGGTATTCCCCTCTACTTTCTTATTTGCAAGGTTTAAAAGGTTACTGTCATCAAAGGCCTTGACCTGGATTTGACACTAACAGAATTCATATTTTTGGAAATGTGCAGTTATATGTGAGTGTAGATGCATCAACAAAAGAAAGCTTGAAGGCAATTGACAGACCATTATTTGGGGACTTCTGGGAAAGGTTCATTGTATGTGCTTTTATTTTACAACGCTTATATTTTCATCTTATGTGGAGAAGACTTGAGCACAGTTCTTGATGAAGTTTGATACATGGACAAAAAGAAAACATGAAGTGAATATTATTTGGAATAATAGATTTGCATGTAATAATTTTTGGTAAAATCTCCATTGTAAAAGCACCATCTTGCTTGACGCATTACCCTTCTTTGGTTTATTGTGCCGTTCCCGGAAGCATCTCTCTATGAGGCGGCTCAATTGTGAATTGCACTTCCTGTTGCTTCCATAAATATTTTTGATATAACAACTCTCTCAGGAAATTTTAAGTGCATTTTCATCCCCATCCTTCTCTCCCCCCCCTTCCCCCTTTTTCTCTTCCCTCTCTCGCTTGAAATTCTGGTTTAGCCATTTTTGTTTGATATGTGGAACTTGCCTATGCAGTGGTGCTGATAAATCTAAGTTGTTCTTCATATTTGGAAATCAGTCATCACCAACATTTAAGTTATTTGCCAGGACTCCTTGCGAGAACTTAAAGACAAGCAGCAGCGAACTGTTTACAGATTGACACTTGTGAAAGGGTGGAATACTGAGGACATTGATGCTTATTCTAACCTCTTTAGCATTGGGAAGCCAGATTTTGTTGAAATCAAAGGCGTCACTTATTGTGGATCGTACGTTTTCAACCTCTCAATTTTATTTTTTATTTTTTAATTAATAACTTTTGCTTTTGGAGTTCTTGACCATTCTGACATGTCTTAGGTCCGCTACATCAAAGTTAACTATGGAGAATGTGCCTTGGCATTCTGATGTGAAAGCTTTCTCTGAGGCCTTAGCTTTGAGGAGCAAGGGCGAGTATGAAGTTGCTTGCGAGCATGTACACTCGTGCTGCGTCCTTCTGGCAAAGACAGACAAATTCAAAGTTCGTGGCCAATGGTTCACATGGATAGACTATGAAAAGTTTCAAGAACTGGTGGGTAAAATCAATAGGTTTGTGCATCTCTGATTTGTTTGAGTGGGACATGGTGTGAAGTATTAACAACCTCTCGAATTGCAGGTAGCTTCTGGTAATCCGTTTGACAGCGGGGATTACATGGCAGCCACACCATCATGGGCTGTGTATGGAGCCGATGAAGGAGGATTTGATCCAGATCAGTTGCGGTATAGAAAAGAAAGGCATCACAAAACGAACCGGTGATCATGTAGCTGTGCGAGTGTGTGTTCCTTTTGTGGGTTTAGAACCTCTGCTCTTAACTTCAGGTGCTTCTTCTGTGTCTTGCCTTGGACGATAGGTGATAATTCTTTGTATAACTTTTTGTGAGTAGGATATAAGAGCAAGATTATACCATTTTATGCAGGAGTGTTACTCCCAGTCTCCTCAGGGAAAAATTTTGTACCTCAAACTGAATTTACTAATGGGTAGTGTTTTTCTTCTCTCTCTCTCGGCTTTCACGATGTTAGTGAATGCTGTAGTGGCGTTTGCTGTAAATTTAGCGAGTCTCCCATGTTAATTCGGCTTTAAAATGAATGCGCAACTCTTTGGGAATGTATGGATCAATACTCAAATCCGTGACCATGTGTCTCGTATCTGCGGTTCACATTGGCTTGTTGTATGGTTATTGGATGTGATGAACTCACCTCGTGTAAATTCAGTTCCAGACAAATATCGGCTCCATGGACTATATGACATTTTAACTGTAACCGTCCCATCTTACATCTCTAAATATTGAACTATTTAAATATGTCTCGGCCTTCAAATCTTATACACATTTTGTAAATTTCAGCTAGTTTCTTATATTGTTTTTCCGGAAAAATTGCATTTCCAAGAAAACGTCAAAGCAAATCATTCATGAATTTTATGAGACCGAATATTGGAATCACTTTTCTGAGGGAGAAATCACCCAAAAAAAATTAGATGGAAAAAATTGGCGAAACGCTCCCTTTATTACAAATCCTGGACCTCAAAGTCGCGAAAGGCGAAAGGACGGACCCAGGAGGAAACGTGTCATGGAGAGCAGAGTGGGTCCCGCCATTCACCCTTCTTTGTGCACGACGTCAACCTCCGAGTCAGCCCAGCCGAGGGGGAGATCTCTCTTAAATCTTTTTTTCTTTTGTTATTTTTGGCTTTTTTCATCGTTTTTGACTTGGCCACTAGAGGCGCCCCACCGTGAGCAGTGGGGCCTCTGATGGATTCTCAGTCGGCACCCGGTGGGTCCCTTCTTACGCGCTCGTCAACCCGCGTGCACCGCCCCGCTAACCCCGACTTATCAACCCCTTGCCCCGACAACCCGCTAGCAAATCAAGCTAGCTCTTGGGACCCCTCCGCGGTCAGCGCCCGCGCGCCCCAGTAAGGCTGAGCCCCAAGCCGTAAGGACCCGAAATTAATTTGAACTATTTTTGGACATGGACATTTAATAAGAAATGCCGATATGATCCATTCGTAATCAAGTTGAGTTGGACCCAACTTGAATATTTGCATATAAAAAAGAAATTATGATAAACTGATTTGAATAATGTTTTAAACCACACCTTACAACTTGATCTTGAGATAACCAATAATCACCGTTCCCAGATAGTTAGGTCAGTATTAGGTGGATGGTAGATTTAGATTATTTAACTTTTCGATTTTTAGGTAGGTTTAGATTATGAATTTTAACTCACAACCAATATCCTAAATGCCTCCACAATGGTGGGCTGAGCAATATAACTTGGCCTTTATATTCCATACCCAAACTCATGAATATATATAATTTATGAGATCATAAGGTTGGTCAAGCCTACCTTCTCCCAAATGATTTGGGACATCCTGGTTACATGTTCAAATCATTCAACCGGTCTTTAATCTCAAGAAGCATTTGATTCATCTATGGTGTCAGCTTGATCGTATCACGGCATAAGGTAACCCCGGCTTTACTTTCACTAACACTATGGTAGGTAGCAGTGATGAGCTCACACCAAATGAGGAATAATTATAGTTCAAATTGAACATCTTGTCTCGGATGTGAAATTCTTATGATAATGCCAAGAAATCATTGACACCGATTGCCCCTCTCCACACTTCTCTTTTTGCAAGAAAAAAACAGTCGATCCTCTTGTTTGATTACGACTAGTGTTTGCTAGCCTTTTGACCCTCTTTGAGCTACTAACTATTGAGTTACCTCTTATAGACGGATTGCAAGAGAGCTTAGCTTACAACTATTTTACATGGACAGATCTATATGATCGAAAATCTTCTTCAAATGATTAAATCAAAGCTAGAGTAATTCAATTATTGTGGAACATAGAGCACATAGTAATCACACATGCAATGCGGTAATTGGTTATCACAAATCATGTTGAATAATGAAAATTTTATGTCATAATTATTGAATTTAATCTTGTTTGAGATGCTTATCGAATTAATATAGCAAACTACAGTTACCAAATATAATCTTGTTTGATAAGCTTAAGTTTTGATCTCCGGTCGTAAACAAGAAATTGTCATCGAATTAATAGAATTTATGCCAGAATGATATGTTCTAAAAGCAGTAGTAGTGTAGGATCTTGGCATGAATATAATGTTAAGTGAAGTATTCCCAATGACGAAGGTGCATAACTTGACTTCCCATTGGGAACTACCCCAACTTATTGCTTCGTTTTGACTTGCTTTGACAGGAAATCCAACATCTTTGAACATGACTGATAATGGGAGACCAAAATATAAAAATCAAGTTGGGAATTATATCTCTGGTTGAAAATATTGAAGAAAGCTACACAAGATGATGGCTTTCTCTGCTAGAGAGATGATGAATAGGATCAAGGTCAATCAAAAGAATCATAACTTCTCTTGTTGAGCATAACGTCACTTATATTCGTTCGTTTTACCATGGACAAGGAAGCAATCGACATCTAGTACTAGAATTGATATCATATTTTGTGTGCAAACCTTATGGAGAAAGATATGGATTTTCTCAATAAGATAAATTTGTTCAATTACACCATCAGCACACATGTGAACGAGATGCTCTACTTAACAAAACTATAGCCTTTGTGTTTGTGATGCCCATCTAATCGCATTGTGTATACAATTTCTTGTCAATATGAATATTGCGTTATTGAACACAATTTATCATTTTTTGCCTTTATAAATTGGATTCATAACGACAATCTTAGTTAAAATTACAAGCAAAGAGAGAGAGAGAGAGAGGGAGAGAGAGACGTTTGTCGAAGACATATTTAACAAGTTAACTAGAATGATATATCACTACCACATCAAAGTTTTGTAATCATATTAGTAAATCCATTCAACATATGATTTGAAAGGAATGAGTTAAATAGTGCCGCATGGGCACAATATTGTTCTAGTTGCTGTATCGGAAATTGAAACTTCTCTACACAGAACACAATATTGCCAGAGCAAATGTGACCAAAATGCGATTTGAAGTCTAACCATTCGATTAGTCCCAAACAGATGGTATATTCTACCTAGCATGAGGTTAAATTTAGGTGCTATAGAATTAATGCTAGACAACCAAATAATGCTTGTGAATATAATCTCTGGGGTCTGGGGTCGATCCCAAATTCAATTCAAGTCTTAGCATGGTCCAACCGCCAGGCCTTCTGAGTTCTGACCAAGTACTACGGCCACACAGGGAAGTGGGCGTCACGTGCCGCAGACAGCGATTCGTCCCTCTTTCTTTCTTTCTGAATTTTGGATTTCCTCTCCGATTCTTTTCTTCTTCTTTTTCTGTTTAATTGGCGTCTTTTCATATGGGCACAAGTCAGTGAGTCGGGCAGTGGAGGACAGACACAGATCTGCAACTTGCGAATTCCTGCCTCATTATTTTTCCCTTCTTTCCCCATCCCCTCACAGATTGCAATTTCCCACACGCCCCCCCCCCCCCTTCTCTCTCCTCATCCTCTCATCATCTCTTCTTCTCGTGCTCCTCGTCTCGCTCCACCTTTCTCATTTTTCTTCCCTCCCCCACAAAAAAAGCAGAAAAGGTTTAATGAAATTACGCTTAAATGTTTATCATTTAATGGGTTGAGCAGATAAGTTTATCCATTTCAATTGTGGACTTCAAAGACAGGATTCAATCATGATTGGATGTGTGGAGCGTGGAGTGGGCCTACCCAACATATTTTAGTCTCATTCGTGATATAACAAAACAAAATAAAAGCACCCACAACCAGAATAAGCAAAGAAACTTGAAAATACATAAAAAGAATAAAAAAAGGAGAGCAAGAAAACCATGTCCATCTGTGATTCATAGGTTGGTTTGCGCACACAGATAAACCACAAGCTGAAAAACAACAAAAGAAGAGACCGATAACTTCAATCAGTGGGTAACTTCAATGAAGCGTGGGGGCATCGAAAGTGAAAACAAACCCGCATCAGAAAACCTAATTTGCAACAATATTTCATCGTCGTCGTGTCAACAGATAGGTATGAAGAATATATGTGAGCCATGTGAAGTGTCAAAGGCAGGAATGATCTTCGATCATACTAAAATTGCCTGATCAAGACCCAAGCTACAAAACCAAAAGAGAGAATGAGTTGCAGAGAGAAAGGAATAGATAGTAACCGGGTCATCTTCTTTGTCAGCTGCTCTTACGAGGCTTGCTCTTTCTTCTCGCTCTGCTTCTGCTGCTAGTCTTTTTTGTTGATGACTCCTGCAACATCTCTTGCTTCTGCTCTTCCACTTCACCAGTTCTGGCTTTCTTTGTTTGGTCCACTACTTTAGCTTCTTCTTCTACTGCTTCAGCTTGTTGTATTGGATTCTGTTGCTGCTGCTGCTGCTGCTGCTGCTGCTGTTGTTGTTCCTCTTCTTGCTTTGCTTCGGCTTTTGCTTCAACGATCTTGCGGGGTCGGCCTCTCTTTCTTGGGGTTACTGCTGGAGATTTGGTTTCGTCTCCTGCTTCTGCTGCTGATGATGATGCTTCTGCTATTGCCACCGATAGTTCCTTCGTTTTCTGTGCCTTCCTCTTTCCCATCTTCCCCAAATCAAGAAAACAAAAAGAATAAAAATTCCAGCTACTACTTGAATTTTGGGTCAACCGGTAATACCCAAAACCTTCGATGAAACCTGCAGAACCGACCGAACCCAAAGCCAGATGTTTCCTCTTTCACCAAATCAAAAATGGTTTTGATGATCTTACTTTTCTCAATATAAAGTCTCTCTCTCTCATCCAGAAGCTAATAACTGCACAGCAACCACTTCTTTTACTCGCTGAATGAATAGAATAAATAAAAAGATCACCATATCGTCTTTGCGTTTTCTTGGTCAAAGGAGAGTGAGACCCGACCCATCAACTTCTCTCTATGTATTGTTTTCTGTATCTCCTGCGCCTTGTCTCCCACGCTCTGTCCCACTCTCTCTCTCTCTAGTGAACGAAAAGAGATATGTATGCGGAGAAAAAAGGAGGAAGAAATGAGGTCGAAAGGGGTCAGCAGAGAAACGAGGGCGGGCGGAGAGCCTAAAAACAAAAGGCGAAGGCGAGGCGAGGTGGCTCAAAAGCTAATGCTGACTGACTAGGGTTATTAACATTACCCCACCAAAGGTCTCACATATATTACCATGTGATATTTCTTTAAATATTATTTCGATACATCATGCTATGGAAAGCTTGTCATACCGACGATTCAACACTTAACGAGATTTTACTGCGAACATCTTATCGAGTGCTCGGACACCTTATAAATCTTATCTATTAAATAAAAACTTTCATTTTTAATATATTGATTATACATAACTTAAAACAAATAATGCATTGAAAATAACAAACCTTCCTAATTATGTAACGAGTGCTTTGGAGACTTTTGTTAAGAAAATCTTTATTCCAATTCACAGGTTTATAACATGGCCACGTGACGCTCAACTTTCTCGTATTAAATGAATGTATTTAGTTCTTCTCATGATAAGCTGAAAAAGAAAAAATCATCTTCACTCAAGAAGAATATGAACAGGTGTAAATTAATGAAAATTTGAAAGTATGAACGAAACTAGAACAAAGAGAAAGGAGGCACTCAGATGTAACTTACGGACACCTTCACCAGACTGGCATGCTTGGATAATTAGAAAGAGTTCTTCTTTCAAAGATTATTGGCTGAATCTTGGGCACGCACATTGATATCAAAGTAATAGTATTCGAAGAGCTCCATTGGTCACTTCATCGTCTTATGGTTTGAAATTGATCCACCCTGTGCGAACAGCTACCCCTGTTGCTTGATGAGTCCCTTTTCTTTCTGCTTCAAGTGCTCCTTCACGGCATAAGGTAACCCCGGCTTTACTTTCACTAACACTATGGTAGGTAGCAGTGATGAGCTCACACCAAATGAGGAATAATTATAGTTCAAATTGAACATCTTGTCTCGGATGTGAAATTCTTATGATAATGCCAAGAAATCATTGACACCGATTGCCCCTCTCCACACTTCTCTTTTGCAAGAAAAAAACAGTCGATCCTCTTGTTTGATTACGACTAGTGTTTGCTAGCCTTTTGACCCTCTTTGAGCTACTAACTATTGAGTTACCTCTTATAGACGGATTGCAAGAGAGCTTAGCTTACAACTATTTTACATGGACAGATCTATATGATCGAAAATCTTCTTCAAATGATTAAATCAAAGCTAGAGTAATTCAATTATTGTGGAACATAGAGCACATAGTAATCACACATGCAATGCGGTAATTGGTTATCACAAATCATGTTGAATAATGAAAATTTTATGTCATAATTATTGAATTTAATCTTGTTTGAGATGCTTATCGAATTAATATAGCAAACTACAGTTACCAAATATAATCTTGTTTGATAAGCTTAAGTTTTGATCTCCGGTCGTAAACAAGAAATTGTCATCGAATTAATAGAATTTATGCCAGAATGATATGTTCTAAAAGCAGTAGTAGTGTAGGATCTTGGCATGAATATAATGTTAAGTGAAGTATTCCCAATGACGAAGGTGCATAACTTGACTTCCCATTGGGAACTACCCCCAACTTATTGCTTCGTTTTGACTTGCTTTGACAGGAAATCCAACATCTTTGAACATGACTGATAATGGGAGACCAAAATATAAAAATCAAGTTGGGAATTATATCTCTGGTTGAAAATATTGAAGAAAGCTACACAAGATGATGGCTTTCTCTGCTAGAGAGATGATGAATAGGATCAAGGTCAATCAAAAGAATCATAACTTCTCTTGTTGAGCATAACGTCACTTATATTCGTTCTGTTTACCATGGACAAGGAAGCAATCGACATCTAGTACTAGAATTGATATCATATTTTGTGTGCAAACCTTATGGAGAAAGATATGGATTTTCTCAATAAGATAAATTTGTTCAATTACACCATCAGCACACATGTGAACGAGATGCTCTACTTAACAAAACTATAGCCTTTGTGTTTGTGATGCCCATCTAATCGCATTGTGTATACAATTTCTTGTCAATATGAATATTGCGTTATTGAACACAATTTATCATTTTTTGCCTTTATAAATTGGATTCATAACGACAATCTTAGTTAAAATTACAAGCAAGAGAGAGAGAGAGAGGGAGAGAGAGACGTTTGTCGAAGACATATTTAACAAGTTAACTAGAATGATATATCACTACCACATCAAAGTTTTGTAATCATATTAGTAAATCCATTCAACATATGATTTGAAAGGAATGAGTTAAATAGTGCCGCATGGGCACAATATTGTTCTAGTTGCTGTATCGGAAATTGAAACTTTCTCTACACAGAACACAATATTGCCAGAGCAAATGTGACCAAAATGCGATTTGAAGTCTAACCATTCGATTAGTCCCAAACAGATGGTATATTCTACCTAGCATGAGGTTAAATTTAGGTGCTATAGAATTAATGCTAGACAACCAAATAATGCTTGTGAATATAATCTCTGGGGTCTGGGGTCGATCCCAAATTCAATTCAAGTCTTAGCATGGTCCAACCGCCAGGCCTTCTGAGTTCTGACCAAGTACTACGGCCACACAGGGAAGTGGGCGTCACGTGCCGCAGACAGCGATTCGTCCCTCTTTCTTTCTTTCTGAATTTTGGATTTCCTCTCCGATTCTTTTCTTCTTCTTTTTTCTGTTTAATTGGCGTCTTTTCATATGGGCACAAGTCAGTGAGTCGGGCAGTGGAGGACAGACACAGATCTGCAACTTGCGAATTCCTGCCTCATTATTTTTCCCTTCTTTCCCCATCCCCTCACAGATTGCAATTTCCCACACGCCCCCCCCCCCCTTCTCTCTCCTCATCCTCTCATCATCTCTTCTTCTCGTGCTCCTCGTCTCGCTCCACCTTTCTCATTTTTCTTCCCTCCCCCACAAAAAAAGCAGAAAAGGTTTAATGAAATTACGCTTAAATGTTTATCATTTAATGGGTTGAGCAGATAAGTTTATCCATTTCAATTGTGGACTTCAAAGACAGGATTCAATCATGATTGGATGTGTGGAGCGTGGAGTGGGCCTACCCAACATATTTTAGTCTCATTCGTGATATAACAAAACAAAATAAAAGCACCCACAACCAGAATAAGCAAAGAAACTTGAAAATACATAAAAAGAATAAAAAAAAGGGAGAGCAAGAAAAACCATGTCCATCTGTGATTCATAGGTTGGTTTGCGCACACAGATAAACCACAAGCTGAAAAACAACAAAAGAAGAGACCGATAACTTCAATCAGTGGGTAACTTCAATGAAGCGTGGGGGCATCGAAAGTGAAAACAAACCCGCATCAGAAAACCTAATTTGCAACAATATTTCATCGTCGTCGTGTCAACAGATAGGTATGAAGAATATATGTGAGCCATGTGAAGTGTCAAAAGGCAGGAATGATCTTCGATCATACTAAAATTGCCTGATCAAGACCCAAGCTACAAAACCAAAAGAGAGAATGAGTTGCAGAGAGAAAGGAATAGATAGTAACCGGGTCATCTTCTTTGTCAGCTGCTCTTACGAGGCTTGCTCTTTCTTCTCGCTCTGCTTCTGCTGCTAGTCTTTTTTGTTGATGACTCCTGCAACATCTCTTGCTTCTGCTCTTCCACTTCACCAGTTCTGGCTTTCTTTGTTTGGTCCACTACTTTAGCTTCTTCTTCTACTGCTTCAGCTTGTTGTATTGGATTCTGTTGCTGCTGCTGCTGCTGCTGCTGCTGTTGTTGTTCCTCTTCTTGCTTTGCTTCGGCTTTTGCTTCAACGATCTTGCGGGGTCGGCCTCTCTTTCTTGGGGTTACTGCTGGAGATTTGGTTTCGTCTCCTGCTTCTGCTGCTGATGATGATGCTTCTGCTATTGCCACCGATAGTTCCTTCGTTTTCTGTGCCTTCCTCTTTCCCATCTTCCCCAAATCAAGAAAACAAAAAGAATAAAAATTCCAGCTACTACTTGAATTTTGGGTCAACCGGTAATACCCAAAACCTTCGATGAAACCTGCAGAACCGACCGAACCCAAAGCCAGATGTTTCCTCTTTCACCAAATCAAAAATGGTTTTGATGATCTTACTTTTCTCAATATAAAGTCTCTCTCTCTCTCATCCAGAAGCTAATAACTGCACAGCAACCACTTCTTTTACTCGCTGAATGAATAGAATAAATAAAAGATCACCATATCGTCTTTGCGTTTTCTTGGTCAAAGGAGAGTGAGACCCGACCCATCAACTTCTCTCTATGTATTGTTTTCTGTATCTCCTGCGCCTTGTCTCCCACGCTCTGTCCCACTCTCTCTCTCTAGTGAACGAAAAGAGATATGTATGCGGAGAAAAAGGAGGAAGAAATGAGGTCGAAAGGGGTCAGCAGAGAAACGAGGGCGGGCGGAGAGCCTAAAAACAAAAGGCGAAGGCGAGGCGAGGTGGCTCAAAAGCTAATGCTGACTGACTAGGGTTATTAACATTACCCCACCAAAGGTCTCACATATATTACCATGTGATATTTCTTTAAATATTATTTCGATACATCATGCTATGGAAAGCTTGTCATACCGACGATTCAACACTTAACGAGATTTTACTGCGAACATCTTATCGAGTGCTCGGACACCTTATAAATCTTATCTATTAAATAAAAACTTTCATTTTTAATATATTGATTATACATAACTTAAAACAAATAATGCATTGAAAATAACAAACCTTCCTAATTATGTAACGAGTGCTTTGGAGACTTTTGTTAAGAAAATCTTTATTCCAATTCACAGGTTTATAACATGGCCACGTGACGCTCAACTTTCTCGTATTAAATGAATGTATTTAGTTCTTCTCATGATAAGCTGAAAAAGAAAAAATCATCTTCACTCAAGAAGAATATGAACAGGTGTAAATTAATGAAAATTTGAAAGTATGAACGAGAAACTAGAACAAAGAGAAAGGAGGCACTCAGATGTAACTTACGGACACCTTCACCAGACTGGCATGCTTGGATAATTAGAAAGAGTTCTTCTTTAAAAGATTATTGGCTGAATCTTGGGCACGCACATTGATATCAAAGTAATAGTATTCGAAGAGCTCCATTGGTCACTTCATCGTCTTATGGTTTGAAATTGGATCCACCCTGTGCGAACAGCTACCCCTGTTGCTTGATGAGTCCCTTTTCTTTCTGCTTCAAGTGCTCCTTCACTTTTTTCCGAAGTACGACCATCCTATGGACACCTCCTTTGCTTACGATAAAGTCCCCACTTTCTATGTTTATTTGTCATTTTTTTGCTTTCTAGTTGCCAAACCATTCCGACATTCGCTTTTCTAACCACCGTAACAGTTTCCTTTCTAATGCATTCAAGTATATTCCGATCGTGACTCCATGCGTTAATTGAATGAGTAAGTTGGTTTGAAATACATGCAATCACCTCTTTAGGAAATGGGATGAAGGCCCAGAAGGACACCGACCCCTCCTCTATGGCCTTTGCCTTTCATTTGATGAGTTTGGGCAGCAAAGCACTTGATAAGGACAGATTAGCTTTCTATCAATCAGCAAGAAGGATCACCAAATAAAAAGGGAAAAGGTACCAAAAAATCCCTAAACATACCAATTCGGTCTTAAAACTTCTTTATTGCACAAATTCAGTTCTAAACATTTTTACATTGGTACAAATTCAGTTCATCCGGTAATTTTGGCCAGCCGGCTCGAATGTAGATGCCAGCTGTCTAGCCAATGCTAACGTGACAATTTTCAATAATTTTTTTTAAATTTTTTTCTTTTTTTTTTCTTTTTTCTTCTTGGATCTGGCCGACAAGCCTCGCCAAAGGCTTGCCAGCCCTAGGCGAGGCCTAGCAAGGGCTTGCGAAGCCCTCATTCAATGGCCAATGAGCCACCGAAGGCTTACCGACCACCATCGGAGAAGAAGGCCAAGAGAAATAAAAGAAAAAGATAAAGGAAAAAATTAATAAAAAATCGAAAAAATAAAAATTATTTAAAAACTACCACGTCAGCATTCGCTAGCCAACCGTCATTCACGTCAGCGCTGGTTGGTTAAATTTGATAGGATGGACTGAAATAATATTAATGTGAAAAAATTTAGGATTAAATTAGTTTATTAAAGGCTTAGGACTACATTAATATGAATGTCATAAGTTTATGACTTTTTTGAAGTGCAAAGCCATACTACGGAATGAACAAAGGTTCATTCCGGCATTGGGTTTGGGATATTGACGAAGAGCAAATTGGATCAAATCAGTGCCCATCATTCATGCCATTGTCACCACACAATCCCTCTACATATTTGATGAAAGTGAGCTAGATTTTCATATGCTTAATCACCACTGAAGCGAGATGACCAAACACCCAATACACACTCTTCATAATTCCTTTTCTTTTGGGAGCCAAGAGCATGCAATGCAAAATCTAGGGCCACTACCATCAATGATACAGGTCGAGCCTTTCGGCATTCCATTAAGGCCACAGGTCGCATCAGAAAGTTCACTCAACTAAAAGGAGCAACATGGGTCGAGAACAAGTCGATCGAAGTTTGAGCGATGCTCTCTAGAAAAGAAGATACAATCGAGAGGGTCTTAGATCATCTAGACCAATACCATAAGAAGTTGCGTGCGAAAACATTGGACTTCTTTTGTGCAATCCCATTAAAAAGACTTGCGTATGCAATCGTGGAGCGTCGTCAAATGGTGTACAAACAGATGATCACAACCAGACTTTGAAAAAGAAACTTGAACATGAATTGAAGTGACAACTGGGTTTCTACTCGAGCAGTGAATATCATGAGAAAAAGTGAATTTTTGTTAATTTTAACTATAGAGAAAAGCCCGGTTGGCAAATACATTTTGCAGCTGACCATGGACCGACATTAAGGGATCCAAGTGGACTCGAACCACCATCCTCCCAAGCCCAGTGGGCTTGAGCGCTCTTACCATATTTGAGCTTATGGACCCACCACAAGGTAAATTCAAAGCTAAAAGACGGAAAAGGAATTAATCAAAACCACAGAAGAGATGAACAGACGTGCACCTGGAAGAAACGTCGACTTCAGCATCGACTTATCTGGGTAAAAGGAACAATTCGCATGATCTAGTTCTTACTTCACAATAGGATTTCCCATACACAATCCGTTTTCCTATTTTTTTAACGTCAGAAATATAAATAAGCCCGAAGATTATGGACAGGCCGTCAAGAAGTCTCAACATCCACAGAAACTGAGTAATAAACGTGGGAAGGGTGCTCAAAATTGTATTATCGCTACATTTTCATCTCGAGTTAGCATATATATCGTTGTTAATTTTTCACTTGGTGCAACTACTGAAATCAAAGGATAATTTTCTAGAAAATTAAAATTATTCATGACTTGATACGGAACACGCTCAAAACAGTAACGCAGTAAAATTGTTGAATTCACAAATACTGCCCATAGAAATGGATCGCACTCTCACAACTTTTCAAAGACATCCAATTTTTTTTCTATAAATCGAAAAGAGCAAAATTATATGCAATTAATTTTTAAATGCCAAAGATTTCCAAATGAAAATGGAAAAATATCTACAAGAATCACTCCGGTATCTGGTAACCCACTCGTCAAGCTCAATGCAACTCGATTGTAAGGTTAGCCAGCTAGCAGACAACAAAATAATCAGAGGCACAAAAAGGAAAACTATTATCCCTTTTCAAGGGCATGATTCTAGATTTTAAGCTCACCGGTCAATGACTACTCCATGCATCGGCTCCCAATACGTGAGCCCACTCCATATAAGCTGCTGGGATGGAGTGGCCTCAACTTCACCTGGTCCATAGGAGTATTTTTCCAGTAACTGACGGGGCACAAGAGGAAAAGAAACCTACGAACATCCTGCTGTCCGCTATTTCCGCGCATCTCTTAATTAACTCAAACTTGGAATTTTCCAAATTATGTTGGAAGCCAACAGATCTTGCTTCTCAAGCTCCCTCCACAAATCATGGCAACGGCTTGGCATATCCTTTAAAGAAATTGGGCGCAGTGAGATTGTGCAACAATCAACCAGATTCTGACAATACCATATCTACTACATCCATGCATTACTCGTTGAAAAGCACAAATAGATAACATTGGCAGTAAGGACCATAACTAAGAAAGAACATTGATTTGACAGGCAGTGAAAGACGAGGGAATTTCAGTGACTTAGTGGCAGAGTCCTCAGTACTCATAAAGAATATACCTTCCCAAGAAATCGACAACAATGAAGGCAGTACAGCTACTCAGTTCCTTGACAAGCACACTATCTGCACTTAAAAGCAGATTCTTCCACTTGTTTATGGATAGGAAGGAAACATGTTCATCAGTTTTCTACCAATGAGTCAGCATGCATACAATTGAGTTGTCTTTGATAACGGTAGATTCCCTCAGGAGTTCACCAATAAGAGCCAAACGAGGGATAGAGTTACCAAGACAAACCAGCAGCAGGGAGGATCCATGTCTACACAAGACAACACTCCGAATGGCACCAAGCTTAGCTCTCTACCAAATCACACAACTTTATTAGACACGATTAATCAATATATAAGATCCCAGTTACCTGTGAACATTCGATAAAATGAACCGTATGAACAATAAAAACCTAGGATGAACAAGGTTATGCCACTCAAAACATAAAACATATGTTGAGCTTAAAAGCACTGGACGCAGCTTAGACTGAATTCCACCCAAGTGACTCATTTTAAAGCACAAGGGAAACCAACAGAAAAAGAAAACCCACATGTAACATGGTTGGCACAAGCTTCCACCAAGCTGCCTAAACTCTTCTGGAGTCCATTTTCGAGCAACAGATACATCGGGTTCAACCATAGTAGTACAAAAATGAGGTGAAAAGACCACATTGAATCTTGAATATAGACTGAGTTGACTAAATCTAAATCCGGTGCTGCTACCCATGGGAAGGACAAGCCCGGGCCATTCGCTAGCTGAATCTTCGAAGTCCTAAATCTGGTCCAGTCTGACTCTTAGTAGTTCATCTCAAAAAGGCTTGACAATTCAGGCTTGCCATGTTCTCGTAATTTGGCATCATACCACCACTTTAACACCTTCACGAGATAAGTGCTCCTCCATCCAGATGCTAGAACAGCCAAAAACTAGCAGGGAGATGGCTCCATTTACATAAAGAACATACTTAATGCACACCACGCTTAGTACATGAGAATACAAGGGAATGGTCATACCACTAATAGAACACTCCTAAATTCTAACTGCTCCAAAAGCACATCCACTTCAGGCTACAAATAATTTCTCTACTACATACATAGCAAAATGCATATCTTACTTCAGCTATCTTGCCCAGAATTTCCATTCCCATTGCTTCATAAATAAGAATACAGCAAAATGACCGGAGGACAAAACAAATGTCCGTTCTCGTCAATCATGGATCACTTCCCTCAGAGATACACATTGGTTCAACTTGAGAATCTAATAATCAGCTTCACAGGAAGCAACTTGCAATTGAGTGTCTTAGAAAATATATTCATCAACCATATATTTACACAAAGTGCATTTATCTGGCCCACTTTACTTGCATTACTACCTTAGCTTGAAAAATATTAGATAAGAAGCCACTGGATATATTTATTCTAAAACAATTGCATAAAGTGTTCATGAAATCACAATTAATATTGGTTACCATTCATAGAGATAGAGAGGATAGGAAATTTCTCTAACTAATAATAGCAAATCCATAAAAGTATGTAGCATGCCAATCTTTGTAATGATTCCTTTTCCTGTACCCATTTTTGAAGAGAAATTAGCTGTTCACCATCAGCAATACAAAGCTGTAAAGGGATACATAAAACCTGTGATGATATCAAATGCAGCGATGTCATGCTGATGATTAATTCAGTAAAGGCATAGTATACAAAATTGGCAGTGATATATATTTATTAGTTGAGAAGTGATTAAGTACCTCCAATATGTATTATAGGAACAATTTCCATGGCATTACAAGAGGATATCTTCTTCTTCATGTTTTTTTTCTTCATTCAGAGAAACCAGCCATGTCGAACCATTTTCTCTTAGAGAGAGACAGAGACAGAGACAGAGAGGCAGGGAGAGAGAGAAGGGAGAGCCGAGCCAAAAAACTAAAGCCCGTCTGATCTCCCCCCAACTACTAAAAAAGAACATCTCATTAGGGTTGTTTTGACCTGCCATGCAAGCGCACCTGTCATGACAAAGGTCCTTAACTATGACTTTTTTTTACATCCCACGATTACTTCCTCTCACATCCTTCTTGATAGCCATACAGATTCCTTCTCACATATGCTTACCATGCTTACCTCTTTCAAAGATGATGGAGAACATGAAACTAAACAGCAGGTCATATCCCCAGCTGCTAGATAGAATTTTAGAAGAACCTGTACAGCTGCATCTAAATGTTTCTCTGCCCTCTGAAAACACTTTAGCAATGACCATCCAGGATTATTTTATCCAAACAGAACAAAGGGGACTTCTGCTGACGAACCAGAATTCTAATGATACAAGATCGATCAAGGGACCAGCACTTCACCTGTCAAAACAACGAAAGAGCAATGTCAAAACCTCAATATGTACATTTACATAAAGGTTTAAGGGGAACAAAAAGTAATACCTATTATTCCAAACTCTCTTCTTGCAGATCATGTGCAAACATGACCTTTGCCACGAAAGAAGGACAAGCAGATCTCTCAAAGAAGTTCCAGATTACTCTCGCAGATGTCTGATGAAGAAACTGAAAACTTAAGGCAAAATCATATCTACACGAACTTACTTTACTGGGACTATACAAAGGAGCCCATCATCGATAGCCCTCTCAGGGCATGTCCATTTATGTGAGCCACAGGATTAGTATTAAAAAATATTGCCTAATAAAATTTTTATGATGGTGGACAGCGATCATTGGCTGTGGTGAGCATTAGCCATTAATTACGATGAGATTGCTTGAGAACAGCAATGAACAGGTAAATTCCAAGATTTACCATTGCGAATATCTGTTAAGAACGTCAAGCCTTCCACTCTTATCCACGTTCATGGACTAAAATAAATACTGATAAGAGTGCCAGTTTGCAAGCAATCCAGTAAAATTGAATGGCCGCAATTGACCATATACAGCGTCAGGCCTGGTGCTGTTTTCCATGTTGATGAACTAAAATATATACGGACAATAACAGTTTGGCCCACCCAAATTAACTGGCGGTACTCGACACCAGTGAATGGAAAGTAGATATAGTATGAACTTTTTTTTAAAAAGTATAATATAGTATAAACTCAGAAGGCGAAGTTATGGTAGAATGGATCAAGCAGGGTAGTTGTACCTTTGGGTTGAATACCACTGAATAGAAAGTAAATATAGTATAATTTTTTTTTGAACGTATAACATGGTATAAACTCAGAAGGCGAAGTTATGGTAGAATGGATCAAGCGGGGTAGTTGTACCTTCGGGTTGAATATCATCGAGGACTTCCTCCAGCATAAGCCGTGTGTCGTATTTCGAGGTCATCGTGTCAGAACTTGATTGCCTTCCGATTAATGAAACAATTGGTTTCTTGCGAGATATCAGCAACTGAGAGAGACAGAGACAGAGACAGAGAAACAGAGGGACAGAGACGACACCGCGCCAAGGGGGAAGAGCCGGGCTAAAGAAAACCCAGTACCATCTCCCCCCGACACAACCAAAAAAACAAAATTTTATTGGGGTTTTTGACCCGCCATGAAAGCGCACCTGTCATGGCAAAGGTCGACGACAGTCGCACATTCTTATTCCAGCATCTCATCATCCTTTTCCTCTCACGACCCCCTTTTCAAAATCTCACCACTTGTATCCCCCCCTGTTAAACGGGTGGGTCGGGTCGGGTTTGGGTCGGGTCATAAATGGTCCGACCCAAATCGACCCATTTAACCCGTTTACGACTCATTTATTACAATGCAAAAATTTTGACTCATACCCGACTCGACCCGCACCCGACCCATACCCGATCCATTTAACGAAACCTAAAAAAGTTTATATATATATTTTTAAAATGATATTGCTAAAATGGTTTTATACAACATAAATTTAATAGATAATTTTTATAATTTTTAAAATAATTATTTTAAAAAAATCAAATTTTAATTATTTTTTGTTTTTTTAAAAATTAATTTTTTTTTTTTTTAAAAATAATTTTTATTTTTATTTTTATTTTTTTAAAAATAATTTTTAATTATTTTTATTTTTATTTTTAAGAATATAATATAATATTTCTTTTTCTTTTTCTTTTTTATTTTTATTTTTCTTCTTCTTCTTCGGTCGGTAGTCGGCCACAAGCAAGCCTCGAGCTCGAGCTCGCCCCTCGCCCCGACGGCGAGTTCGAGTCTCGCCGGATCGGCGAGGCTCGAGCCTCCGCCTCGTGAGATCCGCGAGCTCGAGCTCGCCCGACGCCGCTCGCCGCGAGCGAGCTCGAGGCTCGCCGGTCGCCGGCCATCGCCGTGCGACCAGGAGGAAGAAGAAAGAAAAAAATAAGAAGAAGGAAAAATAAAAAATAAAAAAAATAATTATAATTATAATTATAATTTCGATTTTTATAAAAAAAAATTGTAAAGTCAAAAAGAGGAGAGAGATGATGGGGTTTTAAATGAAAATAAATAGGTTTATTTTTAATGGGTTGATAAATGGGTCAACTCTTTAACCCATTTAAAACTCATATATCTTAATCTTAACCCATTAAAACTCATTATGGGTGCTTTATGAAAGAAAGCTTGACCCATTAATGACCCATTTAACCATAAATGGGTCTATAAATGGGTTGTGCAACCCATTTAACACCTCTAATTCCCCCACACAACCAATCATTCCTATTTTCATAAATAATGAAAAGCTACTGACCAGCAGATAATCGTGTATCAAACAGTCAAAGCCACCATGCCATCATCTCGCGAGTCCTTCTTTGTATGGGAATACAAATACACCGGCTCTGATGATCGCCATCCACACGTAAAATATGAAATGACCTCCTCAATCCGTCTGGCCACCAACATCGAACTGATAGTCCGCTGCAACACGACCTCAGCGAGGAACACGCGATCTGCCGCATCTGAACAGCATGATTGCAACGAAAGTCGTTACATATGCTTCAAAACGAAAACAGGAAAACTAAGAGCTTCTTCGCTATATATGTACCTGCAGGCTAAACTCTCGGCTTTCGTGCGCGGCGATGAATCTGCGGCAGAAGAACACCAGAGACAGATATCTCGAAATACCGCCCGAATCACAAAACCCGATGCTTGATCGATCTGCTCCGAAAATCGAAAAATCGATGATGCAAGAGGAACAGATCTAACGCAGAGAGAGAGAGAGAGAGAGAGAGTCTTCATCAATCATACAGGAGAAGCGAAAAAAGGAGCTTTACCGAAGAATCTACGCAGAACCGCGGCAAAGCTATGCGCGATCGGCAGATCGCGGGCGGATCTACGAGAATCCACGGCTCAATCGATCGGACACGTTGACCAAGAGAACAGATCGAAGAGAAGGTTCTAGGGATTCGTGCCACGTGACGAAGTTATCCACCACGTTTGCGCGAGTTGGCGTCCGTGGCGTGGCATGGCAGGCGTGGAATAAAAGTCAAGGATTTGCCCTGTTTGGAAACGCGAACTTACGTGCCCTTATGACCGACGAGATTTTCCAAGTAGCACGCGTAACTTTACATTTTTAAATGACAAAAAAACCACCAAAAATTCCAAATTTTATGTGAAATAACAAATTTACCCCAATTTTTTTTTTTCATAACATAAAAAATTCTGAACTTATATTGACACATTTATTCTAAACTATAGGACATATTCGTCTTTTACTTTTTTAATTTTTTTTCTTTTTGTTTTCTTCTTCTCTTTTCTCTCTGTCGAATTTGGTGAGGGCTGTCCACGCCTGGGCTAGTTTCCCTCTGTCATGGCTAGTGGAGGGAAGAGAGAAGAAGAAAAAAGGGAAAAAAAAAAGAAAAGGAAAAGGAAAAAGATAAAATAAAAAAGACGAAAATGCCATTGGTCATAGAGTTTGGGGTAAATGTGTTACGATTATCAAAATTTGGGTTTTTCATGTCACAAAAAAAAAAGTTTGAGATAAATTTGTTACTTTGGACAAAGTTTAGGATTTTTTGTGATTTTTTCCTTTTTAAATTTAACCGCTGAGACGCTGACGTAACATCCTAATTCAGTTTGGATGGCCACGATCGAATATTCCTTTCTAAATTTTTTTCTTTATGTTTCCTTTCTATTTTTTGTCTCTAGCAATCTAGGCTTCCTCTATCTCTTTTTTTTTTCAACTTCTGTATCAAGTAAGGGGATTGGCTCCCAAGCGACTTATTCCCACCAACAAACCTTGTTCTCATCCCATGTTCAAGATTGGGAAACTCCTATTAGGTTTTGAAATTGACAAAACTTTCCTATTCTTGTTCTTATTCTGAATAATACTAAACTTTTGTGCTATATCGTGGAATGTTGTCAAAATCTATTTTACTCCATAAGTCTTTCCCACTTTGACAAGATCTAGATTGAACTCAAGTCAAGAATGAAGATATAATTAGACTCAGGATTATTGATATTTCGACAAGTATTCAGTACGTACTAGGGGTGAGCATGGTCCGGGTTGGTCCGGGCCACCCCCTAACCCTAGGACCAACCCGTACAGTGTCGGTCCTCAATTTTTAGGACCGAGGACCGACCCTATTGAGCCTGGGACCAAGGACCGGACCGACCCAATGGGTTCGGTCCGGTTCCAGGGTCAACCCGGGACCGATCGATAATTTTTTTCATCTTTTTTTTTTTCATACACCTTAAAAAAGTAAGCTTACAAAAAAGTATCTCAGTGTATGAAATCGACAATGTGGCATATAAGACAAAAAAAAGTATCTCAATAATTTTTTTTCGTCTTGTATATACATAACTAGATCTAATGAATTTTTTCATCATGCATATACATAACTAGATCAAACACAAAGCTTCCCGGGTTCTTCTCCAACGGTAGATAAGCCACTAGGACAAGGAAAAACAGGCCTAACTCTACGGTCTATCTAAATGCCCGCATTCCAAAATTGCAAGAGCCAAAGTGATTTGAATAGAATATACATTATACGAGAAAAGGTATTAGTTTTATAGATAGATTATTCACCGGAGGGGGAGAACCCATTTTCGCATTGCAAGATCTACAACGCTCCTTGGACAGTACAACGGTGTCTCGGATGTCGCCGATAAAGCCTCGGCACTAGTCACGGGACATCTTTTCTGCGACAACTATAGCCTTGTCCGGCTGCTCCTGTGTTAAATCTTCCTTTTCCTTCGCAGCTACTTCAAGATTTGCTCCCGAATATTGTCGATGGTAACGCGAGAACCACGACAGATATGAACGCTATCAAGAGACCAATACCAAACTGTCAAGTTAAGTAGACACGATGCTCTAAACAAGTTTAGTCGTCAACAGCTACTTCACAAAAGTCTACACCACGTCTTAAATTTCAGAGACTCGTCTTTTTAAGTTCACCTGTGAGCAAGTGAGTTTTTATAGTCATCAGGTTCTAGAAGGCCATGATTGCTGATGCGGCCACGATTTTCTTGTGGGAGCAAGCACCCCAAGCTTCAAAACCCACCATTTGGAGCACTCAACTATACAAACCGAGGTATGCTTAGTCTATAAGCATAAGCAGGTAACATTTATATACGTTATCAGCAAACGTATGTACCTTTTTGGCTTATCCGAGCTGAATAGCGCAAGTATAGTTTCGGGGCGGTGAAGCTGACAAAGAACCCTGCTCAAAGTCAAAAGAATAAGGCATTAATATTCATTGCAAAACAGGTTCTGACTTTGGTGCAGTACAATTATGAGCTTGCTCTCACTAACCAATTGCGCATAGCCTCTGAAGCGTGATGAGATGGCCATATTCAGCTCCAAGAAGGAGAAACGGAGCTACCTAATCAGGAAAAAAACAAAAAAGTCGATCAAGGATGAACGACCTAAGCAATATGCATATAAGGATTGAACATGAATACTAGCCCACCACCACGACGTACTTTTAGGGTCATGGATGGCTCTCCAGAGAAAAGCTCTCAGCGTCTTTGAAATTGCGAGATTAGCAGCAGGAAGTATTAATCTAGCCACTCTCAAGATGTCATCTTCTTTTAACTGGATGTCACGCCTCTTCTCAATATTCTTCCTGCATTAGCACTGCACCTTAGCTCACAATTTTATCCAAATGGAGAAACAGAGCAAACGCTAGGTTGAGACTATACCTTTGACAGATGGAATTGGAGAAGAAAGATAACCCCAACAAGAGAAGCCCCAGTTGGCAAATTGCAGAGAAAATGCGGATAACATAGGCCATCACGAAGATAATCGGATATCACCCTTCACCAGGTGCTCTTGCAATCAAAAACCCATGTAGACATAAGCCAAACAAACAAAAAATGACTTCATCACACCTGAAGCTGATTCCTTGAGCAAAGCAAGAAGACAAGAAGCAGAGAGACCCTACACCAAACCAGAGTGTCGATTTCGCGACATCTCTCCACAATATCAAATCAGTAATCCCTGTCCAATTCGGTCCAGATTCCCATTGTCCCTCGGTAAAATCAGTTCCTTCACAAAAAGCAAATCGAACATCCAACTCGCAAGATTAGGAACATCCATCAAGAATGCGGCATATGCAACTAAACTATAAATACCATTACTATTAGTGCTATTGATAGAACATCTCACCATATATATTCATTCAATGTGCAAGCTCTCTTTATTGATGGTAATCTCCTTGGTAAGACAATCCATATCTAAAAAAAAGAATTCATTCATTAGATCTACAAACGAATTAACAAGAAAAAAGAAATATGCATAATTTAAGCTTACCCAATTCAAACTTTTCAGCATTTTCAATACACTCTTCAATATTAATAGGCACACGAGCAGCTCTCAACCAGTCTTGAGTACAAATTAAAGCTTCCACTACTCTAGGAGTCAAAGAACTTCGAAAACCATCAAGCACACGGCCCGAAGTACTAAAAGCCGACTCTGAAGCAACAGTAGTTACAGGAATAGGCAAAACATCTCGAGCTATCAAAGATAAGATTTTATATTTTGAACCAGTACTCTTCCACCACATCAAAATGTCAAGATCAAGAATATCTTCAGCTTCCTCTTCAAGATACCGTTCAAGCTCCGATTTGTTGTCATCGCGCCCCTTTTTCTTTTGGTGGAAAAAGTTTTTTCGCCAAGCTTTGACGTTAACCTCATCACTCTCATCATTTCCATCGATATTGGAAGCACTGCTACTATCAACAGGTATAGATTGACCACCCAAATATTGATGACCATGACTAGAAAAAGATTGCTCATAAAATGCATATAAACGCTCCAGCACATACTTCACCTTATCATGCATTTCTTCAATTTTTGCTTCATCATCATAAATTTGCTCAAAACAGAACTTCACATATTGCAACTTTTTTGTAGGATCTAATGCCACTGCAATTAAAACCATCATGTTTACTTTATCTAAACTCCCATAGTATTTATCAAACTTCCCTTCATCTTCACACCCATAGCTCTAAGCTTGGGATCCAAAGCATTACTTGCATCTTTCAAATATTTATATAAAAAGCTATCCCCTCAAAATAATCATTCGAAGTGGTATATAAACTCCCTGACATTTGATTGGTAGCATCATAAAACTGCTTCAGAAATTTGGAAAGAATAGTGGCATTTTCCCAATCTTCATTTTTAGGAGGATCATTGCTAAGCTCAGATTGGAAAGACAAATCATCTTCCGCCATCCTTTCAAAAGCTTTTCTGAATTTTATGGCCGTGTGTAACATGAGATAAGTTGAATTCCATCTAGTGGCAACATCTAAACATACCGAACCCTTATGAGTGATTCTTTCAACCTCAATGCAAGATTGGAAAGCTTTAGCTCTCATGGGAGAACTCCTCACATATCTAACAATGTTTCGGATGCGTGCAATAGAATCACGTACCTCAGACAAGCCATCTTTTACAATCAAGTTCAATATATGAGCAGTGCACCTCATGTGTAAAGCCTCACCAGCTAAGACCAATGACCCATCTCTTGAAAATTTATCTTTCAAATAATCAATGGCAACATCATTCGCACTAGCATTATCCACTGTGATTGTAGACACATTTCTTTCTATTCCCCATTCATAGATGCATTTTTCAAGTATTTTCCCAATCTCCCTGCCCTTGTGACTGTGTATCACCATAAAATTGATGATCCTTTTGTGTAATTTCCAGTCTTCATCAATGAAATGTGCAGTAAGACATAAATAGTTCAGATTTTGAAAGAAGTCCATGTATCGGTCGTGAGTGCAACCCTTGATCTAAGCTTACCAAAGAAAGCCTTCAAAGAACTTTTTTTCATTCATATACAACTTGATGCAATCTCTAGCTACCGTAAATCGTGACAAATGTGTGAAAGAGGTTGTATCTCAGTAACAAAATCACGAAATCCAGCACGCTCAACCAAAGAAAATGGTTGTTCATCAACGATGATCATCCGAGCAAGCATGTACCTAGACCGGTCTTGATCAAATTTCCATGTTGTTAAGATATTACCACTATCATTACCAGTACCAGTATCTCCCCTTGCCTTGCCAAGCACATTTGCATCACGTGGTGCAAACAATTTTTGCCTCTTATCTATATTGGGAGGATACTTATTGCACTTCTTTAAATGCTTCAACATCGTTGAAGTACCATTGTTAACAGTATATGAATACTCCTTTCCACAATGAATGCACTTTACCATACATGTTTTTTTTGTCTTCTCATCTATGATTCTTGAAAAATTATCCCATGCAATAGATTTATCCATTTTTCTCTTCTTACAAAGAGGAGGATGATTAGTGGATACCTTGGTTGACTCTTTTAAGTTGTCTTCACATCCATGGCTAGACGATTCCATCATAGGACTGATCTCGTAGCATCCCTCCACTTCAGTTGAAATATTATCTAAATCCATCAAGTTCACCTGAATATTTGAGTACCAACACATAAGCTTCAGCGTTGCACTCACTAATGAAACAAAAAATATCAGCTATGGTTTCATTTTTGAGGTGGCAACATCAAATAGCTATTCAGAAACTACATGCAGCAAATAATAGAAAAATGCAACATCAAATAGCTATTTATATGTTGGGTGGTTGAGAACCATGACCGCTACTAGTCTTGACAAGGAAAAGGTTGAGGGGGGAAAAGAAATTTTACTAGGAAAGAAAATGCAGAAGTTAAGTGATAAAGAAAAAGGGATCTTTAGAATGATTTCCCTGAAGAGAAGGAAAATTGACAAACTTGGGATCTACATAAAGTTATTCATGTTAGGTAAGGTTGTACCACTTTTCAAGGGTGTGATTCATTCAAATTAGTAGTAGAATAGCACATCAGAACATTGTGATAGGCACTTCACTAGATCCGAATATTTGCCAACATGAGGCATTGAGCAGAATTTATGAAGGCCTAAACATAGTAAGAGGAGCTAAAGTAATCAACAAAATCATAAATTGAGGTCAAAAGAGCAAAAAGGACACAAAGCCCAAAAAGAAAAAGTGGGCACTTCGGTCTGAAATTTAATTATTATTCAGATTAAACTATAGCTACGTAGCATCCATAGTTACTTGATAATGATGAGTTCATAAAGTTTAGAGAGTTTGCCGGTGCATGTCTATAATAAAGTGATTTTTACCTTGCCACACGACTCCCAAGTCAAGTGAATTTGGCTTGATTCTTGTGCCAAATTAAGTCAATTCTTTGGGAAAGTCATTAGCACTACAATGATGGAGCCTGCAACCAATAGAAAAAGCCAATTTCTTAGAAAATCCATAGGACAATTTGAACCCATACTTGCAGGAAATTCTTATTTCATCCCAAAATGCTACAATTTTTTTTAGCATTACCAATCGTATGCTCATTGTCAAATTGAGTGGCCTTGCTTCAGTTGCTAAGCCGATGAGCCCGCTCTTTTAAATCAGGAAATACACAAAAGAGACAGCCAAGAAGTTGATCCTCTTGTGATATACGCACAACTTCAAATTATTTTTCCTGACTTTGATTGATCATGTCTCCCACGGTATACAATCGTGAACTTAGCTCAAAGATTGGTCTCCAAAATGCTTACGCGCTACTATGATTGGGTCAGCAAACAGAGAGTAGAGGGCATGACAACTGACGAGAGGCAGACAGTCTAGGCAAGTCCCCCTGTTGTAAGTGAGAAACTTAAAAAACAAACAGAAAAATGTGTTCCCGAGTGAGTAATTAAAACAGATAAAAATGCCAAGGAATGTACCTCCATTAAGAGCCAACCTATTGATCAGCAAAGTAATTCAATTGCTGCGCTGGAAAAGACAACGAAAATTACATCATATGGGCCTGACTACGATGAAGTTGATTGTTCTTCTCAAGACGTCTAGCATTGGGAATGTTTGACAGTGGCATTCTTGTTCACCCATCATCAAATGCTTTTCAGAAAATCCTTTGCGGAGCAAAGGAGAAGATACTTCAGGTAGCTTTCATACACTTGCAGCCATGTTCCTCAGTCAGCAAGCCGTCCCTCTGTTATTTGCATTGTAAGAAGCAGAGCAAATAAACCAAATATGTAATCGACTTGTGGTGATAATCTGAGTACACAGCTCAACCCAAATATTCTCCACCACTGATTCAAATACCATCCACTTCAAGGTATGCCTCTTCTTTGAAATATCTATGGTGAATAGGACATTGTAAGGATCAGATTGTGAAAAAGAAAGTGTATAACAGAAAACTAGGATCTCTCTCTCAAAGCACATACACATCATAGAGACTAATACCCAGCCAAACCGGTCACGTACACGAAGCAAACATGGAAAAAAAAATCAACACAAATCAAGAGCATACATGAGGTTGAAGATCTCAAAAGAAGCACAAAGTAGAACTCACTAGCCAAGTTGTGTTCGGAAAGCAAGGGCGAGCCGAGTATTAGGGTTTCTAATTAGGGCTTCTTCTTTTTCCTTCTGATTTACTCGGCGATAAGCGAGGCGATCGGCACGAGTGGCAAGCGGCAAGTGCGAGCATCGAGTGGGGCGAGCGTCGACTGGCGAGCGGCAAGAGTTGAGCGAGGCTAGCGGCGAGCAGCGAGCGTTAAGCAAGGCTAGCGGTGAGTGGTGAGTGGTGAGGGTTGAGAGGGGCCAGCAACAACAGCAAAGGGCGAGAAGCAAGCGACGCGCGGCGCGAGCGGCGAGCGGCGCGAGCGGTGAGCGGCGCGAGTGGCACGGGCAACCAGAGGCGAGCGGCGCGGGCAACCAGAGGCGAGCAAGGATGTCGCTACTTTTGATTTTGGCAAATTTGAAGAACAAAGAAGAAAAAAATGGAAGAGAACATACCCACGAGGAGATTAACGGCGTAGACTTTGCAGCGTTTTGGACGTTGCAAGTCCGTAACTGTGAAGACTCCATGGTCTTCACGGTGAAGAACACTCTGGAATCTGGATTGTGGACTTTGGAGTTTGGACTGTGGAGGAGAGGACGCCGTGAAGACTTTGTGGCGTAAACGTCACACTTTTGGATGCCGTTAGTGCTTTGGATGCCGTTAGTGCGTGACAGTGAGCTGAGGAGTCAATTTTAACATAATTTTAATTAAGTTTGACCATTTGAATATATAAAAGAATAATTCCTTACCCAAAAAAAAATAAAAAAATTATAAATAATATAATATAAATAATATACAGGGTTGGTCGGGTTGGACCGACCCAAAACTCTTAGGACCGAGGACCAACCGCGCACAGTGTTGGTCCTGAAATTTCAGGACCAAGGACCGACCCAGTCCTCTTGGGAACCGGACCAGGACCGGCAGGGTTGGGCCGGTCCAGGGTCGGTCCAGGGTCGACCCTAAACCGCTGCTCACCCCTAGTACGTACGAGATTTATCCTTAATATTTGGCTTTCTGGCAAAGAATCTCACTTACCTTTTATAAATATATTGATGGAATCAATCACGAATTGATAAAATCAATCTCGAAAATAAGTTCCTTTCCAAGAAGCATCTACTTATGGAAACCTAGATTCTAATTGTATGGGCGACGAGAATCATTGGATTTTTATCTCAATCTTCAAACGGCCACAAGATTTCCTTAATTGATCTTATTTAACGGATTGATTGGAAGGAATTCCTCTAGAGAATGCCAACAGTTAGAAAGACGTAGATAAGTATTTAAGAAGGTCATTCAATCCATTTGGGGTAAAGCATGAAAATTGAAATTCCAAAGTTTGAGGCATTTCCAATCACTTGTTCTTCATCAACAGTGCTTACAAATTGTATTCAAGAGAGAAAAACACAAGATGAGTGAATTAGTGGGAGAAAAAGAAATCATTCACTGAGTGTTCGTACTCAAATCGTCATATTTCTTTGTCCTTAGTGAATTCCAGCTAGAAGGCTGTTAACGTGGGAGAGTGGATGTATGCTTGATCTAAGCCAAACCACTATAAATCTCGTGTTCAATTTTCTCTTTCCTTAACTCTTTTGATTTGTTTGTCACAATCTTTTTCTGAATTCTGCGAATTTCTAAGCCATCTAAATTGAGTTTGAGTGTGAACTTACTTCAGAAGTCTGGTGTCACTTTTAATCAAACTTTGCTTGCAAAATAACTTATTATGCATTTCTTTGCTTAATTTGTTTTTTACACCTATTCACCCCCCTCTAGGTGGTAGTACTAGCATTTTAAATTGGAATCAAAGCTGCGGTGTTTGTCTTATTGAAGTGTTTTTACTTCTGAACTAAAGATATTGTATGGCTAGTATCTTGGCACCAGGGCTGATTGAAGGACAAAACAATACCATGTCACCCTACTTTGATGAAAAATAGTATAATGTGTGGAAGAATAAAATGAAGGCGTTTCTAAGATCTAGAGATCCTCTGGAATGGGATGTTATGGAAAGATGAATCAACCCAAAGGCAACATCAACTTCAGACAAGGGTAAATCAGTGATAAATAAAGATGCTAAGGATTCCAATCAAGTAGATATTACCAAGAGACATGCTCTTAATGCTAAAGTTATTTATTCTTTATATCGTGCTTTATCGCTTGCTGAATATAACATAATTTATTCATGTGAAATAGCTAAAGAAGTCTGGGGTAGGCTTTATGTCACTTATGAAGAAACAGATCGTGTAAATGAGACACAAACATCTTACTTGGTCAATATGAGTCCTTCAGAATGAAGTTTGGAGAGTCTATTGGAGATATGTTCATTCGCTTTACGGAAATTGTAAATGAATTGGCATATCAAGGTCAACCAATTTTTGCTCCAATTAAGGTCAACAAACTACTGCGAGGACTTTCAAATGGCTAGAACCATGTGAATACTTCAATTAGTGAGACACAAAGGATCATGCCTCTTCTGGTTGACGAGCTGATAAACACTCTTTAGTCGTATGAAGTGGAACAGATCAATGATGAAGATGATTCAAAAGGTAAGAAGTCACTTGCATTCAAGTCTAATGCTGATTCCAATGATACAGATATAGTCAATGACATGGATGACGAGGAACTAGCCTTTATGATAAAGAAATTCAGAAAACTAAATAGGAAATGAAAGAAAATTGAACTGGAAGAAGCAAAGCAAGAAAAATTCCCTTAAGAGATCAATGGAAGATGTTGAAACAAGTAAGGATGTAATATGCTTTGAGTGCAAGAAGAATGTACACATCAAGCCTAACTGTCCCTTACTGAAAAAGAAGAAAGCAAAGTATGAGAAGTACAAGAAAGCTCTTAAAGCAAAAATCTGGAGTGACATAGAATGTGAGGAAAACGAAGAGAAATTTGCAAATATTTGTCTGATGGTTTGTTCAAAATCAAACTTAGAGTCAAACTCAAACTCAAACACAGATTCAAAATCTAACAAGGAAATCAAGGTCATTGTTAAAAGGAAAATCAAATGGTACTTAGACAGTGGCTATTCTAAGCATATGATTGGAGATTCAAGCAATTTTGCAAAGTTAGAAAAATAAAAATGAGGAAATGTCTCTTTTGGTGGGAATAACAAAGGAAAAATGATTGGATATGAAATAGTGAAGATTGGAAGTTTAATCATCGACAATGTTTCAATTGTAAAATGTTTGAATTACAATCTTCTAAGCATAAGCCAGTTATATAACATAGGATTCCGAATCAATTTTCAAGAAGATGTTTGTTCTAGAGTTAGTTGAGATTTATCTCAATCCTTTACTGGGCGAAAACATTACAATATTTATCTTCTGGACATAAGTCCAAAGAGCTCTCAATGTCTTATTTCAATTCAAGATGAAGCATATCTCTAGCATCAAAAGCTTGGACATGTGAATATGAAACATATTGCTAAACTTTATTCTAAGAAGCTAGTATGAGGTCTTCCCAAAATGGTGTACTAAAAGTTTGAGTTGTGTACTCCATGTATCTTGGGAAAATAAGTTAAAAGCTCTTTTAAATCTATAAATCAAGTTTCTACCAATCATGTCTTGCAACTTTTTCATATGGATCATTTTGGACCAACAAGAACACAGAGTATTGGTGGAAAGAAATTCCGTTTGGTAGTTGTGGATGATTATTCACAATTCACTTAGGTTTTCTTCTTAGTAAATAAGTCCGAAACTTTCTCTTACTTTTAAAAAATTGCTAAGAAAGTTTAGAACGAGAAATGTTGTGTTATTTCAAGCATAAAGACTGATCATGGGGGAGAATTTAAAAATTAAGACTTTGCAAGTTTTTGTGACGAGAATGGTCTTCAACATATTTTCTCCTCTCCATATACCTCAAAACAAATAGAGTTGTAAAAAGAAAAAATAAATTGTTACAAGAGATGGCCATAACTCTACTAATAAAAAGTAAAATATCTTCTCGTTTTTTGGCAAAAACAGTTTCTACTGCATGTTATATAATTAATAGGGTATTTTTAAGGCACGTCCTAGATAAGACTCCCTATGAAGTATATAAAGGGAATAAGCCAAAAATCTCTTATTTTCATGTGCTTGGTTGCAAGTGTTTTATCTTGAAGAATGCAAATGATCGGTCTAGAAAATTTGAAGAAAGATTGGATGAAGGAATATTTCTTGGTTACTTCACTTCAAGCAAAGCTTATAGGGTCTTCAACAATAATACTAAGACTGTCGAAGAATTTATGAATATTAGATTTCAGGAAGCACAAATCAAGTCATCTCAAAGAACTCATTATTGGCAATATAGAAAAAGGAATCCGCACCAGATCCAAAGTAAAAGAAGATTTTAGTGCATTAGCACTTATTTCAGAAATAGAACCAAAAGGAGTAGAAGAAGCACTATTTGACGAAAGCTAGATAGAAGCAATGCAAGAAGAATTCAGACAATTTAGTATCAATAATGTCTGGAGCTAGTTCCAAAACCAAAAGGGAAATTTATGATTGAAACGAAGTGGGTGTTCAGAAACAAAATGGATGTAAAGGGCAAAGTAACCAGGAAAAAATGATACACACAAGAAGAAGGAATAGACTATAATGAGACTCATGCACCTATAGCTAGGTTAGAAGCCATTAGATTACTGCTTGCATATGCATATTTTCATGATTTCGGGTTATTCTAGATAGGTGTCAAAAAGTGCTTTCCTAAGTGGATTTATACAATAAGAAGTCTATGTGGAACAATCACCAGGATTTGAAGATCCTAGAAAACCAAACTTTGTCTATAGACTGAAGAAGGAGTTGTATAGTTTGAAACAGACACCTCGAGCTTGGTATGAGATATTGAGTAAATTCTTGATAAGCAATGGTTTTAAGAAAAGAATGGTTGATACAACCTTGTTTATAAAAAAGGAAGATAAAGATTTTCTACTTGTTCAAATATATGAAGATGATAATCTTTGGATCTTCTAATGAAAATTTGTGCAAGAAATTCTCAAAGTCTATAACTTGCTTTTTGGGTTTGTTAGTCAAACAACCAAAGAAAGGAACATTCATCTATCAAGAGAAATATGCCAAAAACGTTATCAAGAAGTTCGGGATGGAAAACTACAAGAAGACTGAGACTCCCATATCCAGTTTTAAAGTTGACCAAAAGATATACAATAGCATGATTGGTTCTCTTTTTTATCTCACTGCCTCTCAACTTGATATTCTATTCAATGTGTGCATGTGCACTAGATTCCAAGCTGACCTAGGATCTCATCTTAGTGCTATCAAACATATTATCAAATATATTGTGACTTATCCGAAGTTAGGTTTGTGGTATCCATAAGAATAAGACTTTATTTTACTTGGTTATTCTGATGTCGATCTGGCTGGTTGTAAAGTTGATAGGAAAAGTACTTTAGGAATATGTCAACTATTAAGACAAATGTTAGTGTCTTGGTTCTCAAAGAAGCATAACACTATGGCACTCTCAACAGCAGAAACAAAATATGTTGCTCTTGAAAGTTGTTGTTCACAGATTCTCTAAATCAGGCAACAACTAAGGGATTTAGGAATAAAAGAACCATGCACAGAAATCAGATGTGGCAACATAAATGCGATGAATCTTATCAAAAATCCTATTTTTCATTTAAGGGCAAAGCATATCGAAATTCGCCATCACTTATTAAAAGACCATGTGCAAAATGGCGAAATCAATATTTAATTCATTAACTCAAAGAATTAACTAGCAGATATCTTCACCAAGCCACTAGAGCAAGGCTTATTCGAGTCCAATTGTGAAAAGCTAAATATCACCCTGGCATCTGACTAAAGTCTGTGTATGAGCAGACTCACCAAATCAACATATAGAAAATACATCCTTCTGAAAGCCTTCTAGACTTAGGTAGTTTTATATTAAATTTTGGCACGTAAGTTTCTTTCTTATTGGACATGTACGTTTATTCTCAATTTATTACTTGCCTTTTATATTTTTGGAAATTGTAATATCCCCACTGATTTTTTAGAATTTATTTCGAAAATTATTGATAGTTAATTTTTTTGAATTTTTAAAAAGGGAAGTTTCTTTTTATGACGGTTCGGTTGTCATACTTCGTTTTCTTCGTTTTCTTTAAAACCTTAAAAATTTTCTTCCCGATAAACCAAACTGTCTTCAAACCCTAACTCTCGAACCCTCGTCTCTCTTGATCTTCTCTCAAATCTTCTGTAAAATTTCTCACCCATTCTCACACAAACCTGTCGTCGAAGTCCTCTAAGTCTACTTCGATGTCATATCAAAGGAAATCCTCTCGTATTCTCGTATTGCTAGTCGCAAGCCTCGGATTGTCTCTGAAGGTCCGATGCATTTTGATCTCATTGGAGACGATTTGCCTCGCAGCTCTCCTCATTGTTCAACATAAGAGGAAGTTACTCAAGAAGCAACTCCTATTTCGGTAAGAAGGCTTGAGGTACTTCTTAAGCATTATAAATTTTTGAAATTGGGAGGAAATCCTATGGATTTCACAAGTTCTTTTTTGAAAGAAAATGATTATGGAAATGAAACCTTGTTTTTGAGAGCCATAGAGAAGTTAGGATTGGTAGAGGCTGGAACTATGGAAAAGGAATTTTCGAACTTTCCTGCTGATCCTCGCTTTGGGACGAAGGGTCAGACCAAGAACAAATAGAAGATGATGATGAGATGGTTTTCAAGAATTTTCAACCAAAAATTGCTGCTGCTAATGAAATCGCTAGAGAAAAGACAAAGTTGTTTCATTTAAAAGATCATAAGAAAGTTTTCTCTCAAATGCTGAACAAATGGGTCATCAACCCTCACACCATGGACTTTGACTTTCTGGGTTCAATCAAGGTGAACTTGAGAGAAAGTTTGCCAAACTTTAGATGGAAGAAGTTATGTGTGGAGACGTCAGAAGCTTACCCCAAATTGGCGGCATACTTTTTATTCCAACCTATTTATCTTGGATCCAACTCATATGCAATTTACTTTGTGTGATAGAGTGTTTGATGTTAAAGTTAATTTGTTGGCTGACGTTCTAGGGGTAGAAAGGAGTGGATTTCTGCCCATTAATGTGTCTAACGAGCATGTCACTAAGTTTTTGGTAAGGGACATGATTCCTAAGGGGAGTATTACTTACTCTTGGATGTCTGTTTCTAATATCTTGCTGCTTCAAAGACCGATGTTTCTAGATTCGAAATAAAGATGATGTGGGCCATCTGTAATGGTGTTGCCTTCTCACTCCCTCACACAATCATACTGCACTTGTACAGAACAATTATGAAAGGGACATGACAACTACCATACATTGCATTGGTAACCGGACTCTTGAAACACTTTCAGATTCAACCGCCATCCTAGCTTTGCTCTAGAACCATTACTCCCATGCAAAATGATTTTAAAGATGCAATTGAAGGATCTTTCTAGAGCCTCAACCCTTTTGAAGAAAGAATATGTTAGCAAAGTAAAGCCAGGATCTACTACTGAGAAGAAACGCAAAGGGAAAAAAGCGTTGTCTCAAAAACACCAAAAAGGAAATGACCAATTCTTCTCCAAGATGAAGAAGAGGAAGATGATGATGATGAGACCATCTCTGCTATTGCCTTGCATGATCTTCAAGGTTTTGCTGATTCCGAGGAAGAAGAAGAGGATGAAAGTGAAAAAGAACCAGAAGAAGAGAGTGTTGGTGAAGAAACTAAAGTAAAAGAGAGTGAGGATGATGACTCAAAAGGGGATGCCAATGTGAACAAGGAACATGATGAGACTGACAAGGAAGGAGAAGATACAAGGGAAATTGATGCTCCATATGATGAGGAGATGGGAACTAGTAAACAAACCCGTGCAGGAAAAGAAAAGGTTCAAGAAGGAGAAGTTACTTCTCAAATTTTAGGCACCAAGACAAGAGAAGTAGGTGATAAAACTCCTCTTACTGAACCAACTGCTAGTGATGGCATCAATTGATCTCCTCCAAACGCTGAAGATATTTTTGCATCTCATTATCTTGAAGTCTGACCTAAGGGTCTATACAAAGAAGCAAATGTTCAAGGGGAGCAAAGAACTTCACATGTTCAAGTCGATGTTCCTTCACTTTTGGATACTCCACCAGAACAATTCGCTGAAGCTAGTGCCCAAACAAAACCAAAATCAAACTATCCTCGAATAGTAGAACTCTTCTTGGAGATTAAGGCACAACAATATGCAATGGAGTTTGAAATCCAAATGTCGCATGCTGCTTTTTGGTACTACCTCATAGTCTCTTATAGGCAAGGTACAATCTCTTAATAATCAAGTCCAGACCTTGAATCAGCAGGCTTCGCAGAATCTAGCAAAAGTGGAGACTGTTTACCATCAGTGCCTGACTAAGCTTGAGGAGACCATGCAAACCTTGGAGGATTTCCAACTTGTTTGTGTTCTCAAACAATCCTGATCTTTTTTTTTACCCAACTTCTTTTTATGCTTAACTGGTTTTATCTTTTTGCTGCTGACAAAAAGGGAGAGAGACTATGCAGATTGAATTTTATCCTTGACTTGTGATTGTATTTGATTTTTCTTGGTTGGTGTGTTTTGCATACTGTTAATTGATGTGTTTTATGGATGCCATGTGTATTTATTATAATTAATGTATGTTTTCTTTATCAATTATCATGTAACTTTCATATAATGATTAAATCTGCATGAAAGTTTTGTCATTATTAAAAAGAGGGAGATTATTGAGAAAACTCCTATAAGGTTTTGAAGTTGACAATACTTTCCTATTCTTGTTCTTATTCTGAAGAATACTAGACTTCTGTGCTATTCTTGTCACTATCAAAGTCTATCTTGTTCTTATTCTGACGAGATCCAGATTGAACCCAAGTTCAAAACGAATATATAATCAGACTCAGGATTATTGATCTCTCGACAAGGATTCAGTACGTATGAGATTTATCCTTAATATCTGGCTTTGTGGCAAAGAATCTCACTTACCTTCTATAAATATATTGATGGAATCAATCACGAATTTATTAAATCAATCTCGAAGACAAGTTCCTTTTTGGGAAGCATCTACTTATGAAAACTTAGATTTTGATTGTATGGGCAACCACAATCATCGGATTTTCATATCAATCTTTAAACAGCTACAAGATTTCCTTAATTGATTTTGTCCAACAAATTGATTGGAAGAAATTCCTCTGGAGAATGCCAACGGTTAGAAAGACGTAGAGGAGTGTTTAAGGAGGTTATTCAGTCCATTTTGGGGTAGAGCGTGAAAATTGAAATTCCAAAGTTTGAGGCCTTTCCAATCACTTGTTCTTCATCGACAATGCTTACAAATTATATTCAAGAGAGAAAAACACTAGAGGAGTGACTTAGTGAGAGAAAAAAGAAATCATTCACTAAGTGTTCATACTCAAATAGTTGTATTTCTCTATTGATACCTTAGTGAATTCTAGTAATAAGTCTATTAACGTGGGAGAGTAGACATAGGCTTGATCTAAGCCGAACCACTATAAATCTCGTGTTCAATTTTCTCTTTCATTAACTCTTTTGATTTGTTTGTCGCTATTTTTTTTTTTTTCTGAATTCCACGAATTTCTAAGCCATCTAAGTTGAGTGTGAACTTAATTAAAAAGTCCGGTGTCACTTTTAGTCAGACTTTACTTGCAAAATAACTTATTCTACATTTATTTGCTTAATTTGTTTTTTTTTACACTTATTCACCCCCCTTTAGGTGGTAATACTAGCATTTTTAAGAAAAAAAAAAGGGCAATAACATGGTCATTCTTGATTTGCATCACCCTTTGCTCTTTTTCAATACCCGAAAGTTATTCAAAAAACCATTTGATAAAGAAAATAAATAGATTAGTTCATAAATCCATATGGCACGTTTTAAATGTTGTTCAAGTTCTCGCTAGTCAATAAATCGTTCCTTAGGGACGGTTTATAGATCATAAAATTCCCACAAATGGAATGAGAAGTGGGCCCATGTAAATGATTGAGACCTCACAAACAACAATGCTCCTTCCCCATATGGAGTTCGGAACCCAAAGGCAATCGTTGAGTGAACTCTATCTTCTTTGTGTTAGTTGACCTAAGCCGCACCATTATTGCTGGGGTGGGGCTCGGCCTCCAAATTGTACGTGAGACGAGTTTATGCCTCATATAGCTCGGTCCGAAGACTAAGGGAAGCTTAGGAGAGATGGGGAAAGCTAGCAACTGCCGATCGGGGCGGGGATAAGGTTGCTTCTAAAGAAGCTTATTCCCCCCCGCGCCAAAAAAAAACTGACTCTATATATAGCGCTAGCGCTTTGCGTTATTTCTATTCTATCCCATTCCATTTTGGGATAGGTGATTAATAATAATCTAATAAGCGAAGTAGTCGTCGTCTGACTAATTGGCTCGAACACTAGACCACTTGTGCTCGCCCATTCTGTCTTGCCCTACCTAAATGGAATGGCTCTGTTAGCTATGCTGCTCCCTGACTTGAGTCCCCACGTCCGCTCTTCTCTGCCCGACCAGTTGGCTTTGCCAACACAACATTAGGGTTGTCCCTTTCATTCTATGCTGACCCTGACTTGGGCTGGCTTTTTGGGAAGCCCATTCCCACCGAGCTCATGGCTCGGCTGGCCTGCCAGCGGTGGTGGGAATTCTCCGATTCCCTGGTCAAAGACTTGGTTGGATGCGGGATCTACTCCACAAGGAGCGGTATGGACATAGATGATATCATCACGACCTCTCTTTTCGTACCGCTATGGCTGCTTAACGCCACTTAAACACATCCATTGTCTACAGTATGAAAAAGAGTTCGTCACAAGTTCACTAAAGCAAGCAAGAAAATAAATTAGCTAAATATAAATTGAACACAAATCTTCTACTTTTCGGAATAAAAGAACAAGCAAAATGGCTTCAAAGCTCATATGCAACTAAGAAAAATAAATTTTTCAAGATTTCGATCTAGAAGACTAGAACCAATCGACAAATACAAAGGATCCATTCCTTAGGCATCTCGAACTTAGAACTTCAACATTTATCCATAAAGGTTACACCAAGTTCTAACCCCCAAAAACTAAACAACAACGACTATGTATAATCATTGAGCACTAGTTTCAATTAGAATTACTAGAAATTGAAATCAATTAATGAATGGAAAATCTCACCACATATATTCATTTTATTTTAACTTGTAAACTCTATCTATGAGTAAGTTCCGAGTGATCATCCATATCTAACAAAAACATGATATTAAATAAAAGGGAGAAAGTACACTAATGGTGCCATAAGTTGTGTACGGCGCTCACTTTGGTGCCAAAAGTTTCCGTCGGATCACTTAAGTGCCAAATCGGAAAAAAAAACGATCACTTTGGTGCCACTGGCGAGAAATTCCAGCCAAAATAAATACGTGGCTCTTATATATTTTTTTTAAAAGCGACGTGGCTTAAGATTGTCCACGGTGGATAGCATAAAACGAAACCGTTTTCCTTTCTTCGTAAGAAACGACGTCGTTTCTTGCCATCCACTGTGGATTCACATAAGAAACGCCGCAGCGTTACTCCATAGCAAAAAACAATGTCGCTGAAGAGGGAGTAAAATAGGGTTCGTATATGGTTCTCCTCGACGCCGGCTATAGCTCGCTCACCCACCATCGTTTGCTTGCCTACCGTCGCTCGCCCGCCGTCACTCAGCCACCACTGTAGTTGTGCCCTATGTAGCACGGACACTCTCCAGAAGCCTTCGTGTCGTGTCCAACACTTCAACACGTGTCCGACACGCTCCGATACGTCCTGACACGCTCCGACACGCGGTCAACGAGTGTCGAAAAATCCGACATGTGGTCAACTCTCTCCGACATGCTCTGACACGTGAGTCCAGAATTCCGACACACGATTCTGACACGCACGGGGTCAATTTAAAAAATTTCTAATACTTGTGGGGTCAAAATATAAATATACACAAAAGAAGTAATAAAACAAGTAATAAAAATGCTATACATATACAAGCACGGGGTCAACTTTTTTTCAGTTTTTTTTAAAAATTGTTTTTTTTTTAAAAGTCTTTTTATGAAAGAAGTAATAAAAAAAATGCGTTATATGATAAATAAATAAATTTAAAAATATCATTTCAGCATTTTATTTAATTTTTTCCTCTAATTTTTATGTGTTATTGTAACAAATTAAAATAATGAATGATATTATTTAATATTAGAAGTTTAGGCTATTATTATTATTATTATTATTATTATTATTTATGTATTTATATATAAAAATATATTTAATATATAAAATGTCGAAACGTGTCGAAATTTTCTATTTTTAATAAATGACGTGTCGGCGTGTCGTGTCGTGTCGTGTCGCGTGTCGCGTGTCCGTGTCGGTTCTACATAGGTTGTGCCGTCGTTCACAATCGTTCAGGTTTGTCATGTTCTCTACGTGGATCAATTTTGCGAAAAAATTAGGGTTTTAACGGGCAAGTTAGGGCACGGAGGGCAAATTGAGGGCTTGGCTCAAGGGGAAAGTATGGGGAAAGTGGTGGGGATGTCACTTTTATGGGGACGGAATAGAAAAATTGATTCTTCCATTGTTCGTTCATTTTCTGTTGTGGGGACCAAATAGAAAAAAATGGTTCGGAGGGGCTTGACTCGGAGAGAAACAGTGGTGGAACCGAATTTGTTTGTTTAATTAATTGGACTGCTTTTGTGAATGTGAATGTGATTGAATTGAAAAATGGGTGGTAGGGACCTCCCTTTGTTTATTTAATTCGGTTTCTTTTGTTTTTGTAAATGCATCGAATTAGGGAGATTTTAGTCGCATTTATTTCTTGACAACAAAACGACAAGGACCTACATGTGAAGTTGTTTATTCTGTCATGTGGTTCCAACAAAACGACAATGACTATTTTTCTTCTTTTTTTCATTGGATGCAACATTGACATGGACGCGAATCAGGTAGGCGTCATTGTTTGCTATGGTGGAGAGTTTGTTATTGGCACTAAAGATTGGGAATATAGTGGTGGAAATGAAGGTACTATTTATGTCAATGTTTGGAAGCCATCATATATTGATTTTCTGAGGGATTTGGTGTATTTTTTACGACGCAAAGTGCAAAAACTATATTACCGTGTTCCTGGGAAGGAATTGAAGGATGGGTTGAGATTTTTTAATGACGATAATGGTATTAAGGATATCATTTACCATTATCTTCACGATGAAGAAGCTAAGATATATGTTGAGTATTATAGTGAGGATGCGGATGGGGATGAGCAGACGACCACTGAATGAGAAGAAGTGATCCTGTTCAAGCGAGTAATCAGGTTGGGATGAGTTTAGGCTAGATGAAGGGCAAAATGAGAGGGAGATAAGTCATATTGATAGAGATGAACAAAGAGGGAGATGTCCTGAAATCTTGGGTGACGATTTGAGTGAAGATGTGGGCAATGAAGACTTTATTGGATTAGAATGTGAAATTGCTTTATCTAGTGAATTGGAAAATGAATGTTTGGCTTTAGTAAATTTCCCAAGTGACGAAGATGATGATGAACTCGCACAGTCAAGACAAAAGCAAAGGGAATTTCTGAGAAAAAAACTTGCAGTTTCAGCAAAAAGGCCCGAGCTAGTAAATAGGGATGGAGATCAAGTTGAGGGTAATAGAAGTGAAGGTGAAGAAAGCTGTGGTGATGAAGTTGCTGGTTCGGAAAATGAGCTTGACAATGATGATGAAGAAACTGCTCCTCAAAGAAAAAGTAAGTACCCTTTCTATGATCCGACTGTTGATAAACATGTTTTGTCGGTGGGTATGAGATTTGACGATGCCAAACAGTTCAAGGAAGCTGTTGTGAAAAACTCAATTGGTGAACAAATGAGTGTTAAATTCATTAGAAATACGAAGGAATTTGTGAGAGCTAAGTGCTCACAACCTAATTGTTCGTGGAAGCTCTATGTCGCGCTTAGTAAGAATGGGTCATTCCAAATTAGGTTCTTTCAGGAGGAGCATACTTGTCCAATTATCTTTAACAATAAAATGGTAACAAGTGTGTGGTTATCAAAGTATTTTTTCAATACTATTAAAGCAATGCCCAAGATCAAGAGTCCTCAATTTCAACATTTAGTGAAGGAGCAAGTGGGGGTTAATGTGTCGAGGAATCAATGTAAGAGAACTAAGATGAGGGTGATGAAGATATTGATGGATGGATATAAAGAAGAATATGCGCAGGTATGGGATTATGCTAGTGAATGCATGTTTCAAAACCCATCTAGTAGGGTATATGTAGAGGTTGTGGAGAGGCCACTCCATGATCTTGGGCCTAGATTTGATAGATTTTATGTATGTTTTTATGTATGCAAACGGGGCTTCTTGACTGGTTGTAGAAGAGTTATAGGATTGGATGGATGCTTTCTAAAGGGTTTATGCAAGGGGGAGTTGTTGGTTGTGGTAAAGACAGAGAACAAGGATATTTTGTCTTGGTTCCTAAAAAATTTAATGGCTGACCTTGAGATAATCGATGGGGGAGGATGGGCATTCATGAGTGACCAACAGAATGTAATTTCATTGTCAATTCACTCATTTATAATATTAATCACTTGCATATTTTTCTTGACTTGTATTTATTAGTTTGAATTTTTGTAGCGACTTATTCCTGCATTGGCTGAGTTGATGCCACATGCTGAGCATAGAATGTGCACGAGGCACATATATGCAAACTGGTCAAGGAACTTCAAAGGAGATATGCTGCAAAAGCAGTTCTGGCAGATAGCAAAGAGTACGAATATGGTTGATTTTAGATTAGCCAAATAAGGATTGTTGCAGCTGACAAATGAAGGTTTTGATGCATTCTTCTAGACATAAGCTAAGCACTGGTGTCAGGCCTTCTTCAGTAAAGAGTTCAAATGCGATATCATTGATAACAACCTCAGTGAAGCTTTCAATGGTAGAATTTTAAAGGCCAGATGCAAACCAATCATCAGCATGCTTGATGATATTCGAGTTATGGTTATGACTAGACTGCATAGGCAAAGAGATGAGGTTACAAAATAAATTGTGAAGAGATTGGATGCAAATATTGTTGCTAGTAGGTTCTGCCATCCAGTTTAGAATTGAGATAATGGATATGAGATTATTCAAAATCAGGATAAGTATGTTGTCAATCTGGATAGAAGAAAGTGTTCATGTCGAGCTTGGCAACTGAATAAAATTCACTGTGCTGATGCCATTTTGTGCTAATTCAGATGAAGCAAGAAAACCCAAATGATTACCTACATGAGTAGTACAAAAAAAGCTTATACCTTGCTTCATACCAATTTATGATGCAGCCTTATCAGAAACAGCAAATTTTGGGAGCCAACAAATTATGAAAGCCCTCTACCTTTACTGCTGAAGAAGCAAATAGGAAGGCCAAAAAAGAGACGAAGAATGCAGTAGGACGAGACATCAGGTCAAAGGATGAGTATGACTGGATCAAAGATGAAATGCTCCTATTGCCGCAAGAAAGGGCACAATAAGAAAGATTGTGAGCTGAAAAAGCAGCATCAACAGCAAGATGTAATGGCTGATTCAGTGCCAGGGACATAACCTACTGAAGAGTTTCTTGTTGGGCCTATTGAAGGGAGGACAGAAGGCCCTGCTGTAATGCCTACTGAAGGGCAAACAGAAAGCCATGTTGTAAGGTAAGTATCATCTTTATCTCAGTAACTTTACAGTTCTTATTCGATAGAGTTTGATGGTTGACCATGAGTACTGTCTTCTCTTGCGCTTTTCCTCTGTCATGCACTTGTAATTTGAGAAGTTTTCTCCATTTGTTTCCACCATGAAAATGAGCAGATGTGTAATTATTTGTTGTAATTGGTCATAATCCTAATACAGTAGATTGTTGTAAGACCTACTAATGGGCTAGAAAAAGGCCTTGTTGTAGGCTCAAGTGCAGGGACAGGGATTGGAATGGGCAAGACAGCAACAACAACAACATTGTCCACTATTGAGCAAACAAGAAAAAAAATATCCTGTAAGTTGTACATCGCTGTGTTTGGTCTTTTATGGGCTAAAATTTACATTTGTTATGTGTTTCTCAAGTGAGAAGATGAGCAACTACACAAGAATTGTTGTTGCTGAAAATGATACACCACAGTGAACAAGGTGGGCTCTTGGAAAAAGATTAAGGCAATATGGTTATGAGATTTATATAGATGAACGTACTGGAATGACTATTTTGAATGTAAGGTTTATAGGCCTCATGCATTTAATTTGTTATACTTCAATTCATTTAGTTGACAATATCACTATGTTCTTGTAGCCTGGGAGAACTTCGGAGGTACTTCTCTCTCAAGGTGGGCCAACTCAAGAATCAAGGGCGTGGTGCTCCGAAGAAGAAGAAGAAGAAGAAGAAGAAGACAGCGGAGCGGGTATAGCTGCGAAACAACCATTTAAAAAGAACCCAGCACTAGTTCCATCTCAACCAACGATTGTGAGCAGTAGTGATGATATGGACCAACACATGACACGTGCTAGAATAAAAATAACCGCCGTAAAAAACAAGGAAAAGGAAAATGAGGTGACAGAAAGCCCAGTTAAAGAACATACACATCCAGTTCGAAAGAGTGCTCAGATTATGAATCAATTCAAAGCTCCAAGAGGAAAATGAGATCAGGGTGTTGGATATAGTCTCTTTTTATGTGATGCTAGACATGGTCTCTTTTCATGTTTTCTTTTTTTAGGAGTGTGCTAGATATTATATCATCAATGGTAGTTGCTGCCTGCATATTGCCATTGTTTTTTTTTAGGAAAGTACTGAACTTTCGATGATTGGGAAGTGAAGTTAGACATGCTTTTCTTTTCTTTTGTAAACAATCAAGCAATGTTAATGGCAAGTACTGGAATGACTATTCATTTTCTCTTGTGTTGGTTTCGGCTAGAATACTAGCAAGTTAGTTATGTTGTGTATTTTATTTTTGCTGTTACTGCAATGTTGCTGTTGTTCGTTGAAGTTGTGGATTATAATGAATTTGTGGGGTTCTGTTTATATGTGATGCTACAAGAATACTTTGGGTGCCGGTACATCTTCTTGCGTCAACATCTGTATGGGTTGGTGCAAGAAGATGCACCAACAACTCAACTGGTGCCAGAACAAGGTACAAGAACTAGGTGCATTTGGAATGTGACGTTTGGCACTAACATGTTATTTTTTTTAAAAACTTGTGCAATATAAATGATCACTTTGTAATCGCGACTGGCACTTAAATGATCACTTTTATAAAAATTTGGCACTTAAGCGATCACTATTTACAACTTATGGCACTGAAATGGTCAATCGTGAATTTTCCACCATCCTTTAATTTCGGCCATGGTTTAATAGTTGCAGCAAACCAGCAAACTAGCAAACTAGCAAACCAGCAAACCCGTAAACCATTACCAAATAAAAAATACAGCAAACTGTTACCAAATAAAAAAATGCAGCAAATCATTACCAAAAAGCTTTCAATGCAGCAAACTATTACCAAATAAAAAATGCAGCAAACCATTATATTTGAAGCAAAAACTAACCAAAACAAACATTGACAATACACAACTAAACAACAAAACTTTTAAGTGCTCACAACTAATACATTCCAAGTCCAACCTTGCATTTATACCTATAGATTACAATAACAAAACATTATGCTCTATACAAAAATTGCAGCAAACCAAAAAACACATTTTACTAATAAATATTCCAATACAAGTGCATATTCCATGTCTTCAACTATGGTAGACATACAAACTTCTTCTCATTACTCACTTTACATTTGAATAAACTTCCCAAGAGAATAAGAACACAATCAATGCTCGATAAAAGTTTCTTTCAATTTTCAGCTTTGAAACCTCCATTTTCAAATGATCTAATAGAGATGTTAAACCCTTTATTTAAGCTTGCATTAAGTCAACATCCTCCAACTCGTCCATTAACATAGATGGAGGTTGATTTCGGCCTTCAAGTAACTACAATATCACATCTGTCGCTCGATCAGAGAATTTTCTATCAACCCATTTGAAATAAAAGTTTCTCTATATCTGCACCACCCATGGAATCTTCTCCCGGGATTCAACCGAGTCCCAGATGTTCTTCTCGGACTCGGTAACCCACAATAACAGTAACACTCACCATCTAATTTGCTTTTCTTATAGGAATGTGAGCCGTTGCTGAAGCTTTTGTCCTCCATTTGCAAAAGCGAGCTGATAACTTTGGCAGAAAATCGAAGTATGCACTCGAAATGGTTGAATTGGGGATTTTGGGTTTTCAACTTCCAGTTCTAGTCAAAATTGGAGATTTAGGGTTTCTTATTTGGGGGAAAACGGTAAACGGCATCGTTTTGTTCTTTGTATGCTGATTGTATTCTCCGGTAATGCACGTTGGCGTAAAAAACTAATAAAAAACTGCTACATCGGATTTCCGACCAACCAAATCGGCGATGGCACCAAAGTGATCGTTTTTCAAAATTTTTGGCACTTAAGTGATCCGACGGAAACTTTTGGCACCAAAGTGAACGCCGTACACCACTTATGGCACCATTAGGGTACTTCTGCCTTAAATAAATTATTCACTTATTAGATACACGAAAAAAATTACAAATGAGAAGAAGAAGAAGAAGAAGATATATCCACAACTTAACTCACTCAAATTTTGCTGCATTCTCTATACACTCTTCAACATTAATTAGTGGTAATCACTCTCAACCAATCTTGAGTGTGAATGAAAGCTTTCATTACTCTAGAGGTCAAAGAACTTTGAACCCATCAACCACATGATCAAATGTACTGAAAGTCAACTCTAAAGCAATGAAACTACATGAATAATTAAAATCTCTTAATGAATCTTCCACCACACCAAAAGGTTAATATCATATGACACTTGTTTCTCTTTGTCAAGAAAGCTTTCATATGTCTGTTGCAAATCGAAATCGAAATCGTTCTCTTTTTCTATATTACCCTCCTCATGGCTATAAGTATCCCAACTACCACTAGTATCACTCAAAAGTTGGCAACCTAAATTTTTCTACATTTCAGGGTATTCCTCACCTTATCATGTATCTCATCAACTTTCACACTATCATTAAGTATATATTATTTTACTTTTGCTCGAGGACTAGCAAAATGATAAGTTTAGGGGTTTGATAACTCTATAGCCACATTTGGCCATTCGGATTTTTTTTTATCAAGATAGGATTGAATAAGATATGATATGAAATCTAGGGATTTTGTTATATCAAATCCACTATTTGGTGATTGAAGTAATAAAGTCAGATATATATCATCAAATCATGTATATTGTTTAATATAAACAACATATTAATATAAATGAACACAAAATTTTACAAACAAAGATGTTAAAAATCTCTTAGGACACTCTTGCCTACTCTAGTTTTATTTTTTTATTTTTTTTCTCTCTTTTTTAATCAATTTCTTTTTTTTTATTTCTTTCTTCCCATTCCATCGTTCTCTAATAAAATTGTGTTAAATAGTAAATTGTACTAATATATCTAAAATAATAAAATATGTGATAAATATAAACATATATTGAATTTATATATTGAATTTATATTATAAGATATAATTAAATTTGAACATATAAACAAAAATAAGATTAAATTAAAATAACTAAATTATTATTTTTTGTTATTTTGAATTTCTTATATTAAAATTCAAGTATTAATTATATAAAAATATAATATTAATTTTATGAATTTAAGAAGTTTGTTATCTGATAAAAATAACTTTCCTATTATGTATGTTAGAAATTCTCTCTACCTTTATTCCACCTCTCCAATATGATAATTTTACCTAGTCTATATCCCCCTCATATCCGACTTTATTTTGCCTTAAGTAGGCACCAAATGTAGAATATAATAAATTTTACCCAATCATGAATTTTGTTCAAACTATCAAACACAGCCTATAAAAATATAGTTATTTTACCTATTTTAGACAACGAATAATGCAATATTTATGAGAAAATATCTGGATTTTTTTTTGTTTATGCAATATAATGATATATAGAGAAAACAAGGAAAATAATGGCAAATGGAAGGAAATGAAGATTATTTGATTTAGAAAATCAAATTAGAAGTGTTGGAAGATAAATACCAAATCAAGTATTTTGCAATTTTTTTTTTTTGGTAAGGTAAGTAATATATTGACTTTTAACCAAAACTATACAGCAAGGATTCATGGCACCAAAAAACTTACACTTATAATGACAAACATGTCATAACAAGTGGAAGGGTGTCGAGAAAAAGAGAAACACAAGCTGCCAAAACAGTGGCAACGAAACGGTCAAATAACGGCAAGAACCAGCCAAACAACGGCAACAAACAAGAAGGGAAAGAGGAAAGGGAAACAGGACAGCAAACAACGGCAACCCTCACACAAGCGACAACAACCTCTGAAGAACTGAAACTAGCCCCCAACTTTGCTGAGTCCTCCCAATTGCAACAGTAGCAAATAACCTCCGAAGAAAAAGGCTTGAACAAACCCCCATCTTCGCTGAGTGCACCTACTCACACCTACTCGAGGTATTTTGCGATTTATTCTCTAATTTTATGCAAAAAAGAAGAAGAAGTAATTGCTTTGTGTTAGGATTCTTGAATATATCTTATAAATATAATAACATAAAGAGCTTGGAGAGCAACTAGGTTTTTATTTTTAAATTGTTTTTATTGTTTTGGGATTCTCATATATTTTGAAAAGTTGACAAAAGTGGTGATAGAATTCTTGCGTTTTGATTTAAGATGTTAGGTCTAATTTATATTTTCACTTCTTCTTCTATTATGTTCAACTTTTTTTTTTATTAGGGTTACGATGTAGCCTGACCATGATAATAAAAATTTCATGATTTGATGTGCATATTTGAAATTTAGAAGTGATAATGTGCAATTGCTCCTTATAATAGATAATGATGAATTAAATATGGATAAAGATATACCATATTATTTGTGTAACTTTAGGTGATAAAGTGGTACAAAAGAATCATTGTAAATCGGGAATGTTCATAGATTTTAATGCATTTATATTTATTTAAATTCACATAGAGATGTGGTGGATTGATAAATTGAGTAGGTTTGTTATACCTAAAGATAGGATAATAAATAGATTAAGAAATTTCCTTATCACGTGTTTAATATTGTTCTTATATGCATAATAATCAGAAATTCATATCTAGTGGTTATTGTGAAATTGTATTTTCTAACATATTTATTTGATTGATTTACTATATTTAGTTTCAAAATTTTACTTTTAAGGTTGTCAATTTTAATCTATTATCAATTCTATTTTGATTTGTTAGACATCTATTTATAATATTTAGTTGGTTTAGTAATCATTAATCTGTGTGACGATATTCTTTGTCATCGTTATATTACTTACTCAACACCTTCATCAATACAAATGAGCATTGTTTATACTTTTAATGTGTTTTTAACTTCCAATATGTTTTTAACTCCTTCCATATATATATATATATAAGATACTAAAAATATGAAATAAATTAAATTTGAAAGGAAAATTAATAGAATATGTTGATTAAATTATACAAAATAAAAGTTGGTAGGATTTATGCATAATCAATTATGCATATGTTACTTGCAAGTATGTATAAATATCTTATCCCCAAAAAAAAAAAGTAAGCAAGAATCAACATAAAAAGGGAAAATTAAAGTTAAAGTGATAAAATGGAAAACAAAAATTTAAAGGTAGACACCTAATATCGTACCATAAGAATATGCTTTAAACATAAATAATATATATATAGATATAGATATTATAGAAACGGGTAGCAAGTAAGAGAAAGTTAAAGTCTACTTGAACAACCATCATAGACTCTCACTAATTTATTAGCCATATTCCCTATAAATCCTCGTTTCATCTATTTTTGTAGATTTTTCCAGTTAGCTCCTTGCATGATACCACGACCAACAAAATTTATAAAGCTCTAGAAAAAAAAAAATTCACACATGTTTTATTGGTCCTCAAGTTGCGAGGGTTGACTTAAGAATAAAGTGACAAAAAGTTCTAGAGCACAAAGATTGATTATTCAGTTTTTTGAAAGCATGGTTAAAGGTAATCGCACATACAATTCTCGGAGAAAAAAACTAATAAAGTCTCGTACCAAGATTGGACCGACCCCAGCAACTCGACCTACGGAAGACCGGTGCTGACTTTTCCGACGATTGATGCGGTTCACAGCCTTACAACTCGAAATCAATGCTGACCATGCCGACGGTCATCACAGTACACGGCCATATGAGTCAATATCAAGAAGCAAATATGATTACAACGGCAACTCGACGCATTTGAGCCCGAATTTTATCTATTCCTAGAATGGAAATCCAAGTAACGGCAACACCACATAATATAGAGAAATAAGACCTCCACTTGCCTTGAATCCGCAGTGGTGCGAGCTGGTAGCGAAGCAGCGAGACAACACGAGCTGAACAACGGCGAAGTTGTGAGGTCTCTAGTCGGTAGTGAGAACAAAGCGAGATGGTGGTACGGCGAGGTGGTGTAAACGATTGGCATCGAGCAGCAAGGCACAGACGAAGCTGTGAAAGTCTGGGTGAAGAGATTTCTTTGCTGCAAACGCTGTTGAACGAAAGAAATCGTGAGGTGAAGGAAAAATGAGGGGGCGGTCTTCTTCTTCTATGCTTCGATTCCTCCGCCTATTGACTCTCTTGGTCAACTTTTCCTTCAATGTTCGTGGCAGCAAAAGGAGATGACAGCTCCATGGATTCATGTCCTGGTGTGATAAGTCTCCATCGGTTCATGACACTTGGTAGGTTAATGGCAAGGACCTGGCTGCGTTGTGCGTTGTGGAGTCATGGTCTTCATTCGTGTCAAGCCCAAGAGGAAGCGGATGGGGTGTCAACGTGGGTGATGGTGGGAGCTCTCGGCTCCTCTCTTTAACAAGTGCACATATGCATGGGGATGAAGGAGAATTGCATGAAGAAGCAGCTTGGTAACGTACCGAAGGAAGTAAACGTTGGTGGGAGAGAAGACGTGGCCGATCTTGAAATATTTTTGTTTGAACATCTCATGATCGTGGTCTATCTCTATGGTTACATTAATCTCGCTTGTGGCATTTCATGAAGAAGAAAATTTAGTGAGGTAGCAGACTAGGTGGGGTCAAGTTGTCATGGTACGGCGGGGGCGTGACGATGAGGTGGTGTCGTGGGGATGTGATTAGGGGTGAGCGGTTCCTGGTTCCTTACAGGTTCCGCTTGGAACCTGGAACCTACCCGTCAAAACCAAGAACCTGGAACCTACCCTGTCACAGGTTCCGGGGTCGGTTCCAAGTTCCAACAGGTTCTTTTTTTTTTTTCTTTTTTCATTTTTTAGTTTAAAAAAATGGAAACGAATGCAGCAATAATAAACAAACTTGTCATTCATCAAAGAAAATATAACACGAACATAATCTATAATACTCATAAGCGTTTAATATTCTAAAATGTGAACTATTTCTCTTTTGCAAAGTCTAGCGGTTCACTTCACAAAGTCCCTTACCTCAGCAACAACCCTGCACCAAAATAAAGCCATATCCCTCATTGTTTTACAACTTCCAATGACTTCAGCAACTTTAGTAACAAAGCTTTCAAGTGGAGCTGCATGAATATCTCTCAGCAATGTTGCAGCAGTGGTTTCTGAACCAGAACTGATCTTTCTTCTGAGAAACTTTCCCCCTGCAAATATCTTGCAGATATTACAACAAAGAGACTTAGTCCTGTATAATGGATAATTTTAAAAAAGAACCGATAAATTTTTTATAATGGATGAGTATTATTTCATGGACTAGTAAATTTGATAATCTGATTATTGATTTACCTGCATCAAACAGCAAACTAATCAAAGAATAGAGCTTCACTTCATCTGGAAACTCGGATATGTTATCTTCCTTTTCACAAAGCACAAGCGACCTCACAGCAAAGAGACTTAGTCCTGCCCTTTCCTTGATAGGAGAAGAACCTTTGTTTGTTGCCAGAAAAATCTTTCATTGAGCTAAATTTCTTCCCATTACTAGGAAAAGTTTCCAAAGATGTCTAAGTGATAGAAGAAATATATAGAGGTAAAAGTTATAATGGCTATCTTGTAGATAATAAAGACTTACTCTACAGCCACAGCCAATTGCTTGATAACTGGTGATGGAGGAATTTTCTCCATGTTACCAGAAATTAGACCGTCCAATATGGATATAGACTTTGAACCCTATCAAAACATTTTTAATCCAAATTAGACAGCAAAACCATAAACATGTCATCTTAAACCTCGAAGTCTGATCTCCTGCCTAAGTAAAAGATATTAATTGTCATCATAACTATAAACTATTTGCAGCCATTTCTGATTTCACACGAAAAGAACAGCTCAAGGCATTATTGCAGCAGACAGATTAGGATATGAGAAAGCTAAAGAGAGATTGAAGTACAAGATTTTCTCTGAACCGCAATGAAAAATTACGGTAAATCTCCACTGATGATTTTGCCGAACCAATGAGGACTCTCTCTGTTCTCTATCTACTGTACATATTTGACGTATAACAAAAGCTTCACTGGTTAATTCTTTTTTTGCCAAATTTTTTTTTTGCTGGTGTAATAGTAGATATTTAGACAACAAGAACATAGCTTAAAATTAATCAATCTACTGTCCCAGAATTGACTTTTTCTTTTGGCCATTCAGGGACATCTAATGCAACATGTTTATACATGTAAGCGAGTTGTCACATCGATGACTTCTAAGACATCTATGACTAATGATAATATGAGCTAGTAGCAACCAATGAGTTAGCCAGCAGATCACTAAACTCAATTACTATAACACACGCAAAAAATAAACATTTTGAGCGTGTAAAAGAGTTAAAAGCACCAAAAAAAAAACTCACCCTTGATTCAGAATCATTCTTCTCATTCACTATGTACAGCTTCCCTCCTGTTGAACAGGAAAACCAATATGAGCATCTCATCACGTGAATAACATAAGACAAATTGAACAAGAAAACCAATATGAGCATCTCATCATGTGAATAACATAAGACAAATTAAACATTAAAAGTGTGAAGGAGGAGAAACCTTAAATGCCAATATTCTAGGAGCTGGAAATCGTGATTATGTGAGTTCTTCAGCCAAAGTTTGGCGGCGTCGACGGCGAGCGGCTGAGCAGCGAGGCAAGCGAGGAGTCACGGCATTGAGGGAGCAGGAGGCAAGGGCGAGACAAGCGCGGGGCGACTGGCGTCCAGCGACGGCGTTGAGGGCGAACGGCGTCTGGCGTCCGCTGGCAGCGTCCAGCGGTAGTGTCGAGGGCGAGCGACGTCAGCGACGGGCAGAGGCAGAGAACGGGAGGGTCCGGTTCGGTTCTCCGGTTCTCGGGTGCTCACCCCTGCTTAAGCCCGAACGAAGACTCTTTATAGGCATACTAGCACACACAACAAGCGTACCAAAATGCACATCAGCATCAACGGAGAACCGGCAGGGCTGGAGTTCACATAAGCTGAACAGCCGCGAACTCAGACCCCGCGTGCCCAAAACAAGGCACGCACAGATGAAGAAAGGCCTACCTGGGCCGGCGTGGTGCTGTGGCAGGCGGTGGTCAGTAGGCTGGCCTCCGGCGATGCAAGTCTCTTACTTCTTTCTCACACAGACGAAGCGGACTACTCACTCTCTCTCTCTCTCGCTCCCTTGGTCTCTCTCGGTCTCACTCTCTAACCGAGCCCATGCACGGCTGAACCTCTCCCGCTCTCCCTCAGTCGCACAGAACTGTCCTTCTCGGTCTCTCTCCCTCGAGCTCATCTCTCTCTCAGCCCAAAATCTACGGATAAACCAGAACCCCCTTGCTTTCCCTCTCTTTGTCGCTCTCCCTTGCTTGGTCCCTCTCTCCCTCGGCCAAAAAGGAAACCCTCAAAAAGAGAGGATGGAAGAAGAAGAAGAAGAAGAAGGGGGTGATTTCGACCTAGAGAGGGGGAAAGAGAAGAGAGAGAAAGAGAAGAAAACAAAAAAAGTTTGGGGGAGGCAGGAAGTGATGTGAGGAGGAAAAAGGGGAGAAAAGAAAGAGAGAGAGAAAAACAAAGGAAAGGGGGAAGAATCGGCGGAAGGGGGAAAATGAAATCACGTGGGAAAGGGGTTAGGGTTTTTCTTGGCCTGTTCCGGTTCCCATAGGAACGGGAACGGTCCCCCTAGAACAGGGGAACCGAACCGGAACCTCCTCCGGTTCGGTTCGGTTCCGGTTCCCGGTTCTACCCGGAACCACACTCACCCCTAGATGTGATGAGACATGGTGGTTTGGTACAGTGATGGTGGTGGTGAGATGGTGGCCGTGAGTGGTGCCAACATTATAGTCCAAGGACAAGCTTGTTGACGCGGCATGGACCGTTAAGTATTCGAGGTTCAGGCGAAGTCTAGATATCACAAATCTCCCCTACTTAAAGAATTTCATCCTTGAAATTGAGCGCCTCTTACGTCTCATTGAAAAGATGGGGATAATTTTGCCTCACTTCCCTCTCGCTTTCCCACGTAGCCTCTTCTACGTTGTGGTGTCGCCACAAGACCTTGACTAGTGGGATCACCTTTGTTCGAAGGACTTGTTCCTTCCGATCTAGTATTCGTATTGGCTCTTCCAAGTATTTCACTTTTTCATCTACTTCGATAATCTCACGATCCAGTATATGAGTAGGGTCGGGATGATACTTTCTTAACATCGACACATGGAATACATCATGTAGATTTGCCAACTTAGGAGGCAATGCCAATCAATAAGCCAAAATCCTTGCAAGGATCTCGAAAGGTCCAATAAATCTCAGGCTCAACTTGCCATTCTTTCCAAATCTTGATATACCTTTCATTGGGGACACCTTTAAGAATATGTGATCTCCCACGTTAAATTCTAAAGGTCTTCTATGCTTATTTGCGTAATTTTTTTTTTGTTGACTCGGGGCCGTCTTGAGTCTATTTCTAATGATTTGTACCATATTTGAACTAGCTTGTACCAGCTCTGGTCCTATTAGTTTTCTCTCTCCCACCTCATTCCAACATACGGGAGTCCTACAAATCCTTCCATATAGTGCCTCATAAAGAGCCATACCAATACTTTGTTGGAAACTATTATTATATGCGAACTCTACTAGGTGTAACTTCTCGTCCCAATTTCCTTTAAAATTGATCATGTAAGCTCTCAGCCTGTCCTTTAGTACTTGGTAATTCTTTATGGTTTGTCCTTCCATCCGCGGATGGAAGGCGATACTAAACTGAAGCTCGTTCCCTAATGCAGTTTGGAGATTGTGCCAGAAATTTGAGGTAAATCTCGAGTCTCGATCTGAGGTGATGGTCACAGGAACACCATGTAAGCGTACTATTTGGCTCACATACATCTCAGCATTAATGTCCATCGAATAATCCATATGTAATACTAAGAAATGGGTAGATTTAGTCAGGCAATCCACTATTACCCAAATGGTATCGTGGCCACTTAATATCCTTGGTAACCCTTGCACGAAATTCATCGTCACATGCTCCCATTTCCATTCCGGTATGTCTAGTGGTCTTAGCATTCCTGCAGGCTTGCGATGTTCCACCTTCACTTGTTGGCAGGTCAAGCACTAAAAAACGTGCTTAGCAATGTCTGCATTCATACCATTCCACCAATACTATTGACGTAGGTTTTGATACATCTTTGTATTCCTAGGGTGGATACTATAATTACTCATATGTGCTTCTGACATAATTTCCCTTCTTATCTCTTCATTATTGGGGACACATAGTCATCCTTGGTATCTCATTGTTCCATCCTCAGAAACTTGGAACTTTGGCCTTTTCCTTGACAATATTTTGTCTCGAAACTTTATGATTTTCGAGTAAGATTTTTGTAGTGTTCTAATTTTTTTAATAATTTCCGATTCAATTCTCAGTGCGGTTAATACACCGGTGAGATGGTCTATTTCTAACTTAAACTCCGAATTTGCTATTATTTCTAATAAGTTCCATTATGTTGCTCTTATACTTGCCATATCCATTGTCGACTTATGACTGAGAGCATCTGCTACCTTGTTCGCCTTCCCTGAATGATACAGTATCTCACAGTCATAATCCTTCAACAATTCCATCCTTGTTTACCTCATATTTAATTCCTTTAGTTCTGCTAAAGCCATTCTATACAGGGCTTTTGATATTGGTTTAGTTCCAAGCATTAGTTCAATTACGAACTCGATTTCCCATTCTGGTGGTAGTCTAGGTAGTTCTTTTGGAAATACGTCTAGAAATTCCTGAATCAATCAAATTTCATCAAGGTTGGCTTCTTCTTTAGTATGGTAGCCTTGACACCCTTCGTCAAGAAGTGCATGCGCCTCTATTACCGAAATAAGGTTCATCGAGGGGTTTGTCTGATCTCCGTAAAATTCAAAACTAGGCTGATTAAGTGCGTTGAACTGAATCATGTTTCTATAACAGTCCACCCTAGCCCGTCGTTTACAGAGCCGATCCATTCCTATGATGGCATCAAAGTCATACATGACCATCACTACTAGATCTATTTCCTGATCTCGTCCACCTATAGATACCTATAGACAATATCGCATCCTTCAGTGCCGTAGAAATACTAAAAGGCATATCAAGGGGTTTGGTTTCTACCTAATCGTCTATACCTTTCAGACACAAATGAATGTGTAGTGCATGTGTCAAATAATGCACAAGCCTTCTTGTCATTTAAAGAAATCGTACTTGAGATAACGTCTTTGGAAGCTTTCGCTTCTGCTTGGGTGATCGCATACATCGGTCCTTGTGCTGGCAACCTCTATGGATTTCTTTGTGGACGTGGTCTACCTGCTCGTTGTTGCATTTGTCATGCCGGATCAACGTTCAACTGCAGTCCTCCTTGTGGATAGTCCCTTCTAAAGTGACCCTTCTGCTCGCATCCAAAACAGTTTTGGTGATTTGGGCAGGGTCATGGCCCATGTTGTTTACTATACCTTTGATAGGGATTATTTTGATATGACACTTTACCTATAGCATGACCACTCCTAGTCCTCTCGTAATTTCCAAAATTATGCTTCTTCTTAGGATCCCAAGGTAGCTCTTAGGTTGGATAGGGTCATTTCCACGTCGGGTCTCATTTAGTACTATTTGTCTCCTTGATTCCATTCGTTCCTTGCTTTCCAACTCTTCTCTTATTACTTCTTGTTCCACAAGTTGGACCCATTCATAAATTTCATTATAATATTTTATATTCAAAGGCACCAATTGCCTCCTGATGTCCATTCTCAGGCCCTTTAGAAATCTCTTAACTTTTTCCTCTCGATCTTGTACCAATTTAGGAGCATACCTCGACAATTCAGAAAATTTTGCTTCATATTAGTCTATTGTCAGCTCCTTTTGTTCCAGTTGGACAAATTTTGTTATTTTCTTATCCTTGGCACAGTTAGAAAAATGATTTCTATTAAAAGCCCTAACAAATTCATCTTATGTTACTACGGTACTAAACAGGAAGATTGTGTCTCTAGAAGATTGTGTCTCTATGTCGTTGCAATTCAACAGTTGGAAGATCCTCTCTATTCCATCAATCCATTGTTTCGCCTCCCCATTCCAGTAAACTTGGGTGGCTTCAATTTTAGAAATCGCTCCACCAACCCTTGAGTACGACGTTCTGCTCCCGATTGTTGTTGGGCTTGCCAATCTTCCATTCAAGGTTCTGCCCTCGAAGTAGTGGCTTCAGCGCTTGATGGGGGAGAACTTCCTTATCACACCATACTTTCTTGTAGATTATTAAGTATTTACCACACAACTAAGGCAGCCCTAAAGCACGCTTGGGGACCCCATCTTACTGAGGTATCGGCCACTGATGAAGGATTTTACTTATTTGTCATTCTTGATCGGGATTTCTAGAGGAGAATCTTCGACGAGGGGCCTTTAACGGTTGCTAGAGTTCTACTTATGTTGCTATAGTGGCAACTGATGCTGGAGTTAAAAAAAAAATCATCAGGCCTCTGTTCCGATGTGGGTCAAGTTAAAGAACATCCCTTATGCCATTTGATCTACTCTGGGGATCAGTGCAGTTGCGAGTGCGGTGGGCAAACCACTATATGTTGACCTCCCCAAACATAGCAAATGAAGTGAATCTCCTTCGCTAGAGTGTGTGTAGAGATCTCTGCCAAACAAGCGTTTTGTGATTCGATGGACATTGTCCTCAATGTGGAATCTTGCACAGCCTTGGTAGAGTATGAATGGAGGTTGATCTCCTACCCTACTTGCGGTACATTTGGCCACAAGTATGTGGCCTAAGAGATGCCAATCAGCCTTGCTAAGGCCCCTATACCTTCGATTGATGTCGTTTCATCCTCCCTTGTTCCAGTTAGCCCTTCTATCCAGGACGTAGCTCTTCAATAGAATCTAGCTCGGGATGGTCCTCTAGCCCATGACAATGCACTTTTTTGTGCAGCCTCAGCTAGCACATCTAACTAATAGGTAGCATCTCAGTAGGAGCCAGTTCGAGTTAGTCCTCCTACCCTTGGAAAGGCACCTACCCCTATTCCAAACATATCTATTATCTCGAGGGCTCCTAAGTTGGTCTGGAAACAGGTTGGGGGAAAGAAGAGAAAACAACCCTTGGTGACGAAGGAGGCTCTGGTTATAAAGGAGGCAACTTAGACTTTGAAGCTAAGTGAGCCCACTCAGAAGGTGAAGTTGGCTACTTTTTCTCGATCATCCCAGAAGGGACAAAAAGAACATTCAAAGCTTAGTGATGGCCTTACTCTTTTTGCTCCTGCTAGCGTCTGTCACGAGGGAACTACCTCCATAGCCTTGTCTTCGAGTGCGTAGGATGATTTGGATGATGCCACAAGCCTAGTTAATAGCTCCAATGAGGACGCGCAAACCCTGGAGTGCCCTCGATCCTCGAGAACCAACCTTGCTTGAAGGAAGTATAATCCACAGCAAGACAAAACATAGAACTCACCCCTAGCTTCGACTCCTACTACTCACCCTAAACTAGGGACTAGTCAGCGACAAATGGGCAAATGGAGGTAACGCAAAATCCGCCTTGTAGTTAGTTTATATTTTATATATGCACATAAGTTTTTAGAATATTAGTGGATTAGTGGACCCCTTTAGATAGGTTGAAGGCCGAAACTTCATCTTCACAAATAACCTGTGTGTTATTGAACTAATGGAAACATAAGTTCCGGTGTTGCTTTTCCCGACCATTTCGTCAAGTCTATTGACAGGTTGGAACTGGTTGAACAATTATGATTACTTCATTAAAGGGAGAATTTAGGTTGGATGGAATCCTTCTTTGATAAATTTTGAAGCTACTTCAGCCAATGCCTAGTGACCCATGGGAGGTTCAAGTATTTAAACTCCGGCTCAATTTGTGGAATCTCGGTTATATATGCTGAACATACTTTCATTTCTCAGCGGTCACTTTGGGCGGAACTTGTTAGTGCTAGTGTCGCCATGCAGGATTCTGCATGGTTAGTGGCAGGAGATTTTAATGCCATTAAGGACTCGTCAGATCGAGTAGGTAGCTCGGATACTTGGATACCTTCGTTTGATAAGTTTGGGCATTGTTTAGTTTAGGCCGAGTTAGAAGGTTTAAGATACATTGGCTATCGATTCACTTGGGCTTCTTCGGGTGCCAACCACAAGCTAAGAAAGATTGATAGAGTTCTTATTAATTCCAAGTGGAGCCAAGACTTCTCCTTCTCGGAGGCCTCGTTCCTTGCCCTGGGCATTTCCGATCATTACCCCTATGATCATTAGAGTTTTGGCCCATTTTCATTAGAGAAAACCCTTTAAGCTCTTCGACTTTTGGATGAAGTATCCAGCCTTTCGTGCAATCGTTACTCAGGTATGGGAGAACTCGGTGGAGGGAGTCCCCATTTACAAGTGAGTATGCAAACTAAAAATCCTCAAGGGCCGCCTCAAGCTCAACGAGGATTCTTTTTCTAATATCTCTGCTGGAACAGCTGAGGCAAGGAATGTTTTGTGGGTCACTTAAGATGCCCTCTAGCAAGACTCAACAAATGTTGTCCTTGCTGAGCTTGAAAAGAACTAGTTGCAGACATACTCGGATTTCGGATTCAAGAGTAATATTTCTTTAGGCAGAAATTCAGGGTTAGATAGCTCAAAGAAGGTGACCGACACCAAATTCTTTCACCATTTGGTCAATAAAAGAGCTTTGAGGAATAGAATCCTCTTGGTCCTTAATGCATCGGGTAATCCAATCACAGATCTAGACTTGGTGCAGCAACAATTTGTCAACCACTTCCAAGACCTGCTTCCGCCATGTGATTTGCTAGGGCGGCCTGTTGTCCAGGAGATTTGGGCGGTCATCCATCGTACCCTCAATGATGAACATGTCAAATCTCTATCTCGTCCTGTTTTTGATTTAGAGATTCAGGATACTATATTCTCTCTAGTTTGCGGTAAGGCCCCTGGGCCGGATGGCTTTAATGTCGAATTTTTCAAGCTTAATTGGGAGACGATAGGACCTTCGGTTTTTGCATCGGTCAAGGACTTCTTTGTCTCTAGGAGATTACTACGCGAGTAACACCATTTTAGTCTTAGTACCGAAAGTTCTCAATACTTCTACGATATCTGACTATAGACTTATTGCTTGCTGTAATATAATTTACAAATGCATCACCAAGCTTTTGGCTAATTGAGTGGCTGCCGTGCTTCAAGATATAGTCAGTCCTCCCCTAAAATGCGTTCGTTAAGGGCCGAAGGATCAGGGATAACATCCTCCTCGCCCAAGAGCTTTTTAGTGGTTTCCACCTTAATACATACTTGCCAAAGTGTGCTGCCAAAGTGGATTTCCAAAAAGCCTATGATATACTTAACTAGGACTTCTTGGAGCTTACTCTCTGTGCCTTTGGGTTTCCTGATCATTTGATCAAGCTTATCATGGTTTGTATCCACACACTTAAATTTTTCATCTTTTTAAATGGTGAGCTACATGGTTTCTTTGCGAGTGGTCATAGACTTCGTCAAGGAGACCCCTTATCACCTTACTTATTCACTTTGGCTATGGAGATTTTTTCTAGGATCCTTTCCCTTCGATCTAGGCAACCAAGCTTCAAATTCTTCTGGAGATGTAAAGTAACGGGCTTATCTCACTTATTCTTTGCAGATGACGTCTTCCTCTTTAGCCAAGCAAACTTGGCCTCGGTCTCTCTTTTCAAGGAAGGCCTCGATACCTTTTTTGCTTGGAGTGGGTTGTATCCTAATATAAACAAAAGTGAAGTTTTCCTTGCTGGAGGGACGGCCCTTCTTTAAACCCAAAGACTTCTCACCTTTGGTATCTAGGAAGGAAAACTACCAGTTTGGTACTTTGGGGTTCCTATTATCACCACGAGACTTGGCAAGTCAGACTGCATCTCTCTTGTCAACCGCATTACGATAAGGGCACAATTTTGGGCTTAGTGCTTTCTATCCTTTGCAGGTCGCCTACAGCTGATAAGGTCGGTCCTTCATGCAATACAAGCTTATTGGGCTAGTGTTTTTATGATGCCTAGAGCTATGTTAGACCGCATGAAGCAAATTCTAAGACAATTTCTCTGGAAAGGCCCGGGCCTTGGAAGAGAAGGTGTGAAAGTCTCTTGGGATGGTGTTTGCCTTCCGAAAGGAGGACTGGGCCTACGCAAGCTTTGAGATTGCAACACGACAGCCGTGCTTAAATACATTTGGATCCTCTTCATTGATAATGAATCATGTGGTGTAAGTGGATTCACTCTAATTTTTTGAAAATGAGAAATTTCTAGGTTGTTAACAGGCCGACGGTTTGTTCTTGGGCTTGGAAGAAAATACTCTTACTTAAGGGATATTTTCGCCATTTCTTTCAATGGAGCATAGGGGATGGCTGCTTAGTGTCTCTATGGTTTGATCATTGGCACCCTAGGGGTCCCCTTAATCTTTTGTTTTCAGAAACTTTTATCTACCAATCGGGGCTGCCCAGAATGGCCTCGGTTGCAAACTTGTTCTCCTAAGAGGGCCAGGAATTCAAGACCATTTTATGTGGCATCCCAAAATTCTTAACGACCTCTAGTTACATTAAAGTCTATGAATAGGTGATGGAAGTACCATCAAGTTATTTTATGGTCATTTAATCCATAATTTGCAATAAGATATATGGCCAAGCTTTTAAGGGATAATTATGTGATAGGAAAGAAAATTCTAACATTGGCCATGTGCATCATAAATCGGAATTTATGGATTTGTGACTATAAGTTTAATGGCCTTATTATTTATGCAATTAGATATTTATTTAAATGATGATTAAGATATATTATAAAAATAAAATAAAATAAACTTGGGCCATTTAAGTTTGGACCTAGGGCCCAAGTGAGATGGGCCTAAAGTGGGCCATAAGCCCGGCCCATTGTCGCGCATGGAGGGGGAAGGAGGAGCCGCATGGCTTCCTCCAAGTGTCTTCAACGAAGGAGACACTTGTCTCCTTCTTAGGGACAAGTGTCCCCCATGCAAAGAGGGGGTGCATGCAATATAAATACAACCAAAAAGGAAGAGAGAGAGGGAGTGGCTGATGGTTGAGGGTTGTCGTCCAAGAGAGGTGCCGAGAGAGAGGAGAGAAAGAGAGAAAGAGAGGAAGAGAGGAAGAGAGAAAGGAAGGAGCTCGCTCGTCGCTGCCCGCACGCCGTTCGTCCGTTGCCGGTGTGCCGCCGTTCGTGTGGTCTAGAGGCAAGTTGGGGTCCTTTGCTGCTCTTGCATGTGTGTGTGTTACATGTATGTATAGTGTCGAATTTGAGTGATTGGAAGGGAGAAACCGAGGCTTGGATGGCTTGTTCTTGAGTGGTGTTGGTGTTTTCGCTTGAACAGTTTGAGTCAGAATGTTGTGTGAGCTAGCATGCATGTTTAGAGTTAGCTTTTTGGCTTTGATATCTTCATGAAATTTGTAGCTAACATCTTAAACTACAACATACTAAAATTTTGTGGAAAATGATGGAGATTTGAGGGGTCAAACTATCATCTTATGGAGATGTCAGATCTGGAATGTTTTTGCATGAATCCGCTCGAGTCAGAATGTTGTGAGAGCTTGCATGCATGTTTAGAGTTCGATTTTGGATTTGGTCTCTTCATGAAAGTTATATCAAACATCTTAAACTACAACATACTAAAATTTGGTGGAAAATTACGGAGATTTAAGGGGCTAAACTCTCATTGTACGGAGACCTCAGATCTGGAACGATTTCACTGACCTCTTGATGAATTTGTGGTTGCATGTTGATTTGTGCTAAGAATATCTCTTTGATATCTTCATGAACGTTGTAGGGGACATCTTAAAATACAACATACTTAAATTTGAAGTGAAATGAACAAGTATAACCTAGTAAATCGACTAGATCTTGAAGACGGTAATTCTGGAGATGTATTACAGGACACCCGAGACTTCATGGACCTAAATGACGACTATACACTGGATATTTAAAACATCTTTATGTAGAACATATCCAAATTTCAGAGGAAAAGAAGAAGAATAGGTAGGTGAAAACTCAGTATTTCGGAGAAGCATGTACTGGACGATTCGGTGATGGATCCAGAAGCTTCGTGAGACTGTAGAAATTAATCTAAAAAGAATCTAACTTGGAAACCTTCATGAAAGATGTACGAAAATTTATTGGCCGTAACTTGGTAGAATGTCGTAATTTTTGGAGGTCGTATGGATATTTTAATCGAATTTCTGCGGAAACTGTGCATTCTGGTTTCATCTGAAAATTACATGCTGTTTTGTGTAAATTATGGATTTGTATGGATTTCTCATTGGCCGTGTATTTTGCATGAAATCATTATTCTATTGTCTTATTTATTACTTGCCTTAATTTTATGATTTTTGAGATTATATAAATAATTAAATTTAATATTTTTGAAAATGGCACAAGCTGGAATTTAAATAAATTTAAAAAGAGCATGATAAATGGATTAATTTAATTGGCATAAATTCCATGAATTTTATTTTATAAATAATTGTACCATGTTGCATGTATGATGAGGTCTTGATGTATGCATGACAATGAATTGAAATGCATGTGTGAATTCAATGTTGAACATGATTTTTGGTTGCCTTTGCATCTTATGCCATGCTAAATTGAGACCGAAATTGGTGAACATGAATAATGTTAAATGAGGAGATTGTTGTGGCGGATGGTAATGCCCGGAATGTATAGAGATACATTGCCGGATGGCCCCGGGAGTGTCGGGATGCCCGGTCGTATACGGTACGTAATTCCAGGGGAGGCCTGGTGGTATGTCGGTACATAATTCCGAAAGCCCTGGAGGTTTGTGCCCAAGGGGGATGCCTCGCGATGCTAGGATTGGGGTGCGGGATGCCCGGCCAGGGAGTGTAAATGCCGAAAGCCCTGTCGGAGGTCTTTGCCCGAGGGGAATGCCTCGTGATGCCAGTTGGGATGCAAGATGCCCGGAATGTGGGGGGCCGGATGCCCGGTGGCCTAGAATGGCTGAATGCCGGAGGTTTTCTCGCATGGGATGCGAGTGTATAATATGGGATGAATTGGTGATCCGAGGAAGGATGATGTGGTGATCAAATTGAAAGTTAAAAGTGGAAATCAAAGTATGATGATGATGATGATGATGATGATGATATATGATATGGCATGATGATATGCACGATGATGATGATGATGATATATGATATGGCATGATGATATGCATGATGATAATGATGATGATATATGATAAGGCATGATGACATGTGTGATGCGATGATGTCATGAGGATGACGACGTGTATGATATGATGCTGATGACATGTATGGTATGATGATGTCATGTATATGATGATGATGACATGTGTGTAATATAATAACGTCATGATGACGACTATATGAGTAAGACATAAAACTCCTTCGACGCCTTTGAAACTCTTTCAAATAGGGTGATCCCGGGTGGTTGATAACTAAGATACACATGTATGTGTTATGATTGTGGTGATGATGCATGATAGTATATGTATGGCTTCAAGGTAAGTAATGCCTGGAATGCATGTATGATTTGTATGATGCATTGAGTGGTTATTGGTCCTTTACCTGCTGAGTGGTTGTACTCACCCCTTCGGGGACCAACATTTCAGATTAGTAGATGGAGTGAGCTGTTGGATATGACCGCGAGGAGGAGGATAGCAAAGGAGGGAACTTTTGGACGCCAACACTGGTTGATGAACCTTAAGCATACGATTGTGGGAGGAGAAGTCGGTCATCTTTTGAAGTATAGCCTAGTATAGGAAACTATGGCACTTCGATGTACTGACTAAAGATGTCCATCTGCTTTATGTAAATAAAAGTATACGGCTTTAACTTATATAAGATGTTTAGTAGGTGTGCATCATTTTCCGTATATAGGGAAAGGAGTTGATGGATGTGCTTCTGCTATATGAATTGCGCAAGGGACCGATAAAAAAAAAATTGTAAACCCCAAGGTTGTATGGACCCACTGCAATTGAAATAGTATCAGAGTGATATGTTAATAAAGAAAGTGAAAGGTAAGCGAACTGTGGCGACCCTAACGGATTGGGGGCCATCAAGGGATGCCACATTTTAGAGTCGTAGGAGTCTCCCCTCCCCGTCCTTTCACAAAATCCGGAAGTTTTTTCGATGGCTTGAGAAAACCTCAGGCACCTTTTCAATTGCTTCTGCATGGGAAATCATTCGGCCGAATGGAACCTTAGTTCCTTGGTTCTCATTTGTTTGGAGCAACTCACTCACATCGTGGTATTAATTCAACTTGTGACTCATTGTTAAGAACTAGCTGCCTACCCAGGTTCTTTTGCTTTCTTATGGGAGGATTGATGATGTCTTGTGTGCCTTTTGTAATTCTAGGCTAGACTCTATCGATTATTTATTTTTTGGTTGTCGTATTATTGCCGACCTCGCGTCTTTTTGGGTTGCTAGGTGCAACCAACCTTAGCGAAATAGGACTTGTTAGGACAATCTCCGGTGAGCCTTGAAGTTTCTTTGAGGCAAGGAATTATATCATTACATTGCTCACTTCTCTTTTGGAGCTCTTTACCATGTGATCTAGAAAATGAGAAACAATATTCTTTTTAGGGAACAATCTTTGTTTATCCTGGCCATGAAGAACCACCTTGTCAAAGTCGTCAAGGACAAAGCCTTAACTTTCAGCAATGCTGCGGACACCTCAAGAAATAGGAGGATTCAACGCAATTGGGGAATTGACCCATCCATTTTCTCTCATGTGTTGTATGATAATTCCCTATAATTGTGGTTTGTTGATGCTGCCACTATTTTCACTGTTCTTTGTGATTCTTGTGTGGTATCTTGGGTGTCAGGTCCTTCCTTTATTTTTAGTTTGTGGATTGCCAGTGTTTGGCCCTTTCCCCTTTTATTTTTCTCAGCACCCTTCCACTCGGGTTGACTTGTCTGTCTTCCTGAGTGCAAGTTTTTTGGTGCCAAGTTTCTTTTGTTGTATAGCTTGTTGGTTAAAGTCAATATATTTATTACCTTTACCAAAAAAAAACAATTAGTGACCTAGTTTCACTAATCAACTAATAAGGGAAAGTGACGTTCACACGTTACTGAGATAAGATAAGTAACATATAAATGTTACTAGTATGTATGGGTAACTCACAATTGTTACTAGCACCTTACGAGTGAAAATTAGTCATTCATTGTTCATAGCCAATCAACTACATGCACTTAGTGTCTTATCGTGTGCAATCATCATAAATCCCTTTTTCCTCTAGCGCACCTTATTGCTCTAGACAAACCTAGGCTTTGATACCACTCCAGCTGTGACAACTCTCAGCCCGTTAGGGTCGCCACAACGTTCCCAGGTTATTACTATTAGTTTTATGCGGAAGTGTATATCGACAACTCCATAATTACTTAAAACGACGCACATGAAAATATAGAACCGAACACTTTTATTTATTTATATCTTTTAGACGACCTAAGTCGGTACATTAGGGTCAAAAAGTTCCTTCTTCTAGTTGTCACCAAAACACTATCCCAACCATCTTATTGCATATCTACACGACCGTCTACGTAGCACATCCTGGTCTTGCCAAAAATGCCACCTTTGTCCCCCATGCCCTCCTACTACTCGACCCCCTATCACCGTTGTCATTGTCTGGGAGTGGAAGTGGTCACACCGTACGCCTATTGACCCTGGCGTATAGTGAGATGAACCCCATCAGCACGGGGCCTAATGGAAGACTAGAATCCACTGTCAGGATCATAGTGATCCAAATGAAAGTAACCTCAGGGAAATCGGGGTCGACTTGCTCCACTTGGTCCCACGTGAGATCAGTGGGGACGCCGTAGAGCATCGTGGAGGACACAAGTAGTAGAGGCATACTTACGTGTCTGAAAAATAGTAGTCCACAGGAGATGAGTACAACCACTCAGCAAGTAAAAGCCTATTAGACTATACCACATGAGTCTACCACTACTCATTCGATGGAATCCTAAACATGCAATATACGAGATTGAAATAGCTCAATTGGCAATGACTCTAAAGGAATTTCACGGAAATGATACACTAGGGAGTAAGTAGACATTTGGGAATTTCAGTAATCATATCTATTTTGGATATAGCTGCCACCATCTTCTGAAGGCCATGTTGCACCCCTCCAGGCATTTCGCACCCTAACTAGCATCACAAGAACCTACGGGGTCCTTATTTCATTCCCCAGGCATTTGGAGAGCATCACGTTACGCCCCCTCCAGGCATTTCGCATCCCACTTAGCATCGCGAGGACCTCTAGGGCTTAATCACATCCCCCAGGCATTCGGAGGGCACCATGTCACGCCCCCCCAAGCATCCCAACACCCGAGACATTGTCACCATGGTGGACTGATGGTATCCAATCAATTCAAACCATGGCGTGGCAACTTAAGGATTCTATTTGATGTCATCCAAACATAACTAGACTGACCATCCACCGATGCATAAGTCTATGGCCATCAACCTAACCAAACTCACACTATTCAAAAATCAACTTAGTTTTACCAAATCGTTTAAAGAATTCTAACACCTGAAACACTAGGCAGAACACGTGGAGTTATCCTAGTACACATCTAATATGACTTGGACTTTGCGAAGCTACATAAGCCCTATTTCAACCATAGCCTCGACTAATCCTATACCACCTAAATGTTACTCTCCTCAAGTTTGAAGAAGATCCGTACCAGGATTGGACTGACCTGCAACAACTCGACCTATGGAAGACCAGTGCTGACTTTTTCAACTATCAATGCGGTTCACAGCCTTACAACTTGAAACCAATGCTGACCGTGTCGATGGTCGTCACAATACACGATCATACGAGTCGGTATCGAATCTAGCTCTAACCAACAAGAAGCAAACATGATTACAATGGCAACTCAATGCATTCGAGCTCGAATTTTATCTATTCCTAGAATGGAAATCCAAGTAACGATAGCACCACATAATATAGAAAAATAAGACCTCCGCTTGCCTTGAATCCACGGTGGTGCAAGCTGTGGTGCGAGCTGATGGCAGAGTGGTGAGAAGATGCGAGCTGAACAATGGTGAAGTTGTGAGATCGCTGGTCGGCAGCAAGAACAAAGCGAGATGGTGGTGCGGTGAGGTGGTGTAAACGGTTGGCGTCGAGCAGTAAGGCACGGACGAAGCTGTGAAAGTCTGGGTGAAGAGGTATCTTTGCTGTAGACGCTGTTGAACGAAATAAATCATGAGGTGAAGGAAAAACGGTCTTCTTCTTCTATGCTAAGGTTCCTTCGCCTGTTGACTCTCTTGGTCAACTTTTCCTTCAAAGTTTGTGGCAGCAGAAGGAGAGGATAGCTCCGTGAATTCGTGTCCTGGCGTGAGAAGTCTCCATTGGTTCATGACACTTTGTAGGTTAATGGCAAGGACGTGGCTGCATTATGGAGTCACGGTCTTCATTTGTGTCGAGCCCAAGAGCAGGCGGAGGGGGGGGTCAACATGGGTGATGGTGGGAGCTCTCGACTCCTCTCTTTAACAAGTGCACGTATGCATGGGGATGATGGAGAATTGCATGAAGAAGCAGCTTGGTAACGTATCGAAGGAAGTAAACGTTGGCGGGAGAGAAGACGTGGGGCGTGTTTGGTAACATTTCTACTTAAAAATTGTTCTAGGAAACAGAAATAGAAAAAGTGTTTCTGTTCTAGGGAACAATTTTTGAACAAAAACACGTTGGGTAAACTTGTTCCGGAAATTTAAAAAAAAAATGAACAGAAACATGTTTGGTAAATTTGTATAATTTTTTTTATTTCTTTTATTTTTTAATATTTTTATTTTATTTTTTCTATTTTCTTTCTTATTTTTCTTATTTTCTTATTTATTTTTCCTTTTTTTTTTTTCTTTTTCCTTCTTTTGGCCGGTGGCCTCGCCCAGCCACGGCGAGGCGAGCTTGAGCTCGCCAGATCCCGGCGAGGCCGAGCCTCGCCACCGCTAGGCGAGCTCGGCCTAGGCGAGATCGAGCTCGCCCAACCCGATGCGAGGTCGGCCTCACTAGGGGCTGGCGACGCTCCGGCGAGGTTGTCGGCCCTCGACGGCCGGTTGTTGGCCATGGCCGAGGCCGGCGACCGGCCGAAGAGAAAAGAAAGAAAAAAGAAGAGAAAAGAAGAAGAAAAAAGAGAGAAGAAGAAAGTGTTCCTAAATTTTGTTCCAGAAACAAGAAACAACTTTTTTTTTTTTTGGTTTTTGTTTCTGTTCTAGATGTGTTTTGGGAACAAAAAATAATTTTGAACAAAAAAAACGCAAACAAACGCGTTTATGTTTCTTTTTTGTTCTCAGGAACAAAAAAACAAAAAAATTGTTTAAAAATAGAAAAAAGAAATCAAAACAAACGCAGCCCAAGAGGAGGCGAATGGGGGGTCAACGTGGGTGATGGTGGGAGCTCTCGGCTCTTCTCTTTAACAAGTGCACGTATGCATGGGGATGAAGGAGAATTGCATGAAGAAGCAGCTTGGTAACGTATCGAAGGAAGTAAACGTTGGTGGGAGGGCCGATCTTGAAATATTTTTGTTTGAACATCTCATGATCGTGGTCCATCTGTGTGGTCACATTAATCTCGGTTGTGACATTTCATGAAGAAGAAAATTTAGTGAGGTAGCAAACTAGGTGGGGTTCAAGTTGTCATGGTACGATGGGGGCGTGACGATGAGGTGGTGTTGTGGACGTGGCGATTTGGTACAGTGATGGTGGTGGCGAAATAGTGGCTGTGAGTGGTGCCAGCATCATAGTTTGTAGACACGGCATAGACCGTTAAGTATTCGAGGTTCGGGCGAAGTCGGGATATCACACAAGGTCTAGTCCTTGGGCTCGTCAACCAGCCCTAAGGCCGATCCTATGGCTAGTCTAAGATGTTGTGCCACAATCCATGGTGAGTTCGAGACTAATCCATGTTGAGTTTATTTGATCCATGGTCAATTCTCAGTTGTTATGTAATCGTGTGGGATCAATGGATATGCCTCGACACTTCACAACCAGTATAATGACCATGTGGAATTACTTGCAACAGGTACATGACCATGCAAAATCGATCCATAATTGTCAATTGATCAATTCATGACAGTGCGTGATCATCCCATAACCAATCATTATGATCGAATACTCTAAGTATAACTGATCATTTAGTCACTTATTCCTGAACAGGTTAAATGGCTCATAACCAACCCTCGAGTCAGCTTATGGCCTATTCCTTACATTGGCGTGCTGATCTTTAGCCTACTAAACGGAACCAAAGTAAGGGTCTAAATCAGGGATGTTACAAAATCTCTCTTTCATTTTTCTACCCATAATTTGAAGCTTAGAATTCAAAGCATTTGCCACGTTATCCAAATATTTATACAAAAGACCTATCCCCTCAAAATAATAATCTGAAATAATATATGAACTCCCTAACATTCAATTAATGGCATCATAGAACAATTTTAGAAAGTCCAAAAGAATAATAATTTTCCCAATCATTACTTTAGGAAGTTCATGGTTAAGTTTACTTGCAAAAGATAGATTGTCTTATTCCATCATTTCAAAAGTTTTTCTGAGCTTTATGGCAATGTCTAACATAAGGTAAGTGGAGTTTCATTTAACGACGATGTCAAGAATAATTGAACCCTTGTAGATTTTTTTTTCTCTCCATGCAAAATTGTAATGTTTTGGCTCTCATGGGAGAATCCCTCATATATCTAACCACATTTTGGATACATGCAATAGATTCACGTACCATAGTTAAGCAATCTCTCACAATAAAATTTAATATATGAGTGGTGCACCTCATGTGTAAAAAACTACCATTTAAGATCAACAACCTTTCTTTTAAAAGTTTTTTCTTCAAATAAACAATTGCAATATCATTCAAACTAACATTATCTACGGTGTTTGTGGACACTTTTTTTTTTATTCGCCATTCATAGATGTATATCTTTATCATTTTACCAACCTTCCCACCCTATGACTATGCAAGAAAACTCCTTGTACGTTGTCAAGTGTTTCCCCATTGCAGAAGTATCATTAGCAACACGGTATTTATACATAGACTCATAGTGAACGCACTTCACTAGATATGTTTTCCCCTTCTCATCTTCGATTATTGCATAATAATTGCAGCAAATCAAATATATATTTTTTATCACGAAGAGAAAGATAAGAACTAACTTGTGACATCCTAAATTTCGACCCTGTCTCGATTAAATGAAATGGGTATTTCGTTGACGCACCTATGGTCATTATGGCAAACAAACTATCAAGTGAAGCCGTTAAAGGACATAAACGCGACAGACTCGAGAATTCGATCAGAAATCGACTACTCGACTGTGATAATCGGCAAGGGTCAATATGGCACCATTATAATCAATTAGTGATCGGATATAAGTCGATTTTGTGGGTGATTCCACACAATTGCGATATTTGCGTCGAACGACTATAACCCGATTTTCTGTTGATTCTGTACCCAGTACTCGTAATTGAAACCTTGATATTTTTACGACAACTGAGAGTCGCTTATGAGTCGGAGATGCACAAATGTGGATCGAAATTATTGGTCATGGGTGAAACGCGCTAAAATCCCTAAAAGTTACCCGATAGGTTAGGTTGCGCTAAAATTGCATTCGGTCGCTTTTAATCACGAAATTGAACTTAGTTTCAGGAATTGAACATTCAAGCATGTCACAATTTATTTTTATGACCTCGTCTTATCTTTCGAGAAATTTCCGTCGAGCCCGAAATTTTTACAGAAAAATCGATTTTGGACAAATTGGAAAAGAGTTGCAAATTCGGATGGCTGAGCAAAAAGGGGTTTTCTACCTTCGATTTGGCTTTGTTTGTTGAATTTTGAACTAAATCTCCATTGGTTGGGCCATTGACATTAAGCATGAAGACTTTTAGGTTTAACACTTGAGTGTTTAGGATATTTAGGCTTGACTTTTATGGTCCCTCTCTCTCTCTCTCTCTCTCTATCATCTCCCTCTTCCTCCCTTGTGTACACTCTTGTTTCAACTACCCATCCTCTTCCTAAATTCCCTCCTCCCCTCACGCCCCATTCTTCTTCCTTTTGCTACAGCAACCCACCACCTCATTCCATTTCCCCTTTTATATGGCCGCATCATCCCACTTTCCCCCACCAACGAGCAGCCCAACCATCACCTCAGCATGTCATCCTCATCGTCAACTTCACTGACCACCAACGCCACTCACACCAGCGGCATCTTCTTCGTAGCTTTCTCACTCGCTGCCAGAACAGCCTTCCATCTTCACACCATCATCTAATAGCCGCGTTCGCCCGTCTTTCCACCAACGACCACCAATAGCGGCTTATACTCACCATCGGAACTCCTTGGCCGCACCATTAGTAGCCCCGACCAACAACCACATAACAAAACCAAGCCCCTTGGTCGAGCCCTTGTAGGGCCTTTTTTTTGCGCCGATTGGCCTTCGTTTGAGACCCAGTAGTTACAGATCTCACTGCCATCACCGTGAGCCCGCCGCCGTCCTAATCTGGTGAGTTAACTCCCTAATCCTTTATTAGGTTGTTAATTGCACTTAAGGGTTAGATTAGTGTTAATTAACTTAGTTAAATTAGTATTAAGTGAGATTAGCCTTAATATAGATTAATGTTAATCTAGATTGGTTATATTAACTTTAACATGGATTAGTGTTGATCTAATTGGTTAGATTAGCACTAACGAAGATGGTTTAGTCTAATTTAGTGGATTACTCAAGGATTAGTTTGCTGGACGCTCACCATTTGCTATTTTTGTGGATCAATTCTTGAGCAATGTTTAGACATTTCAGTTACAACATATATTTTAATCAAGATTTTATGGATTTACAAGAATGAGATTTCAGCTTCATTACAATCAAAACAGAATTTCGGATTGTGCTGATCCTATGATCTTTTGGTGTTGTAAGGAATTTTATCAACTCTTAGGGTTCCATTTTTAAAAGAGTTTCTTCACAAAAGTTGTTCCTCACATCTTGCAATTTAACATATTCAAATTTCAAATCAAACAGACATGTTTTGGACCCCGGACCAAACTTATTTTTGAAATTAGAATTTCTGGAAACGGACACAGTTTTTGTAACGGTTTGAGTGATTTGCTACTCTTAATATAGAATGATCTGGATCAATGTGTCTTCATGAAAAAAGTTCTTTTAAGTGTCCTTTAGAACATATTAAAAGAACATATTCAAATTTGAAAATTTTCTGAGCTCATTTGATTAGGTTTTTGGATTTAAACTTGAAGATGCGCAAGTGGCCGGTTTGCCGGTTAGGACCGGTAGTGATTTTGTGATTATTCTTGGTGTCGTGCTTGTTGGATAACATATATTACGTGATTTGGCTAACTTTTGGCATGCTTAGAACTTATGCATGATGTGATGAGATGGATTGCTCTATGTTGGTTGTTTAGTATTATTGTAAAAGGTGACTTCTTAGATTATTAAATAGAAAATAAATGAGGTGTCGGGTCCGGACACCAAAACTTATTTGCCCAATAAAACAATAGGATTTTAAATTAGGTGCATGCAAAGTTTGACGAATTAATTTTGAATACGTGAGCACCTACAAATTTATTTTTAAACATATTGAACAAAAAAAGGGGCTACTAAGGTTTGTTTTCAAAAGAAGGTGGTTGGAAAAGAAATTAGAAAAGAAATATGATGTTGGGTTTGGACAGCAAGTTTTATGTGCTCAATAAATCAATGAGGTTTTATACGAGGTGCGTGCAAAGTTTGGCGGGTTAATTTCAAATGCAGAACCCTGTACAAATTTATTTCTGAAGGTTTAAACAAAAAAAAAGTTACTAAATTTATTTTTAAAATGGGATTTTGGTATTTTGGCTATATGATGGAAGGTAAAAGGTTGACCCAATTGATGAGGTGCCTACATGATTAGGTTACTTAAGTAGTTCAGTTTAATTAATCACAACTTATTTAATTACTCGCAATTTATTTAATTAATTATAATTAGCGTAATTTGTGAAGGATTAGCCGTTTTTTTAGAATTGTATGCTGATTCTCATGGTTAAGTTTATATGTGAAATTGATTGTGTATTTGTGCAATTGGGTGCTTAATTATCGTTTTGAATTATTATTACAAAAATTAGATTTTGGTATTTAAATAGAAAAATACCGGGTGTCGATTTTTAACGCCAAAAATGTTTTAGGTACTATATAAAATCGTGAAATTTTGAAAAGAAAGTATATCGCATTTTATAGATCAATTTGACTATGTGACCACGCATAATTATTTTACCGGATATTTTTAATACGAAGAAAATTGGTTAAGTCTATTATTTGAAATGGAAGTATTTTAGTGGAAAGCACGATATTCTTGGCCGAGTTTGGATGTGCGTGTTATTGCTATCAGAACCATCACCCAACGGGAGTTTAGAGACGATACCCAATTTATCGGATGTCTGGCAAGAGTACGGAAACTGGTCACGGTAGAGGCTGGACCGCTACCCCTTTTTAGGATGCCGTTTGGGTGGGAGGTGTTGATGTTGCCATGCCTAACGGGGCGGGATGATGCCCGATTTTTATCGGATGGCCAACGGGAGTCTAGATGAACGCCGATTGGGGAGTTGGCCACGGCTGATGGACTGTAATAACTGGAACATACATGAGTGGATGAAATAGCCATGCTTGATTATGGGACAAAATTGTTTGACACGGTATGGGACGTTTCATAACGGTTTTACCCTATAATTGGGATTCATGTGAATATTGATGGATGAAATGAGGTGTTCCAGTTGTTAAGCATGCTTGTGATATCTATAATGCTTATATGGTGCACTAATGTGCAGGGACGCGTCCAAGTGAGGTAAGTTCTGGATGGTGCATGTTTAGGACGCCCCTGAGTGAATTCTCGTCCTAATCGAGGTTTACCGTTTTGACTCACTGAGATTTTTATCTTACCCCGTCGTGATTTAAATATTTTCAAGTCCTTAGATAGAGAACTCAGAGCCCAAGGCTAGAGGGTTCGGTGTGTAGGTGGCCTAGGGTTTTCTTTTGGATAAAGACTTGTCAATACGAACCCTTAGGTTAACTTGGCATGTATATGAAGTGTGTTTTGAGAAAAATTGGTTATCCTGCTTTTCTATTATATGTTTGTTGTTGTCTGGGTATATGTTTAATTTCGCTTCCACATGTGCATAAAACGAATGAGTTAGCGACACATCGTGGAAACGTCGCAATTTTAGTCGACCGTCGAGGGATGTGCACATGCCCGAAGTTCGGGGCGTGACACAAGTACCTTGTTTGTTGCACTCATAGTAGAGATGGCTCTTCTTTACTTTCATTGCTCGACAATTCCAATTCATTGATCGGATTCATCTCCACATTCATCCATCTCCATTGACATGTTATCGTGATATGTCAACTTCACACATACACAATAACAACAACGGGATATAATTAGAAATTTCAAAATAAAGACCAAATATTTACAAAATAGCAAAACAAATTTCAAGCCAAGGTAGCATTTAGCTCTTTAATTTAATTCTTTAACTATAGCATGGAAATGATTTCATCCCAAAAACTACAGTGCAATGGGGACAAATTGTGCCTTGTGTGTGACATCCTGAAATTCAACCCCGTTTCGATAAAATGAAATGTGCATATCGTCAGCGTGCCTATGGTCCTTTTTCTTTGAACTGATCACTCACGAGTTAACTAACCTATTTGGTGAAGCCGTTAAGGGATATATCCGCAGTAAAATCCCTAAAAGCTACCTAATTTGTTGGATTTGACTAAAATCGCGTCCAGTCGATTTTAATCATGGAATTTGATTTGGTTTCGAGAATCGAATATTTGAGCGTGTCATAATTCATTTTTTTAGGACCTCGTCTCATCGTCCATCAAATTAATGACGAGTCTGAAATTTCAAGAAAGAAATTATCGGAGGAAAAATCGAAGACCAAAAGAAAATAAAAAGGGAAAAGAAAATAAAATAAAATAAGAATAATGGTATTATTTTTATTTTATTTTTCCCTCTCTCCCTCTCTCTTCTTTTCTCTCTCTTTTCTCTCTCCTCTCCCTTCCCCCTTCGTGCGGACAGCCCCCCACCGACTCACTCTTATCTCTCTCTTTCCTTTTGACCAGTCAAGCCTTATCTCTCTCTCTCTCTTCTCTCTCTTCTCCCCACCCCACGTGACCGAATTCTTCTTCTTCTTCATCGCATGCGAACCAGCGAACGGAGGAAGAGCAGAAGCCGTAGTTCGCCGTCGCCGCCCATCTTGCCGCCCACGCCCGTGCCTGTGCGTCCGCCGCCGCCGCCGTGCGCCGCGCCCCCCGTTCCCTCACGCCATGCGTCCTCCCCGAGCGAATCCGCCTCTACCAACCCCCATTCCGCCCCTATCCAGCGCCTCTAGCCACTACTTAGCCCCGTCTAGCCACCGCCCGACCTCCCCGGCGTCCCCCTCAACCTCCGCCGGCCTTCCCTCACCGTCTTGGCCACTGAAGCAGCTCCGGCCAGCCCAAGTCCGCAACCCACCGAGTGGGTTTCCAGCAGCTTTGGGCCCGCTTTTGGGCCGTTTCCGGGCCCCGAACCCGAGCTGTGCTTTGGGAAGTTTTGTTCCTTGCGTCGCCCCCGTCGGATTGATTCGATTTGCGCGCGATTCCAGTAAGTAATCTCATTAATCCTTGCTTAGTGGACTAATTACACTTAAGGGTTGTTTAGTTTTAATTAATTAGGTTTAGGTGGTTAGATTAGTATGGATTAGTGTTTATTAGTCAATTGTGATGCGAATTAGATAAATTGATTATGCAATTAGCAAGTAGACGTAGTCTACTATTTATTGAAAGCATCTCGGGATTTTTCCCGACCCTTAGTGGGCTTCAATTAAGCCTTTCGGGCCTAAGTGGAATTTTTGGTATTTAAATATTATTTTTCGGAATTAAATTAATTATTTATTTATTTTTCGAAAATTCAATTGAGATGGCTAGTGACCCAAATATTATGTTGATGACCGTGGTGAAGTCCGTTTATTTAATCGGGCTTTATTTTGAGCTAAATTGAATTTTTAATATTAATTATTTAATTTTCGAAATTAATTAATTATTTTTTTTTTCCGAAAATTCAATCTGGGATGGCCCATGATCGGAATATTATGCTGATGATCGTGGTGAAGTCCGTTTATTTAATTGGGCTTTATTTTGAGCTAAATTGAATTTTTAATATTTATTAATTAATTTTCGAAATTAATTATTTATTTATTTATTTTTCGGAAATTAAGATTGAGATGGCCAACGACCGAAATCTCGTGATGATCATCGTGGCGCAGTCCATTTATTTAGTTGAGTTGTAATTTGTATGGAATTGATTTAATTATGAATTTTTAGGATATATTCCTAAATGGTTGTTGTTAATTATTTCACTGAGAAATCATTGGGTATTGATTGTCGATATCGAAAGTGGTCGAGTGGAACCGTAAAGCCATTAAATATCGAAAGTAGTCAAGTAGGATCGTAAAGTCACTGAATTTTGAAAGCGGTCGAGTGGGACCGTAAAGTCATTGAATATCGAAAGTAGTCGAGTGGGACCGTAAAGCCATTGAACATCGAAAGTGGTCGAGTGGGACCGTAAAGCCATTAAATATTGAATGTTGTCGAGTGGGACTATGTCTTCCACCTATGCTTAAGATGTGATCTGAGGATCGTGATTCGTAATTGGGAATTGAGATGGAATAATCGAATCGACCTAGAAATGGTCCGACTGACATGTAATCGTCTAAGTCGATTGAATTGTGATTTGACTGATTGTGCATTGAGATATATGAAGTATCTGTATATAACCTTGAATTGCAGGTTGAGACTGATGCCAAGGTACGTCTTCTGACATGTGCGTGTATAGGCAGCCTATAGTATAATGGTTTATTAATCGGACCTTAGTGGGATAGAACTCGCTAAGACGTAGTCTCATCCCGGTTTGGGGAAAACATTTCAGGACCCCGCTGAGGAGCTGAGGAGGAAAAGTCTGAGGAGGAGAATTGAGAGGTGAAACCTGAGGAGAAGTATTTTTGGAAGAAGAAGATAATCCCGAGAGAGATCTTGAGTACAATCCAGATTGACTGAAATTTCATCTTCTTTTGTGAACTCCATTTTGATGTGAATAGAGTAAAGTAAAAAGTTGTGAAGAGTTGTGAAGTACTTTGGTTTATGTCATGTATAAAGGTTTGGTTGTGGATTTCAATATGAAGGATATGGCCTACTTTTCTATCCCATTGTTTTATTGTCTGGGGATTTATAACTGCTTCCGCATGTGCTTAAAAATTGAAAGGGTTGACGATACATAGTATTGGGATATCGCATTTTAAAATTGACCAATTAGAATATGTGTGCGTGCCCGAGGATCAGGGCGTGACATCCCCCTTTTTGTGGTATCAGAGTTAAGTTCAAGATTGGAGTGATAAGGAGCGATAGTTCATGGGATAGTAGTAGGATGGCCTTTAAACTCATGCGGGTGCATGTCTGTGTTAGCTTAATGCTAAAATTGTTTATTGTTTGAATCGCTCTGTTTCTAATTCGGTGTTGAATTGAAAGCAAGTGTTAGTAGATTAAAGCGACACCATGAGCGATCAGGAGCCAAGAACTCCTAGGCAGAGGACCTTGTCCTCAGTGACTCGGGTTAGGACGCCGACAAAAGTTGGTGCCCGAGGTGGCCGAGGTAGAGCGCAAGCTGAGGCTAGCACGAATGGAGTAGCACCACCTCCCGTTGGTGCCGGGGTAGCAGCCCCAGTTGATCAGGGAACAGTTGGGATCATGCAAGCGTTTGATGCTATGCGTGAGATAATAGGGCAGCAGGCCCGGGACCAAACAGCTGCCTTTACTACCGTCGTTGCAGCCGCTACTACTGCTGCTACCAATGCTGTCGCTGCAGTCGCACCTGCCGCCGTACCTGCTGAAGTCCCTCCTGGGAGGCCGATGCCTAGCTTAGTGGAACAGTTTTTGAAATTGAAGCCACCGAAGTTTTCTGGGGCAAGAGACCCCGAAGCTGCTGCTCTATGGATTCAAGGACTGGAGAAAGCCTTTGCTCTATTAATGTGCTCCGAGACTGAGAAAGTGGTCCTCGCAATCTACCAATTAGAAGGAGTCGCAAGTACTTGGTGGAGAACCACTCAAGGAGCGATATTTCGCGAAGGTGTAGCCCTAGAATGGAACGCCTTTGTTGAGGCCTTCAACGGGAAATACTTTTCAGAGATTGCTAAAGAGATAAAGATGGTTGAGTTTTAGCGCCTTCGCCAAGGCTCTATGATCGTGGATCAATATGAGGCGAAGTTTGCTGAACTGTCGCAATATGCCCCTGAATTAGTTGAGAATCCAATAAACCGAGGGAGAAGATTTAGAGATGGACTCAGGCCAAAGTTGAGGAGCCCATTGATTTTGCTGAATTTGAGAAATTATAATGACCTTTATGAGAGGGCTTAGATGATCGAAAGAGACCAGAACGATAGAGCCGCCTCATCTGGATCGAGGTTTAGCTCTCATAGAGACAACATCTGCCAAGGAAAGAGGCCGATGTTTGGAAATAGATTCCAAGGCCCACCCAGGAAGAAGGGTGGATTTAATAGATCAAGACCCATTAGAAATTATGTGTGTCGCTTTTGTGGGAGAAGACACAAGATAGCACCGTGCCCAGCTAGGACGGTTGTGTATTTTGAATGTGGCCAAAAGGGTCACATCGCAAGGAATTGTCCAATGAAGCAAAGAGGACAACCTCAGTTACCGCCGCCGCCACTGATGAGACAGATAGGAGGGTATGCCCCTCAGAATGCACCGCAAGGAGGACAATAGAGACCTTCAGTTCAAGGCACCGTGTACGTAATTACCCAAGGTCAGGCAGAAGCTGCGCTTGGTGTTATCACAGGTAAGGTCTCGCTCAACGACCAACCTGTTTATGCTTTGTTTGATTCGGGAGCAACCCATTCCTTCATTGCCGAACAATATGTTAGGATGCTAGGATTGAGTCCTATATTGTTAGAGTCGGCAATTTGCATATCTACACCCTTGAAAGATAAAGTTATTGCTGTTTTGGGATGTTCGGGGTGCAAGTTAGAGATTGGTGAGCGAGTGGGGAAAATTAACTTGTCCTAGCCATGTATGATTTTGATTTGATAATTGGCATGGACTGACTCACCAATCAACGAGTTAAAATGGATTGCTATCGCAAGGCGATTCAGTTTGACCCGTTAGGGGGTAAGAGTTTTGAGTTTGTTGAGAATCAAGGAGGACCTTCAATTTCTTTAATCTCGTCGTCGGAAGCAGCTCGTATGTTAGATGAGGGTTGCCGAGGGTACTTAGCAACTGTCGTGGATACGACAGTTGAGAGCTGAAAATGGAAGATATTGCAGTGGTACAGGAGTTTCCAGATGTTTTTCCAAAAGAATTGCCAGGGTTACCGCTAGAAAGAGAAATTGAATTTGTAATTGAGCTAGCACCAAGGACAGAACCGATCTCAAAGGCACCTTATTGAATGTCGTTATCTGAGTTGAATGAACTGAAGGTATAGATGCAAGAATTACTGGATAAATGATTTATTCGTCCTAGTGCATCACCTTGGGGAGCACTAGTTCTATTTGTTAAGAAGAAAGATGGATCGTTGCGCCTGTGCATCGACTACCGACAGCTCAACTAGATAACCATTAAGAACAAATATCCCCTCCCAAGGATTAATGATCCGTTCAATCAGTTGCAAGGAGCGTCAATATTCTCGAAGATTGATTTGAGGACGAGATATCATCAGTTGAGAATTAGGAAAGAGGACATTCCTAAGTCAGCATTTCGTACTCGATATGGTCATTATGAGTTCACAGTGATACCGTTCGGGTTGACGAATGCTCTAGCTGCTTTCATGGATATGATGAACAGAGTGTTCAAGAAATACTTAGATCAGTTTGTGATCGTGTTCATAGATGATATCTTGGTCTATTCGAGGAGTAATAAAGAGTGTGAGAATCAACTGAGATTAGTGCTCCAGATTTTAAGGACGCATCAATTGTATGCTAAGTTTAGCAAATGTGAGTTTTGGTTGACTCGTGTTGCGTTTTTAGGTCATGTGATTTCCGAAGAAGGAATCTCCGTCAACCCGAGTAAGATAGAAGCCGTGATCAATTAGCAGAGACCGACATCAGTGACAGAAATAAGAAGTTTTCTAGGATTGGCAGGTTATTACAGACGGTTTGTAGAAGGTTTCTCAACGTTGGCATCGCCTCTAACAAAGCTCACGAAGAAAAATGAGAAGTTCATATGGACAGACAAGTGCGAGTGTAGTTTTCAAGAGTTGAAGGAAAGGCTGACTACCACGCCTGTGCTGACGATTTCATCAGGTCCTGGAGGATTCAAGATCTATAGTGATACGTCATTTAGAGGGTTGGGTTGCGTGCTGATACAACATGGTAGGATTGTTGCGTATGCCTCCCGTCAGTTGAGACCGTATGAACAGAACTATCCAACGCATGACTTAGAGCTCGCAGCCATCATATTTGCCCTGAAGATTTGGAGACATTATTTGTGTGGTGAAAAATTTCAAATCTTCACGGACCATCAGAGTCTCAAGTATTTGTTCTCTCAAAAGGAGTTGAACATGAGACAGTGTCGATGGATGGAATTACTGAAAGACTATGACTGTGATATTCTATATCACTCGGGAAAGGCGAACAAGGTCGTCGATGCATTGAGTCGGAAGTCTTCAGTGGCGCGAATCTTAGTTAAGGAGTGAAACTTAATCGAGAGAGCTCGGGATTCGAATTCAAACTTGAGGTAGGCCACCTCTCGAGTCTTATGGCCACCCTTAGAATCGAACCAGATGCTCAAGTCAGAATCAAGCAACTCCAACCGACAGATTCAGATGTACAGAGAATTCTCCAAGAGGACGTAGATAAAAGGAAGGCTGATTTTCAAATTACCGATGACAAGAATCTAAGGTTCTAAGGACGTTTGGTTGTACCTAACGATGTAGAACTTAGGGAAGAAATTTTATCTGAAGCACATCGTAGTAGTTATAGCATTCATCCTGGAAGCACTAAAATGCATCAGAATCTGCGTCAACACTACTTGTGGTCAGGTATGAAGGCGGATATTGCCAAGCATGTCACCAGGTGTTTGACTTGTCAACAAGTAAAAGCCCAACATTGCAAGTCGGGAGGACTTCTGCAACCTCTCGCGATCCCAGAATGGAAATGAGAGCATATCACGATGAATTTCGTGACTGGACTATCAAGGAGTCAAAGAGGAAATTATTCAAATTTGGGTAGTGGTCGACAGATTGACAAAGTCGACTCACTTCATTGTAGTTCGAAAGAACCTCAGTCTTGATAGACACGCAGACCTATATGTGCGTTAGGTGGTTCGTATGCATGGAGTGCTAGTTACGATAACATCAGATAGAGACCCGAGGTGTACTGCTGCTTTTTGGAAGAGCTTGCAAAGTGCTTTAGGTACAAAGCTTCAATATAGTACGGCATATCATCCTCAGACGGATGGCCAGTTTGAAAGGACAATTCAGACTCTTGAAGACATGCTGAGAGCGTGTATAATAGACTTCAAAGGAAGTTGGGAAGATCAGTTGCACCTGGTAGAATTTGTCTACAATAACAGTTATCAGCAGAGCATCAAGATGGCTCCATTTGAAGCGTTGTATGGCAGAGTATGTAGAACTCTAGTATGTTGGGATGAAGTCGGAGAAAGGAAGATAACAGGCTCAGAGTTGGTTCAGCAATCAGTAGATGTCGTGACAGTAATCAGAGATAGATTAAAGACCGCACAGAGCAGGCAGAAAAGTTATGCAGATAAGCGTCGAAGGTCTTTGAAATTCCAAGTTGGTGATCACATTTTTCTGAAAGTGTCACCAATGAGGGGAACTTCGCGCTTTGGTAAGAAAGGCAAGCTGAGTCCGAGGTACGTAGATTCATTTGAGATTCTTGAAAGAATCGGAAACCTAACGTATCGTCTTGCGTTGCTGCCAAGATTGGCATAAGTGCATGACGTCTTTCACGTGTCAATGTTAAGGAGGTATGAGCCTAACTTGACCCACGTACTCAATTTCGAGGAATTGGATGTGGATGACCGTGTGTCATACGTGGAAAGCCCGGTTTAGATTGTCAATCGCAAAGAACAATTTTTGCGTACAAAGACCATTCCGTTGGTCAAAGTAGTCTAGCAACACCACGGCACTGAAGGAGCAACTTGGGAGACTGAAGAGTCGATGAGAGAATTGTACCCCACCTTTTTGAGCAAAGTGTGTAATGGTTTAAATTTCAAGAACGAAATTTTTATAAGAGGGGAAGAGTTGTGACATCTTGAAATTCAACCCCATTTAGATAAAATGAAATCTGCATATCGTCGACATGCCTATGGCCCTTTTTCTCTGAGCTAATCACTCACAAGTTGACTAACCTATTGGGTGAAGCCGTTAAGGGATATATCCGCGGTAAAATCCCTAAAAGCTACCTAATTTGTTGGATTGAACTAAAATTGCGTCTAGTCGATTTTAATCATGGAATTTGATTTGGTTTCGAGAATCGAATATTCGAGCGTGTCACAATTCATTTTTTAGGACCTCGTCTCATCGTCCGTCAAATTAATGACGAGTCCGAAATTTCAAGAAAGAAATTATCGGAGGAAAAATCGAAGACCAAAAGAAAATAAAAAGAGAAAGAGAAAAGAAAGTAAAATAAGAATAATGGTATTATTTTTATTTTATTTTTCCCTCTCTCCCTCTCTTCTTTTCTCTCTCTTTTCTCTCTCCTCTCCCTCCCCCTTCGTGCGGACAGCCCCCACCGACTCACTCTTATCTCTCTCTTTCCTTTGACCGATCAAGCCTTATCTCTCTCTCTTCTCTCTCTTCTCCCCACCCCGCATGACCAAATTCTTCTTCTCCTTCTTCTTCTTCTTCTTCGCATGCGAACCAGCAAACGAAGGAAGAGCAGAAGCTGCAGTTCGTCGTCGCCGCCCGTCTCATCGCCCACGCCCACGCCCGTGCGTCCACCGCTCGTCGTCGTGCACCGCCAGCCCCGTTCCCTCGCACCAAGCGTCCTCCCTGAGCGAATCTACCTCTGCCAGCCCCCGTTCCGCCCCTGTCCAGCGCCTCTAGCCACTGCTCAGCCCTGTCCAGCCATCGCCCGACCTCCCCGGCGTCCCCCTCAACCTCCGCCGGCCTTCCCTCACCGTCTTGGCCATCGGAGCAGCTTTGGCCAGCCCTAAGTCCGCAACCCACCGAGTGGGTTTCCAGCTACTTTGGGCCCGCTTTTGGGCCGTTTTCTAGCCAACCCAAGTCCGCAACACACTTAAGGGTTGTTTAGTTTTAATTAATTAGGTTTAGGTGGTTAGATTAGTATGGATTAGTGTTTATCAGTCAATTGTGATGCGAATTAGATAAATTGATTGTGCAATTAGCAAGTAGATGTAGTCTACTATTTATTGAAAGCATCTCGGGATTTTTCCTGACCCTTAGTGGGCTTCAATTAGGCCTTTCGGGCCTGAGTGGAATTTTTGGTATTTAAATATTATTTTTCGGAATTAAATTAATTAATTATTTATTTTTCGAAAATTCAATTGAGATGGCTAGTGACCGGAATATTATGCTGATGACCATGGTGAAGTTTGTTTATTTAATCGGGCTTTATTTTGAGCTAAATTGAATTTTTAATATTAATTATTTAATTTTCGAAATTAATTAATTAATTATTTATTTTTCCGAAAATTCAACTGGGATGGCTCATGACCAAAATATTATGCTGATGATCGTGGTGAAGTCCATTTATTTAATTGGGCTTTATTTTGAGCTAAATTGAATTTTTAATATTTATTAATTAATTTTCGAAATTAATTAATTAATTATTAATTTATTTATTTATTTATTTTTCGGAAATTAAGATTGAGATGGCCAACGACCGAAATCTCGTGCTGATCATCGTGGCGCAGTCCATTTATTTAATTGAGTTGTAATTTGTATGGAATTGATTTAATTATGAATTTTTAGGATATATTCCTAAATGGTGGTTGTTAATTATTTTACTGAGAAATCGTTGGGTATTGATTGTCGATATCAAAAGTGGTCGAGTGAGACCATAAAGCCATTAAATATCGAAAGTGGTCGAGTGGGACTGTAAAACCACTGAATTTTGAAAGTGGTCGAGTGGGACCGTAAAGCCATTGAATATCGAAAGTGGTCGAGTGGAACCGTAAAGCCATTAAACATCGAAAGTGGTCGAGTGGGACCGTAAAGTCATTAAATATCGAATGTTGTCGAGTGGGACTATGTCTTCCACCTATGCTTAAGATGTGATCTGAGGATCGTGATTCGTAATTGGGAATTGAGATGGAATAATCGAATCGACCTAGAAATGGTTCGACTGACATGTAATCGTCTAAGTCGATTGAATTGTGATTTGACTGATTGTGCATTAAGATATATGAAGTATTTGTATATAACCTTGAATTGCAGGTTGAGACTAATGCCAAGGTACGTCTTCTGACATGTGCATGTATAGGCAGCCTATAGTATAATGGTTTACTAATCGGGCCTTAGTGGGATAGAACTCGTTAAGACGTAATCTCATCCCGGTTTAGGGAAAACATTTCAGGACCCCGCTAAGGAGTTGAGGAGGAAAAGTCTGAGGAGGAGAACTCAGAGGTGAAACCTGAGGAGAAGTATTTTTGGAAGAAGAAGATAATCCCAAGAGGGATCTTGAGTATGATCCAGATGGACTGAAATTTCATCTTCTTTTGTGAACTCCATTTTGATGTGAATAGAGTAAAGTAAAAAGTTGTGAAGAGTTGTGAAGTACTCTGGTTTATGTCATGTATAAAGGTTTGGTTGTGGATTTCAATATGAAGGATATGGCCTACTTTTCTATCCCATTGTTTTATTGTCTGGGGATTTATAACTGCTTCCGCATGTGCTTAAAAATTAAAAGGGTCGACGATACATAGTCCTGAGATATCGCATTTTAAAATCAACCAATTAAAAGGATGTGTGCGTGCCCGAGGATCGAGGCGTGACATTGTGACAGAGGTGAACCCAACCCAACAAAATCAACCAATCAACAATCAAAAAGGAAAGGGAAAACATAAACTTATTGAGGAAATCTACTCGGTAATGCATGATAGGCAAGTAATTGAAAACCTTCCACCTCTTATCTCAGCTCCTGTCCAAATTAGAAAGCTTCACTTGACCCCTGGTCCATAAGGGCTTCACAACAATATCATTGTGAGTCCAAACAAATTTCCATCTCAAGCAACATACCCCGTACAACATAATCAAGCAAATGAGCGGGTAACCTCATCGGCCATTAGGGTAATGGCCGATGAATCTAGAACCATGCTCAATCAGTTGCGTTTTGAGTCCTATTTAGTTTTTCCCTCTCTCTCTCAAGAATCCAGAACCATGCTCAATCCTAAAGTTAACTAGTGAAACTAATTGAGATTGTCCCAACTTAGCAACAACAATGGTGCCACATCATACTTTTTGAGTCCTATTTAGTTTTTCCCCCTTAAAATGCATAAATTTATTCAAAATTAATAATTCTTATCAATAGAGGTTGCTTAATGCCAATTAAAGAACAACTTTTTTCTTCTATTGCATTGTTTGAGGAACTAATGGCTATTAATGTTAAAAAGACCATTTGTGCTTGAATAAATTGGAAAAATAATAATTACTATTTGTTTCTACAATAAAAATTAGCAATCATAACTGTTTCTTATGTAATTCGTTTTGTAATAATCATTTTTATCGATAATAGCCTCTAAAGTCTCTTGCTTTGTTATAATTTTGTATTCGTAATTACCATATAGAAAGTACCAATTCAATTCCATGTATCTTTGATTTTATGGTAAAGTCTTAAGAAGATCAAAGTTCCATATTTTTTGTTTTGTGGAAAATAAGGAATATGTTCAATGTATGCCGTTTTATTGGTGATTTTCCTTATAATATTAAGGATTCATATATTCAGACAAAAGAGATAGAAATATGTACAGTCATTTTTTGTACTATACATAAATTATTTATTCTGATAATGTACCTCGTCCATGGTATGAGTTCGTGACTAGTCATAAATATGAATGAAGAAAATAAGGAGATGAGGGTCTCTGTGAACTATAAATATCTACCCCCAAATCTTCCTTTATTTCTAGAGATATACCTATATGTTGAATATTAAGTGAATATAATTAACGTGGAAATCAGAAACACAAAAATGGTGAATAATGAAACGGAATGGTTAAAATTAGATCTCGAGCACACGTTATGCTTGTGAGTGGCTACTTTCATGCTGTTTTTTTTTTTTTTTTTTTGGGCAATAAGTAAATTTCAGTTAATATGGACGTCCGAAAAATGTGCATGTGAACGTGCACAGTCAAATTAGATGGACTTACATTTCGGTAGAAATATTTTTAAATTTACCTTATACAGCATTTAGGGTTTTTCCTTTTTTTCGGCGGATAAATATGGCACCTTGCGTTTGATGTGGTTTCCCAATTTAACCCCACGGCTTGCGATGTAATCACGTGTGTTGCCACCGCCCTTATATTTTCTCTTACATCGGCGTCAGCCTCTCCTCTACCCCTCACTGCTGCAGCCAAAAAGCTTTGAAAACCCTTGAAGCAATCCCTGATTGTCGTCCGCAACCTTCGTCGATCCTCAATGGCTCACACCACCGGCTTCGATTCTCGCCCCAGCCTCTCTCTCACTCCTCCGCGCCAGATCCCCAAAGGTTCTCCCTTTTTCCACCCTCACTCCTCTCCAAACCCTAGTCGGCTCTCGTTCCCCCGCCCCTTATTCCTTAACGTCGAGAGATGGTAGTTCACGCGGAGAATTAGGTTTTGTTGCATTTTGCTCGAGTGGCTTTAGCTTCGCGGCTTAAGCATTTTCGAACTTCTCACAGACGCAATGGCTTGTCTGATTTTCCTTTGTTTATGCTGGGTTTTGGTTTCGGGGTTGTGGGTATCTATCTGTTTTTGAGATATTTGAAGAAGGGAAGTGAGTTGTATTGCACCAAAATTCACGAGTTTGGTATTTTCGAATTGTATCACTCCAAGTTATCAACTTTGATAGTTTTGGAATATTCTCTCTTTGTTTCTGCGAGATGTTTCAGAAATTGCTGTTGTCTTTTTTCGGTCCTTTCAGCTTTTCTTTTTGTTTTCTGCTGGCTGGAATAATTGATTGTGTTGATTGTAGATTTAATTCGTTATTGTGGGATATTTTGCTAGTAGGCTGTGTTGTGGAATGAGCCTTCTGTCCCTGCTGTTGAAGGATGTCTTTTTACCCTACAAAATTACATCTTCCAATTGAAATAGATGATCACCATCGGCAGGTGTTAATAATCTTTCTATCCGCTGGATGAGAGGACTGTCCTTTTTATAGTTGATGAGAGTTTGTTGTTAACCTTGATGTGAGTTTGAAGCTGTGTTGTCAATTTTCCTCCTGGAAACAGTTCCATAGGCAGCAGACGAGAGGTATTCCATGTGTGCAGTTTTGTTCTCTGCTATGGAGTATTTAGTCAATGGTGGGTGTCATTGGATGTTGACACGTTAATCCTAACAAAAACCGACCTTCATAGCCTTGGCTTTGAAGCTCCCTTGGGCTCAGCCTCCCCAGGCTCTTCAGTAGATTAGATCATGTAACATGTAGAATGAAGTTTTCAAGTAGCAAGGGTTGTCTGTGGAATGAAGGGGTTGTTAGTTGAGTACAATATTTCATCAATACGTAGCTTGATGCTCAGTTTTATGTACATATGTTTTAGCACTTGTTGAATTTGTCTTATTGGGTGCATAATAATTGATTCCATCTGCTTACTATATCTGGCCTTTACATGAGTACCGATATGCATGTTTTGATTTGTCAAGTATCCTTCAGTTGGGCAATCTTGTTAATTGGCCAGATTGCTCATATCAGTAACTGAAGTGATGCAAACTTCTGTTATCACTTTGTTTGTTACCTTATAGAGATTTTACAATATCAAGCTAATGATGAACAGCGATTATGCTTTTCGATAATATTGTTCCTAAATCATGCAAAACCAGACAATTTATTGGTCTGCAGTCCTGGGAGTGATTGAAGTGTTTATGTGGCATAATTGTAAAGCTTAAGCTAAGTATGTAGATCCTTACTTCGTAGTTGGTTTGTATGTATAACATCCCCATTTACTTCTTGATTATCTGACTTATGCAGATGTTCAAGGATCAGAAAATCCAATCCCATTGTCACCACAGTGGCTTCTGCCAAAGCCAGGAGACACTAAACTGGCTTTGGGACCTGGGGTAAGTCACTGTTTGTAGGAAACTTAGTTTCTACCTTTTTACTTCTTGGCTTTTTCGTTCTGCACCTCACTTTTCAGCTTAGATATTTGGCTTTGGGAATTTTCTTGTTTTTCAGTTTGCACTTTTCTTAAATTGCCTTGATTGGTTTATCATATTTCATGAGATTTGTGATAGATATTATATATCAATCAGGAAAACAATTTCAGCCCACGCTCAATGCATGGCCGCTCAGAGATGACCAAGTTGCCTGAAAACTGTGATGAGATGGCCGATATCCAGAAGAAGAAGGATGTTTTCAGGCCATCGTTGCTTGACATGGAAACTGGTCGTCGTGACCGCTGGCGTGATGAAGAAAGAGACACCAATTCCTCTATCCGTAAAGACCGTTGGAGGGATTTTGATAGAGAACTTGGAGATACCCGTAAGACGGAACGTTGGGAGAACTCTGCAAGATCCTTTGGGGAGTTGCGTCGAGCCCCATCTGGGCGATGGACTGATTCAGGTAGTAGGGATAATAATAGTCATGAGCAGCGCCGTGATAGCAAATGGAGCACTCATTGGGGTCCTGACGACAAGGGCACAGATGGCTCGCGAGAGAAGTGGATGGACTCTGGCAAAAATGGAGATGTTCCAAACAAAGGTTTGGTTTCATTAGGTAATAATAGGAAGGATGAGGATCATATTAGGCCATGGAGACCTAGTTCATTGCAAGGTCGATCCAGGGGAGAACCTCCTCACCACCAAACTCCAACCAACAGACACGTTCCTGCATTTTCATACGGTCGTGGTTCTGGGGAAAATGATCAGGCAACGTTTTCTCTTGGACAAGCTAAAAATAATTCAGGTGGAAGCACATTTGACAGAATGATGCCAACTGCTGTGACAGTTTCAGAGAAGGGTGATTCTGTCCATGGGGAGTCTTCTGCTTTAAGATATAGCAGAACAAAACTGCTTGATATTTACCGAATGACTGATGTGAGTTCACTTCAAAACATAAGACATGGGTTCACACAAGTGCCTTCACTTACACAGGAAGAAGTGTCGGAGCCGTTGGCTTTATGTTCACCAAATCCCGATGAATTGGTAACTTCTGCAAGAAAGATAATGAATGAAGTTTATTTATATTTTCTGCTGTTGATTTTACTTTTCACATTTTGAATAGGTTGTTTTGAAAGAAATTGATAAGGGGGAGATTATAACAAGTGGTGCACCCCAGATCTCAAAAGATGGATCTGTTGGACGCAACTCGATTGGCTTTTCACATTCCAGACAGGCCAAAATTGGTAATCCATCTGTTCTTGACATGATAATGCTTGTTGCTGAGATGTATATCTGTGAAGCGGCAGCACTGATGTTCGAATTGTATTTTCTTAGCGGAAAGCAGGGAAGATGTTCCTATTGATTCTGATGATGTGAAAATTGAAGTTTCCGAAGGTAGTAGTGTGAAATTTCCTGAGGTTTTGTCCCATGAAAAGCAGTTTTCAAAGGGGTCCAGCTTGAGGATGGAAAACTTTCGGGATCCTAGGCCTTATACTGATGCCAAGTTCAAAACAGAAGGTATACATTTATGACAAAGACAAAAGACAGACACATAATTGGCTTACTGTGTTTATTAGGCGATTTTGGAATTTAGAGAATCAGGATGATCTATACAAAATGTTGGTTTTGAGATGCGGAAGAAAAGTTAATTTTCAGTTATTTAACATTGCACGATTCCGTATAATCTTCTTGAAGTGGAGGCGGCAATGAAAATTCTCTGGCGATTATCATTCGTAGGGATGCATAGAAGTTTAGTTGGAATTTATAGATGCTATGTTGGTAATGTTGTTTGATCTAGGACATGGCTGTAGCTTTTATAGCTGTATTGTTGTGACTCTGTATATGTATGGTGGATATCATGAACATGGTTCTTGTTCTTTCAAGATGGCTGCATGGCATGGAAGTGAGGAGTTCTCTTTTCACTTGACTTTTCATGGTTTTAGCATTTTTCAGTAACTAAATGCTTCATAAATGCAGCTTTTGGAGAAGATGGTAACTCCAGAAAGGCTAATGATGGGATAATCAGTAGGGAGTCAATCTCTCAGGGAAACAATTCTGCAAATCCTGTCTCTGCATGGCGTGCATCTGTGTTGGGAGATCGCAATCACTCATCTTCAAGCAATTTGAGTGATACACCAAATGACATACGGTCTGGAGCCCCTGGAATTTCTTGGTCACATCAACAAAAGGGTATGAGTAATGATTGGGGAAGTCATCTGGGACATTTGTCTTGCTCGAAGGATGATGAGAATTTGCTAAATGAGGATAGGCTCTCTTCTGCTGGCATGGGAAGGGAACAAGAAGCAAGGCGACCTGTGCAAACTCCTCCAGAAGAGTTACTTCTTTACTATAAGGACCCTCAGGGTGAAATTCAGGGTCCCTTTTCTGGTGGTGATATCATTGGATGGTTTGAGGCTGGATACTTTGGCATAGATTTGCAAGTTCGCGTAGCAAATGCATCAAATGATGTGCCATTTTCTTTACTAGGTGATGTTATGCCCCACCTAAGGGCAAAAGCAAGGCCGCCACCTGGATTTAATGCACCAAAGCAGAATGATTTTGCAGATGCAATAATCAGGCCAAATTTTGGTACTTTTGGAAAGGTTAGTGCTGAAATTGATCTTAGGAGTGAGCAAAGGCAAAAACAGGGTTCAACAACAGAGGCTGAAAATCGATTCTTGGAGTCATTGATGAGTACTCCTAACAGTATGCCTGTGGAGAAGTCCCCCTTTTCTGAAGGTTGGTATGCAATGATAAATGTGATGAACTTTTTTGTTCAGGAGCTTTTGTATGTTCATGTTGTGAATTGGGAAATTACAGATGCCATAGCTGTTGTAGTATCATCATTAAGATCATACATAGTTGAAATGGATGAAACAATGAACATTGTGACTCCTTTTGCTTAAGGTCAGAGGGTGGTTCCCGGGATCCTTTAGATCCAGACCCTAGTTTTTTTTTTTTTTTTTTTTTTTTTTTTTTTTTTCTGGAGTTAGATACTTGTATAGTTTCCCAATTGTGATCTTATTTAATGAGTGTTACATATTTAGTATTCATTCGTTTCAAATAAGCTGGATTTGCTTTGATTCTGTATAATTTTGTTGAATAGAAGTTCAAGTACAGTTGGCATTAAACTCCTAGGGCGTAGAAGTAATAGCATTTGCAAGAACAAAGCCTTATGCCCCGAAAACTGGAAAAGTACAAACGCTACTCAATTTTGATGTTCTACATTTCCGGCCATGTTTCCATTCTTTCATGATGTAAGTCTGAAATCTCATAAATCCATTGAATAACCAAGCTTAGACTTTACTGTGATTGCTGGGGCAGCTTGCTAAGGTTCAGTAAGCTCAACACCCCCCTTTCTTCTCCCTCTAAGGGCGTAGAAGTAACGGCATTTGCAAAAGCAAAGCCTGATGCCCCGAAAACTAGAAAAGTGCAAACGCTACTCAATTTTGATCTCCTACATTTCCGACCATGTTTCCATTCTTTCATGATGTAAGTCTGAAATCTCATAAATCCATTGAATAACCAAGCTTAGACTTAACTGAGATTGCTGGGGTGGCTTGCTTCTTTTTCTTCTTCTTCTCATCAAGGGTGTCATGATTCTCATCCTTAGTGTATGAGACTGGGATTTTTCTTCTGAATTTGGAGTTCTTTTTCCATCTGGTTCTGTTTACTTGAATGTGTCCTGTGGATAATGGCATAATATTGCTGCTTCTAACTTGTTTACAGCATTGAAAACGGTTCTTCTTTCTTGCTCTCTAATCCTTAGTGGAATCCTTGGTGGAAAAGATCTTGTCTTTTGCTTGAAATAATTGCACTAGGATGGTGAGTACTTTTTCCTGCGTAGCCGAAGAATAGTGCACCTGATGGATTGGCTCAGCCAAGATGTGGGATTGGATCACAACATGTGCCATTGCCTAGTGGGTATTTCCTGTGTTAGATTCCAGGGGAAGGCTTTGCTTGATGTGATATTCGCCTGGGTGTATCTGTGTTGCCAGCAGAAAGAAAGAAAAGGAAAATAAAAGAATAATGAAGTACTTGC